>NC_138770.1:66248296-66655796 GCF_965119305.1 Pelophylax lessonae | reverse complement strand
GGCATGTTTTTTTTTACTGTCACTGTACGTGTAAAAGCATTTTATGATCTTTAAATATATTTTTAAAACAATAGAAACTCATTTAAAACACATAAAAGATACTGAGAGACATAGCAAGAGCTATGGAAAACACAAAAATATTCAATTTTTAATGATTTATATAGTAAAATAACATTACAAAAAAAAACCGCAATATACCGGAACCGCAAAAACTGAACCGCGATGGAGCGGGGGTTTACTGTACAGCGTGCTGCATTCTCCTGCTCAGGGCCCACTAACAGGCCAGATTTTAGGTATTACCTTGGGCAGATGCAGACTAGAATACTGCAATCACTGAGCAGCAAATGAGAAAATGAGATCACCTGAGGACCGGAGTTGAGAACCACTGCCCGAGGAGCATACTTAACCCTTTGATACCCCCTCCCCCCATTTGAACCCCTTCCCTGCCAGTGTCAGTACAGTGACAGAGCATATTTTTTTTAGCACTGATCACCAATATCAGTGAGATGGATTTAGACCAGAGGTTGGTAAGAAACTAGTGATCGACCGATTATCGGCAATATGCACTTTCCCCGATATATCGGAATCTGCCCCGGAGGTTACCGATATTGCCGATATTTCGGAAAGTGCTGTACCAGAGTGATGCCTGCAGCTAGAGGCATCACCCCGGTATCGGCATCCATAGCCGACGGTCGACTGTCTTGTAATGACAACCGATGCGGCTGAAATTACAAGGAGCGAGAGGGGACGTCCCTCCCGGGCATCCTACCTGCACGGCTGCCGAACAGAAGACCCGATCAAAGCCGCATTCGGCTCTGATCGGGTCTCCATGTAATAAACCCAGAAGTCATGACATCACTTCCGGATACTCGGCGGCAAATTAAAAAAAAAATGCGAGCATTCAAAACAGCCAAACTTGGCATTTTGAATGTTTTTAAGTGCAGAGGAGACCCCTAGATCTCTCCACCAGAGTACCTGTAAAAAAAAAAAAAATGTCCGAAAATATCGGCCGATATCCGATGACCAAAATATTGCTATCGGCACTAAAAAACGATGTTGGTCGATCACTAATAGAAACCAAACACAGGGGAGGAGGACAGCCAGGGGACCAAATATTCTTTGAACACTGCCTATGTTGATTTGTGACCTTTTCCCATCTATAATGGCATTAACGCCATTGTAAGAAGGTAGGAGGGGCCAAGAGACAGCCAGTGTTGTCCAATAAGCTTACAATCAAGGAGCAGTATATGTATCAGTAATATTGGGAACACTGGCGGTCCCCCAGCCTCAGGGATAATCCTCAGAAGAGCAATTTAAGGGTCACACAGTATCTGAAGGGAGCTCAAATCTATGATGGTTTGGAAGATGGATGTCCAGTATGGGGCTCCTCCAGAGCATAGGGAGTAATGTACCATTGTCACCTAAACATCTGGGGGAACAGGATGATGAAACTCCCCCAGGAGAATAATAGATGAGGAGTGGAGGATACTCTGCAAAATATACAACTGGGGTTGTTTCTGGGAATAAGAGAGAGATAATCAGATATCACTTCTAGAGTTGCTGACCTCCATCTATATCACCGATGGCCTGTCTCACAATACCACACCTAACATGTCCGCTCAGCCGCAGTGTGTAGAAATTGGAGGAGAAACCAAGCCATATTTCTAGTACAGATAATCTCCGATCTCCACAAATGTGTGAATAATGAGCCCTCAGTGTCTTTATAAAGTGGCTCCTTAAAGAGGTTGTAAACTCTTTTTTTTTTTTTTCCTTTTTCACCCTGCAAGAGAAACACATAATGAGCTAGTATGCATCACATACTAGCTCATTATGAAATACTTACCTTAGAACGAGCCCCCGCCGTGCCACCCGCTTAGCTGGATGACGGGCATCCAGCCATCTGATTGGCTGGAGTCGCGGTGACATCACTCTCGCGCACGCGCGCGGGAGCCGACAGTCACGGCACGGGGCTATGAAGAAACGGCACGAGCGGCCGTTCTTTCAGAGCGCATGCGCCAGTGATGTCACTGGATGCATCTAAGGTAAATATCTCCTAAACGGTACATGTTTAGAAGATATTTACAGTACCTATAGGTAAGCCTTATCATAGGCTTACCTATAGGTACAAGTGTCAGAGGAGGGTTTTCTTCCTCTTTAAGGCTCAGTTCACACCGCCACGACTTTGGATCCGATTTGTGAGACCCCCAATTTGCTTGGTATGTGAAATCGCATTTTAGTCAATGAGAGCGGTCTTAATTAGCACTACTGATGTCGCTCCGACTTTAGAAAGGTTCATATACCATTTCAAGATGACTTCTATCCGACTTGTGCCCCAAGACTTTAATGGATGTCGCCTCCAAGTCAGATCCTCATCTTATTGATGTGATTTGGATCCAACATTAAAGGAAGATTATGTAGCACTACTCCCTTGGGAGCTGCTGGTTACGGATTCCCTGGGTTACCCATAGCAACAACTTGACAATATAGCATATTCAAAGTGCTTGGCTCAGTCAGAAAACAGTCCAGGGTTTTTTTTTTTGTTGTTTTATTAGAGAACTGGGATAGGAGAAGGGATGAGTGGGATACTCCCAACTGTATAAACTATGCACAATTGCTGGGACTTCTACATAATGCTGAGTGCGGCAAGGCTTGCTGCTTCACCTTTCCACTTTGGTGAAGAAGAAATACTGAACTGTGCGTCACTCTTTAGGGTCCTAATTGGTTCCCCCTTTGTCCCTACTCTTCACGGTTCTGAAACTGGCACCCCCTTTACTCTGACACTCCATGAGAGCTGGCCCCTTGATCTTTTGACTTCATTGGAGTGGTCTCCCTTTTTGGGCAGACCCTTTGGTAAGTCCCCTGGTACTCACGGACATTGCTTTTCCCGGAAGATTCTTCCAGCAGCTCCAATGTTAGCTCCACTGGATCCTCTGTGACTCAGCTCCACACCTGGTTCACTAGGCCGACTGCCCAAGACCACTTTTCTCATGCAGCAGGAGGAGAGACAGCTGTCCACCTCCTTCTGGGACTCTACTTCCCGCCAAAGACGCCCTGTTACATGTCCCCCCAGCTTTTATGAGCAATCCCAGGATGCATTGCAAGAGTGCCCTCCCATTGGGATTCCCACGAAAGCCAATGTGTCACTGGTCAGGTCTCCTCCACTGTCAACATGCTCCCCTATTGGATGCAGTGGGGACACTCTAATGCCTCGTACACATGCATCGATTATTGGCTGGGAATTTTCGGCCAATGTCCGATCGGCCGATTTTCAGCTTGTTAGTATGATGCTTTCGACAACCGACTCCGACTTTTCGGCCGAATAAAATCTGGTGTGCAGGCTATAAAATTTTTGTTGGCCGTCAACACAGCGGCCGATTTTCCGTCAGTCAGTACAGATTTCGGCAGACAAAAATCTGATGAGCAAGACTGGGCATGCTCAGAGAAGAAAAAACACACGGAAAGTAAACCAGCACATGACATCACTTCTGAAGTAGATTTTTGTTGGCCGAGAAAATTCATGTGCAGACTAGAGCACATTCCAACCAACACAACACAACTCTGGACAAAAGTCGGACGATCGGTCCGCCGATAATCGTTGCGTGTGTACGAGGCATTAGACCCAGTGAATCACACCTGGAAACATGCAACAAAAAACCTGTTGCTAAATCAAGCTCCCGTGATAGGTGCTAGGTTCAAAGCATGTATGCTCCATCTGCCTAACTAGGAGGGTGCTACAATTATAAAATCATAAAACCTTCAAAATATATCTATATAAATGTAATCGGAAGATTACACATGCATTCACTGAAGTCGCTTCAAAGTTGCTTGACGTCACTTCAAAGCCGCCTGGCAAAGTCAAACTGTAAATCGCTCGACTTTCAGGTTGCGGCAGTGTGAATCACGCTTAACGTGTACACCTCTTAATTTTGGAAATGGATACATAGCGCCATAAGGTTTATCAGATCTAAATAAAGAAAATTAATTTATTTTTAAATAAATTAATGTTTTACTTGTTTGAGCTCTTCTATGATCTCTGTACTCTGGTTTTCTTGTGGCCGTCTATATGTGGGAGAGAACCCAGCAAATTAAGGAGAGAATTACAACATAAATATACAGTATCTCACAAAAGTGAGTACACCCCTCACATTAGAAGGAAGCCTCTTCTAAAGATGATGCACAAGAAAGCCCACAAACGGTTTGCTGAAAACAAGCAGACTAAGGACATGGATTACCGGAACCACGTCCTGTGGTCTAATGAGACCAAGATAAACTTATTTGGTTCAGATGGTGTCAAGTGTTTGTGGCGGCAACCTGGAGGATTAGTGTGGAGGTGTATTGGAGGGGGAGGTGTAATAGGAATCTATGATAAGATCAGGGAGATGATATCAGTGGTGGGAATTTCATGCAGGCTTTATGTGTCCCGTGTTGTCACACACAGGATAAGTCTCTGATCTCTCCTCCTGTGTCCCGCCATCCGTGCTCTGAGTCTGGGAGCTGTGCTATGCGTGTTTCAGCAAACCGCATGCCTTACTTTTTTTGAAGTTGCGGTCCCTGCACAGCAGAGGTGACACGTGGAGCCTCCCAATGCTCTGCAGGAAAATGCTGCACTCTGCGTTTCCGTACATATCCCGTGTGTTTTCATTTCTTTGGAGTAACTTTTTCATTTATTTTAATTGTTCCATTTGCACACCTGTGCCTTTGTAGTGATTTTGGACGTGGTTTACACGAGGTTGAGGTGTGTTCTGGTGCACAAAAATGCAGCATTCATTTTTTAAATGCACATAAAATCACTGCAGTGTATAGCGGACTCACTGGAATACATTCATTTTATTGAAATTTTTTTATTTATTTATTTTTTTCAGACTTTCATATTGTGTGTATGGGCTTATTTACATCACATGCTGTCAGGTGGGATTTTAAATGCGGCATACAAACGCATATACAGGAAAAACGTATTCCAGTGGAACTACCTTATTTTTCCGTGTATAAGACGCCCCCATGTATAAGACGCCCCCCATTTTTCCAACCCACGCTTCAGAAATCAATATTTTAAACATAAGGAGTTGTTCTTCCTGTTTTCTCCACTGTCTGGTCATGCACTCAGTGGGCGGGGGTCCAAACTGTCTCTCTGCAGCCCTATTGCCATGCTCTTTTGCATAGCGAATTACATTTCGTTCGAATTTAGCAGTGTAAGACAATCGCTTACCAGTACTCAATTTGTTATTCTCTGACATCTGGGCTCTGTTCTCGCATCTCTCTCTCGCATCTGCGCACTCCAACCTCCAATGGTATCGCATCTGCAGTCTCCGCTTTTATAGCATTATCTGACGTCCACAGCTTGCAATTGGAGGAAGCCTCTTTGACAATATGGCCAGCTACGCACCCGCGCACTGCTTACTGACCGTGTATAAGACGCCCCTCGATTTTCAGCATAAAAATTTGAGCAAAAAGTAGCGTCTTATACACGGAAAAATATGGCAGGTTACACCATGGTGGCACTTTCATATGTATGGAAAAAAAAAAATACAGCGTGCTGCATTCTCCTGCATGGCACAGCAAGCATCCCCTAGGACAGTGTTTCTGCACTCCGGGCCTCAGGGCACACTAACAGGCCAGATTTTAAGTATTACCTTGGGGAGATGCAGACTAGAATACTGCAATCACTGAGCAGCAAATGAGATCACCTGCGATGTATTTCAGTTATCTTGAAAACCTGGCCTGTTAGTGTGCCCTGAGGACCGGAGTTGAGAACCACTGCCCTAGGAGCACACCTAACCCTTTGATACCCCCTCCCCCCCCCCCCCCCCCGATTTGAACCCCTTCCCTGCCAGTGTTAGTACAGCGACAGCATATTTTTTAGCACTGATCACTAATATCAGTGAGATGGGCTTAGAACATGGGGTGGTAGAAACTAGTGATCGACCGATTATCGGCAATATGCACTTTTCCCGATATATATCGGAATCGGCCCTGGAGGTTACCGATATTGCCAATATTTCTGAAAGTGCTTGTACCGGAGTGATGCCTGCAGCTAGAGGCATCACCCCCGTACCGGCGTCCATAGCCGACCGTCGGCTGTCTTGTAATGACAACCGATGCAGTTTATAAGCCACTCGGCTGTAATTACAAGGAGCAATGCTATTGTAGATGGGAAAAGCTAACAAATCAACATGGGCCGCAGGGCAGTATTCCAACATAATGACCCCAAACACACCTCCAAGACGACCACTGCCTTGCTAAAGAAGTTTTGGGTAAAGGTGATGGACTGGCCAAGCATGTCTCCAGACCTAAACCCTATTGGGCATCCTAAAAATGGAAGGTGGAGGAGTGCAATGTCTCTAACATCCACCAGCTCTGTGATGTCATCATGGAGGAGTGGAAGAGGACTCCAGTGGCAACCTGTGAAGTTCTGGTGAACTCCATGCCCAAGAGGGTTAAGCCAGTGCTGAAAAATAATGGTTGAAGGAATATCTATCCTCCATTTTGTTCATTCGACTCCATCTTGTGACTAAAACCCTAGACTCAGATTAATTAAAAAGCCTATCTAAGTAAATGTCCTTGAAAGTTGCCAGGACGTTACGCTTTGTGGTCAAACTTTACAAATACCACCAAAAGAAAGCTCTATTTGTGGGCAAAAAAACCCCATTAATTTTATTTGGGTACAGCGTCGCACGACCGTGCAATTTTCTGTTAAAATAACGTAGTGCCGAATCGCAAAACATGGCCTGGTCAATAAAGGGGCAAATCCTTCCAGTACAGTAGTGGTTAAACAACCATTCATGAGACACTTTGTAGAACGGGGTTTTGTGGTGTTTGAATTTGGTGTAATTGAAATTTAATGTTATAGATTTGATTGCTAAATTTTTATGAGGTGGTTACAGGGAGTTGTTCCTCAGGGAGCGAGAGGTCTTCTAGATACATAAGCTTAATACTTTATATTCACGTGGTTTAATTAGGGAGTTTGATTTGTATTTATTTCTGTGAGTGGTAAAATGTATTTATTTTATATTTGATGTTGAATCTGTTTTATTAGGTTTTGTATACAGTACATAGAATAAACATGAGAGTGTTAATAGAGAAAAAAAAGCCCAGCTGAAAACTAGGCCCTTTATGGGCACAATAAGGACGGACTTCAATATCAAAAAGTTATATAAAATTTACATTTGAGTTCCATTAAAAAAAAAAAATAGATAAAAAAAAACATAAGGAAAAAAACAACCCGAAAAGAGGGTATAATTAGTCCCACATGTCAAGACATATTAAATATAGTTACACATGAGTCCAGATTACATATAAGACCTAGCGTCAATATAAGAGAATACGCCTACTCGAAGGACAACGCGTTTCTCTGGTTGCTTCGTCTGCAATTGGTCCTGACGAAGCAACCTGCTAAACGCCAAGAGCAGTCCAGTGCGCATGTGCAAGCCGGCGCCACGTATTGATGTCACAAGGATGTCACAAATTCACCGGCGTGTCACGTACCTGGCAGGTAGAGCCTGAATGTGCGGAGGAAGGCCTCTCTTACACCTTTGACTCAGAGCCCCTCATAGAGTAAACAGGAGGCGCAGAGTCGCACGAGTGCCAGTGGATGTGCAGGCTGCAGGACTGCTGGTAGTGTAGAGTTCCAGACAGAGGCAGGTGTCCTGGGGGTAGTTAGACCAATGCAGCAACTTAAAAGCCTTGGCGAATACTGGAAGATAAGCAGAGTCAGACAACCCGGGTCATACACAGAGAGGTCAGATCAGGTACAAGTGGAAAGACTGGAGAATGGTCGAAGAACAGGCTGGGGTTGGTGCAGGCAGAGCAGATCCAGCTTAAATAGCCCTTTTGGCTCCTAAACTGTCATGAGGTGCGCCGCACACTCAAATTTGCATCCCGGCTCTTCCGCATTCGCCAATGCGCCAATTAGCACGCACTAACGCGTTGGCCTTAGCTAGCTAAGTGCACTTCTTCCTTGGGAGATTCGATGGGCAAGACCTTGCCTGCGGTTGCCAGCTAGTCTTCTGGCAGAACCTTCCTGACACGGCGCCATATTGGAAGTTCCCGATGTTAATCGCGGTTTTAGAAAAACAGCCTCAAGTGACCACAAGGAACTAGATGGAAGGCACAAAGGACGAAAAGCGGACCTCCCCCCCCATGCAGAGCCAGAGAGACCAGGCACATTGATCCATCTGGGGGTGCACAAGGAAATCTCCCTGGGCATCCATATTGTCACCAACTCAACCCTGGCACCTAACAATTATAACAAATATCCATATAATTGCCACCTAATGGTCACATGATAGAATAAATGTGGATAATGCAACATCCCAGCTCAAACCCCCATACATAAGGGCACCCCCAACCCTCATACAAAAATCCACCTACAACAATCAAAGTAATGCCCCATACACACGTGCAGATTATCTGCAGACTTTTGCCTGCAGACTTACCAAAACCATATAATATGAGGTCAAACCTAAACACTTTCAATTTGTATGCAATCCGGCAGGCCCTTGCACTACATAGAAAAGGTAAGTCTGCAGACAATCTGCACGTGTGTACGGGGCATAAAGCAATACACCTAATGCATAGGTAATTTAACAATATTAACTTCTATATCTAATACATAATAAAATTCATAAATAATAAGTGAAAAATAAACCTATATACCAAAATATCAAAATCATACACAAACAAGGATTAGCACAATCAGAGCGAGCCTAAAAAATCGAGGAATGGCTTGAAGCTCATGGATTCATTGAGCCCAGGGAACTTGGTGGCCGACAGGATATAGATCCATCTCGATTCACGTTGTAATAACACCTTATCAATATCTCCCCCACTTTCTTGTTTGGGAATGTGTTCCAATGCAAAGAATTTCATTTTAGATAATTCAAAGTTGTGATAGAGACCAATGTGTCTACTGATAGACGATTCAATTTTCTTTTTCTATGATAGAAAGGTCTTTTCGTTTCACCAATATATAACATCTGACATTCACATCTCATATAGTAAACTATACCCCTATTGTTTGGCAGTTGGCTCGAAAGTTCGGTTTATAGGTTTGCCCATTTGGCAATAAGTAAAGACTGAAATCAGCGCAATATCTGTAGATTATACTCCTAATTATCTATCAATTCTGGGTGAAAATTAAAACTCTTGGTGGTGATAATTATTAAATATTGAAGTGCTAGACTTTTATTATGGAGTGATCGAATAATTATCAAAAATTAAATCTCATGTGTAAACTGATCAAAAAAGTGCTAGTGCAAAAATGTGCTAAATTAGAGTGTAATAAATATGTAATATTACAAGCAACGATTCATTTTAAATAAATACTATTATACTGTATATGTGATATTATATGCTTGTGTTGATCTTCAGGTAATCAATTATTATTGTGCAGCAAAATTATAACCAAATAAATCCTCCAACATCAAAGTGCAAGTGCAATAAATATTTGAAAAAAGTGCTCATTGTGCAATAAATTTGCATGAATTATATCAAAGCTATCCACAATAAATGACAAAATATAACAAATATGTGAATAATTTTAAGTTAATTGGATAGAGCCCATAATGCAATCCTCCAGTGACAAAGTGCAAACAGTGAGTCATCAAACCACAAGGTGCTCGCAGTGTTCATAGGTGAGGATCCTTCCACCCCACCACAGTGCTCAATGAACTTGCCTAGGTAAAACTCACCGGAGATTCTGCTGGTCAGATTATGAACCAGCAAACAAGCATAAGCCACAATCAAATTCCCCCTGGAATCCTCTCTCCTTGTATGTTGCTCAATCACCTCAGAATGGATATCAGTTAATAATGGGCCATATAAGGGAGTAAGGGATGCCACAAATAGCGTGATACTGTATGATACTTCTTTATTGAAAAAACAGTGAACCACTCATGTTTGATGGTGTCTACCAGACACTAGGAATCTGCACACGTAAAATCCATCCACTGCTCAGATTGTATTGCTTTGAATCACGAGCAGGGATACAGAGAAGCAGTGTGTAATGCCTCGTACACACGTACCGATCGTCGGCCGACCGGCTGTCTTTTGTCCAGGGCTGTCCTGTCCGCTGAAAAGTGGAAAAGACTGCACACAAATTTTGTCGGCCAACAACAGCCGACTGCAGAAGTGATGTCATGTGATGGTTAACTTTCCGTGTCTTTTTTCTTCTCTGAGCATGCCCAGTCTTGCAAATCTGCTGATTGTCGGCCGAATTCTGTACTGACTGGCGAACAATCGGCCGTTCTGGTGTTGGCCAACAAAAATTTTAATGCCTGCATGACAGATTCTGTTCGGCCGAAAATGCGCTGTCGGCTGTCGGAAGCATCACACTAACAAGTCTACAATCGGCCGATCGGTCGTCGGCCGAATATTTACGGCTGACGATCGGTACGTGTGTACGGGGCTTAAGTTCTCAGCGGTGCTGTCTCAGCTGTTTGGCAATGTCACCTCTTGGGCATTCATAACCAATTGGTAGAAATTGCATCTCCCACATGGCTTCGTGCCCATGGTCTCTGGAGTCCGAGATCTTAGTGGATAATAATGGTGACTTCACTAGCTGATCCTTCAATGAAGAAGATCGTTTGAAAGTATTTGTAGGATGTTCACTAATGTGCTTAGACACAATATTGTCTGCCATTAATAAAGGCCAGTATTTTTCCATGATACATGTCACTTGGTTATGATGACCTGAGTATATAGTGATTAATCTAACCTTGTCTCCAGCAGGGGATTTGGCCCCTTTTGGATGTAATAACTGCTCTCTGTTCTGATTGCTGGCAGTATGATAGGCTTTTTTAAGGCAAAATTTACTGTAGCCCCTAGCCAACAACCTGGTTTGAAGGGCCTTGGCTTCCCTTACATAGTCAGATTCATGACTGTAGTTTCATTTGAGCCTCAAATATTGACTGTAGGGTATACTATGAACCAAAGGGGCGGGGTGAGAGCTGGTGGCATGGAGAATACATTACATCAATACGCACACATAAATAGCGGTATATCATCAGAACTTGCGCTGATCCGATGAACAGTCCCCAGCTTGCTGTGATGAGTTACTTTCAGTGTGTGGTTGTTGCAGCTCCTCCTTAGGTGGCGGACTTAGTCAAAAAAACACAGCTGCAGGAAAGAGACAAACAGCGCTCAGCCCACCTTGCGTAATAACGTTTTATTGTAAACGCATAACAGTTCAATCGCACTCACATGCGTGTGTGCACAGAACAGCCGGCGGGTCTGTGCTCAGGTGCATAGTGGAACTGCACGCAGGCACCTGGCGTGGAGACCGGAGACAGACAGACGAGTTGTGGTGGAGTCCTGGGCTGATCGTCGATTGCAGGGCTCACCGGAGGCCATCCGAGAGGGAGAGGGGGAGAAGGTCCTTGCTGAAGCACCTGTCATTTTGATTGGACATGTGAGTGCGATTAAACTGCTATGTGTTTACAATAAAACGTTATTACGCGAGGTCGGCTGTGCGCTGTTTGTCTCCTTCCTGCAGCTGTGTTTTTTTGGCATGGAGAATAGCCTTTCCTGCTGAGGGTTTGCTATAGAGCGAGGAGCCCACACTTCTATCTGCATTCAAAAATATCTGTACATCCAAAACTTCAATAGTTTGTTGGTGACAGGCCAGGGTAAACCAGGGTAAACTTGAGATTTGTCTCATTACTCCCCAATCTGTCCACAAATGCCATCAACTGTTCTTGGTGCCAGTCCAGATAATGAAAACATCATCAATGAACCGACGCCAAATTAGTACATGATTGGTAAATTCCAGTAGTTCATCGTTAGAAAATAAATCACACTCCCACCCCCCCCACCCCCCCCCCCCCCCCGGGTACAGGTTTGCATAAGAGGGGGAACGGCCAAACATAAAAATATTATTGGACAAAAGGAACTCCAGCAATTCCAAAACCAAATAATTACAGCTGTGGGCAGCTAAACCCTGCTTAGATAGGAAGCCCTCCATAACCCATATCCCAAAGGAATGGGGTATAGAGTTGTAGAGGGCCTCAACATCCAAGGCCACCAACCAAGACCCCTCCTGAACAAATATAAGCTCCAAGGCCCCTAACAAATCCTCTGTATCTTGAATATATGAACTCAATGATTTTACATGAGGACAAATATTCGTCTACCAACTGGCTGGCCGATTCCATCAGGCAACCATTACCGGAAACAATTTGTCGTCCAGGTGGACAAACTAAGTTCCTATGTACTTTTGTAAGCGCATACAAGGCTGGTACCTTAGGGGTTTTTACATTCAAAAAGTCAATTATGTTAGGTCCAAACCCAGAATTTTATTTTTTGTCCTGTCAGACTTTCTTTATAGAATATTTAATTTTTTATTTTTCCTCAATAGAGTACAAAAGATAAAATTTATTGGGCATAAAGGAAGATGTCACAATGATCTTACAGATTTTACAGAGTAAAACATTAAAGTGTATGTAAAGTAATAATAACGATGCACGCATAACAAACTATTTATCTAACAATGTATATCCTATGAACGGATAGCTAGGGTAAGTGAGTGAGATTTAACAAACCCCATATTCATTCAGAGAGCTGGATGGATCATTGTTGGTGATTAAGGTCGGGGGGGGGGGGGGGGGAATAAAAAAAAGAAGTTCCAGTAGCCAAAGACCAGAAAGATTCCTAGATACAGTATATTTTTCCTGTCATACAGATGGTGCAACAGGATTTTGTTTTTGGAGACTAGGGATGTGCTTATGTTAGGTCCAAACCCAAAATTTCTTTTTTGTCCAGTCAGAGTTTCTTTAACCACTTAAGCCCCGGAAGATTTTACCCCCTTCCTGATCAGGGCCTATTTTGCGATTCGGCACTGCGTGACTTTAACTGACAATTGCGCGGTCGTGCGACGCTGTACCTAAACTAATTTGATGTCCTTTTTTTCCCACAAACAGAGCTTTCTTTTGGTGGTATTTTATCACCTGTGCAATTTTTTTTTTGATCAAGCGCTATAAACAAAACAATAGCGTCAATTTTGCAAAAATAACAATATTTTTCACATTTTTTATATGAAATTCCCCCAAAAAAATGTAAAAATCTAAATTTTTTAACATTTTAGGCCAATTTGTTTTATGCTACCTATGTTTGGTAAAACAAAAATCGCAAAAAGCGTATTTTGATTGGTTTGCGCAAAAGTTATTGTGTTTACTAAGGGAAAGATTTTTGTCATTTTTGTTGTTTCTTTTTTTAACGAGTAATGGCGGCGATCTGGTAAGGTCAGTGGTAAGCTGAAGAAAAGGATAGTTGAATTCTCAATTTTTTTACAAAGGGATTTCCAAAACTTGGAGGTAAATTGGACCCCACGATCAGACACTATGTTAGTAGGAACTCCATGCAATCTTACAATCTCCTTGATGAACATTTTGGCAATATCTGTGGCTGATGGTGTACCCTTCATTGGCAGGAAATGTGCCATCTTGCATAGTCGATCTACGACTACAAAGATGGTAGTGTGACCCTCGGATGGGGGCAGTTCCACAATGAAATCCATGGATATCATTTTCCAGGCCCTGTCTGGAATTGGCAAAGGTCTGAGTAGACCCCAAGACTTAGTTCTGGTTGTCTTGTTCCGAATGCAGGTGACACAGGTCTCAACATATTTCCTACAGTCCTTCTCCAGGCTAGGCCACCAGAAGGTACACTGGAGCAGTTCAGTAGTCTTGTGGATACCAAAGTGACCAGCGAGTGTGTGATCGTGGCAGAGGCCCAGAATATTGACCCGGAATCTTTTGGGAATAAAGATTTTATTGTTGTGCCAAAGAAGTCCATCCTTAATTTGTAGAGTAACTCCGGGAAGAGGTGGCATTCCTCTAGACGCCTGTTTGATTTGGGATAGTAAGTCTTCTTGTAGCAACAGGAAGTTCCCCGAAGACAGGATGGTATCTGGAATCACAGATTCTTCCGCCTCACAGAACATGCGGGAGAGCGCATCGGGTTTAGTGTTCTTTGATCCCGGCCTATAGGTAACGTGGAAAGAAAATCTTGAAAAAAAAAAGAGCCCACCTGGCCTGACGTGGTCTTAAATGTTTCGCAGCTCGCAGGTATTCCAGATTTTTATGGTCTGTGTATACTAGGATTGGATGAGCTGCTCCTTCTAGAAGATACCTCCATTCTTCTAGAGCTGCTTTAATTGCCAAGAGTTCATGATCACCCACGTCGTAATTCCTCTCTGCAGGAGACAGTTTACGTGAGAAAAAGGCAACAGGATGCAACAGGGCCTTGGCTCCTTGGCGTTGGGATAATACTGCTCCAACCGCTGACTCTGAAGCGTCTACCTCCAGGACATAAGGTAGAGTGGGGTCAGGATGTTGGAGCACAGGTGCGGAGGTAAATAGGGTCTTCAGGGTTTCAAAAGCGGCTTGTGCCTCAGGAGTCCACTGAAACCGAATACCCTGTCTGGTCAACTGGGTGATAGGAGAAATAATTGCAGAAAAGTTCTTGATGAATTTCCGATAAAAGTTTGCAAAACCCACAAACCGCTGTACCCCTTTCTTGTCTATGGGGGCTGGCCAGTCTAAAATGGCAGACACTTTTTGCGGATCCATCTTGATGCCCTCTGTGGAAAGAACCAGACCCAAGAATTGAATGTCCTGTCGGCTAAACTCACATTTTTCGGGTTTTGCATATAAGCCATGTTGCCTAAGTCGGGCCAAAACACTCTTTACATGCCCATGATGATCCTCCAAGGTAACAGAAAAGATCAGGATATCATCAAGATATACAATGACAAATAAGTCCAGAAAGTCTCTAAAAATGTCATTTATGAAATGCTGGAAGGTGGCCGGGGCATTACAGAGTCCGAAGGGCATTACAAGGTACTCGAAGTGCCCAAAACGAGTGCGAAATGCAGTCTTCCACTCGTCACCTTCCCGAATTCGCACCAGATTATATGCTTCATGTAGATCCAACTTGGTAAACACGGTAGCAGAACGAAGTCTCTGGAATAGTTCTGGTACCAGGGGTAAGGGGTAACGGTTTTTGATTGTGATCTTATTTAAGTCCCGATAATCCACACCGGGTCGGAGAGAGGGGTCATTCTTCTCCACAAAGAAAATCCCTGCTCCCGCCGGGGACGTGGAAGGGCGAATAAAACCTTTCCTTAGGCTGTCATTGATGTACTCCTTTAAAGCTGTGAGTTCAAGCTCTGTGAGGGGAAAAATTAGTCCAAAAGGTATTTTGGCTCCAGGGAGGAGCTCGATTGGACAGTCGTATGGTCTGTGGGGAGGAAGAGTCTCTGCTCCTTTTTTACTGAAGACGTCTAGAGAGTCATGATAGACCACAGGAACAGAGGAACGAACTTCATCATCAGACTCCATGCATAGCAGTGAAGGTGGTTGAAGAGGTTGTTGGAAGAAGCAAAGCTGTCGACAGTAAGGGGATAGGAACTCAATTTCTCCTGTTTTCCAGTTGATACAGGGGTTGTGCGCCTGTAGCCATGGCATTCCCAAAATGATAGGAAATAAGGGGGAAGTGATTACATCCAGGCGTAGAAGTTCCTTGTGGTTGCCAGATATGGTGGCAGGTAAGGGAAGAGTCTCTTGAGTGACGGGCCCAGATTTTATACGTGACCCATCTGCCAAATGGATTGCCATTCCATTAGATCTCAGCTTTAAAGGGACCTTGAGTTGGTTAGCAAATTCTTGGTCGATGAAGCAGCTACAGGCTCCAGAGTCAATAATGGCGGGTACCCGGATAGCCCCTTCTGGAAGCTGTAAGGAGACAAGGACAGTCAGGTGAGAGGAGTTATGGGAACTCGATTCCTGGTTGATAGAAGAGAGAGTTAAGCACTTACGGCTCTTGGCGGGGCAGGATCTCACATAGTGTCCACCCTCTCCGCAGTACAGGCATAGATCGTTCAACCGACGGCGTTGGCGTTCTTCTGGAGAGAGAGAAGGCTGAAGCATGCCGAGCTGCATCGGCTCTGGAGTGTCAGCAGCAGGTGGGGCAGAGACTGAGGGTGTAGGCCCTGAAGGGCGGAAGACTCGCAGCATCATCCACATAGGTCGAAGTTGCTTACCAGCCCTTTCTGAACAGCGTTCTCTTAGGCGCCGATCGATCTGGATAGCCAGATTAATTAGAGCTTCCAGAGAACCTGGCACCCCCACATGGGCCAATTCGTCCTTTAGAGGATTGGAAAGTGCCAATCGGAATTGATAGCGGAGGGCGGCGTCATTCCAATCGATGTCAGCACTCCAACATCTGAAGTCTGACGCATACTCTTCTGCCGTTCTGCGGCCTTGCTGAAGGGTATGAAGGGCCGCTTCGGCAGTATTGGTCTTCTGAGGGTCCTCATACAACTCAGCCATAGCTCCGAAGAATAAGTTCAGATTTGATAGGCAAGGATCCTTATGTTCAAGTAGATGGTGGGCTTAGGACTGGGGTTCTCCTTGCAGAAGAGAAATAACATAGCCTACTTTGGTAGCCTCCAGGGAGAAGGTACGGGGCTGTAGGGCAAAGTATAGCTCACAGGCATTATGGAAGGATCTAAATTTGCTGCGATCGCCTGAAAACCTTTCCGGGGTTGGTACCCTGGGTTCTGGTGGCAAAAACATTACAGCCGGTGAGGCAGAAGATCCTCCAGGAGCAGGAGATGCAGGAGCTGCAGGAGATGACAAGGTTAATGACTGGACACGTCCCTCAAGTCAGTTATAACCCTCTTGCAGGTCCTTGACAGACTGTGTAAGTGCTGCCAGGTGATGGCATAATTCGTCCATTGGAGAGGTTCCTCGTTCAGGCTCTGACATTGGCTGCTTTGTACTATCACGTACCTGGAGGTAAGCCTGAACGGTAAGGGAGGCCTCTCTTACGCCTCTGACTCGGGACCCCTGATAGTGCAGACAGGAGGTGCCGAGTATAGAGTAGCACGAGTGCCTGATGTAGCTGGAAGCAGGCTGATGTCCACAGACAGGGATAGCCGGGTAGGTCCAGAGCAGGTATGCAGGCAACTGGTGCTGGTGGCAGGAGCGTAGTGAGACAAGCCGGGTCAGAAGCCAAACGGTCATACAGGAGCCAGAAGGAGCAGACTGGAGCGGAGGTCAAGGGACAAGCCGAGGTCAGTGCAGGCGGAGAGCAGAGGATAGTCAGGACAAGCCGGGTCTGGTACTGGCAATCAGGATACAGGTAGCAGGTTGAGGTCAACAAGGCGGAAACAAAGCAGCACTGAACCTGTGTGCTGTTCCAGCTTAAATAGTGCTCTTCCTTGATGACAAGGGTGGAGCCAGGATTAGCCTGTGAGTTTAACTCATCCTCTGCCAGAGCCTTTCTGACAAAACCTCTTCTTACACCGTGTTCAAACCAGGCCATGACGTTGCCTGTAGGTTATAGATCCATTTGGATTCTTTCTGTAAAATTTTGTTGTCAAAATCACCCCCGCTGACATTTCTATGTATGACTTCCAGAACAGAAAAACTTATAAAGTCAGAATTAAAGTTGTGATATACGCCTACATGCTTGCAAATTAGTGTAAAGACCATTCCCACTTCCAAGTAGTAAAGATGGTCCTGTATTCGTTTAAAGAATTTTCTTTTTGTCTTTCCCACATAGAATGCCCCACAGAGGTAGTTAGCAATGTAAACTACTCCTTTGGTATTGCAATTCGCGAAGGAACGACATTTTAGCAACCCTCCACGGGGTAGGGCAAGTGTCTTGCCCTCTTTCACCCATGGGCAGAAGTCACAGTTATTACACTTAAAAGTACCCAAATGTATCATGGCGTCTGCAGTCTGTGTATCCGAGTGATTATAGTGGCTATGAACCACAGAGTCCCTAATTGATCTTGATCTTATGAAGGTAATTTGAGGTTGTCTTGGGACATACTTACAGATTACCCGATCATCCCTCAGAAAATGCCAGTTATCAGACAGAATCTTTCTGATAACATGATGGTGGGCATTATACCTTGTGATGACTCTCGTAGTGCCTTCGTTCTGACGTTTTTTTGGGCCATAGATCAATTGGTCCCTTTCCATTGACCTTGCCCATGTAAAGGCTTTTTTCAACACTTTGTTACTGTACCCTCGGGCACGCAGGCGAACACGCAGGGCATCAGCTTCTCTCTTGAAATCAGCCTCTCTAGTGCAGTTACGCTGTAGCCTAATATATTGGCTATAAGGGATACTCTGCACTAGAGGGCGTGGATGTCCACTTTCAAAGTGTAGAATTGTGTTCCCTGCCGTGCTTTTGTGGTACAGCGAAGTGTGAATCGAGCCATCTTTATTCAGGAAAATTTGGGTATCCAGAAAGGGTACCACTGTTTGACTCCACTGCATGGTAAATTTCAGGTTGTACTTGGTGGATAAAAAGGCCATGATTTGATGTAGTTCCTCTACTGCTCCAGTCCAAATTAGTAAGATGTCAATATAACGACACCAAAGGGCAACATGAGAAAGCAGGGGTGACACCGCATCCTCCGGGGAACAGGGAACGCTCCCATCCCCCCAGGTACATGTTGGCATACGACGGGGCACATCGCTACCCCCTGCACCTGGAGGAATGTTTCACCATTGAAGGTGAATAAGTTGGAATGTATAATGTGGTGCAACAGGCTGTGAACAAATTCAGCCTGTGCCCAAGATGAGCGTCCCTGCTCGCGGAGGTAGGTGCCCACCACCTCTATTCCCAACAGATGTGGAATGCTGGAGTAGAGGGCCTCAATATCAATGGCAACCAACAGGGAATTGACGGGAACCGTCAAACCCTTCAGGATTTTCAGCAGTTCAAGTGTGTCCTTTAGGTAAGATGGTAACCTTGCAACATGTGGTCTAAGTTGGCTATCCACATACTTGCTCGCCATCTCTGTCAGGCACCCTACTCCCGACACAATGGGTCGACCCGGAGGTCTCTCCAATTTCTTGTGGATTTTGGGGAGGGAGTAAAAAGTGGGAAGGACGGGCCATTTGACAGATAGAAATTCATATAGGTCTTGATCGATAGTGCCTCTAATGAGTGCACCCCGAAGAAGTTCCCCAAACTCAATAATTTTCTCCTCAACCAGGTTATATGACACACGTATATACCAATCCTGATTGGACAAAATCATCAGGCACATTTCTTCATATTGACTGCGATCCATAACGACCACATTGCCACCCTTATCTGAGGGTTTAATGACAATGAGGTCGTTATGGATCAAGCAGTCAAGGGCCTGTTTCTGTTCACCACTTAGGTTAGGGGTATAGGACATCGTGGATGGCAAGTTTTCAATGTCTTTCATTGATTGTTTTAGAAAGGCCCAGATGGCCGTACATGTTTGCAGCTTCAGGAAAACCTTTGATTTGGCCTTCAGTTTGGGGGGACTTGGGACAGATTCCTCGTCCTCCTCACTAGAGGACGAGGAGTCCACATCATCGCCACCCTGATACTCTGCATTTTCGTCTAATAGCTGCATCAACATTTCAAGCATTTTGAAGTCCTGGACCTTAAGTCTTTGTAGGTATCATCCACCCCTCCTTCTGTGTGCCTCTTTCTTTATTGTAGATAAATCTGAAGGTCAAGTTTCTCGCAAACAAATGCAAGTCCTTGACCACTTCAAACTTGTCTAACTTGTCCAAAGGGCAAAAACTTAATCCCAGTGATAATACCTCCCTCTCAACTGGGGACAGTGGATAAGAAGAAAGATTTACCACACTCAATGTATCATACTCTAATTGAGCTTTATCAGGTGGGAATCTAATGTCCCCATCTTCCTGTCGCCCAGTGTCGGCTGCGTTGGTGGCACCGCCGGCACTGGGGTACACATTAAAGGGGGATTGTTCTCTGTTTCTGGTGTCGGTATGTCTCTATAATTCTTGGCCACAGCACCTGAGCTGGGGTGTAGGGGTCCCGCCGCTGTGCCGAACATGGGTGTACGGGACAGCTCACTGGTTTGAATATGGCCACTCCCTGCCCCCTTGAAGATGTTTGACTGTTTGGGTTTAGGGGTTGTCTTGTGCTGAGATACGGCCCATTTGCCCGACCGGTTAGAGGGCTGCATATCCGCACGATTCATCCCCCCTCTTTTGGATGGACGACCCCTACCCGGTCTCCCCCGAGCTGTCATCGTAGTCGATGGCAGAGAGGAGGGATGTATCCGACTCCGATCTGGACAGGTTAGTTTCCAATGTAGGCATATTTCTAGTTGGTTTCATAGTTTTGGACCAGGTTGACTTTTGCCATCTGTAGGCGTATCCGCCTGCAAAGGCCAATCTGTCCTTGTGGAATTTGAAATCCTTTTTAAGTATTAAGTTCTTATTACATTTTTCAAGGTACTGGATACGTTTTGTTCCTTCCTCAGGAATTCTGGGGTTTGTACCGCAGGTTTTTTTCTCCTGGAGTACAGCGATCTCTTTATCGATCTCACTAAGATCCTTCTTATATTTCCCTTTCAGCAACTCCATCATCTGGGCTGTGCAAGAAGTAAGGTTTTGTTCCCATGCTTCCCGGAATTTTCCATCAGAAATCTCAAATGATGGGAAAACCTGTATGCGCAGCCCAAGAGGATTAATGTTCTCTTTTAAATATTTATCGAAGTACCTTACATGTCAACGGACACTTGATTTTCGTTCCAGTAGTTTTCAGATTTTTGAAAATAGACCTCTGTGTCTACATCCTGTCCTGTGTGCGGAGCACACGACTGCTCGATGGAATCCAAAAATGTTTCCCAACCTGTTCCACTTAGCTGAGTCATTGAGATGAAAAGCAATCTCCCAACCCCTTATGGGATTATAAACTGAAACAAAAAGTGATAACAAGTGATTACACACACGACTCACAAGACGGACACCATATAGGTACAAAGAACATAACAGATAATGGGTATTGAGGCTCACAGTCTTGTGGATACCAACTTGACAAACTAAGCCAACTTAGTTCCACTTGTAAGCTATATCTTACATTCAAGCAACACCTATAGTGAGTGAAAATATATCTATTGTACATTCACTACTTTAACATTCCATATAAAGAAAACAAAACAAAGTGAGGGAAGCCAGACACAACATTATCTGGATTCCCCCCTATTAGTAGTCAACAGAACATGGGAACAACAACTACCGTGCCCTTAGGCTACAAGTTGCAAATTGTACTGGACAGAGTCAATCTAAAGAATATAGATTTTTGCACCCTCAATGGATATGAGACGATATATATGATCAAGTCTGTCCAATAGATCCACTCCACATCCCTACAGTCATATAAATTGTTTGGAAAGACAGAGTGACTGGTCCCAGTATCCAATCTGTGTCTTAAAATAATGGGACTTTGTAGGAGTGGATTCAATAGTAATAGAGGCAAGCACAAAGGATAAAATCCAATAATTTATTACAGAGGAATCATATAAAATCCAACATGGACACAGACAGCATTGTATATGCACATATATAATATACATAGCATGTAAAGATGAATCTCAGAGAAACGTCCAACATTCGACGCGTTTTGCGGACTGCTAACGCAGAATTTGCTTCATCAGGAATATGGACAAAGATAAATCTTCCAAAACTTTAATAATAGAGAGAATATAACAGTAAGTTATGCAGCATAATAACTTGCCAATATGATGGCATATAAACATTTCAATACAAGTCTGCTTTAACCATTTTTACATCGGCTTACCATACTTTACAGACTTTAACAGTGAAGAATAGGCTCCTGAAAGGCAGATCGCCAAGGCGGGTGACCAGAGAGACCCACTTCTGAATACAGTTATTTTTCGGGACTCACTTGCTTGTAATTGAATATTGTACATATTGCTACAGAATTTGTTGGCACTACATAAATGCAAATAATAATAATAATAATAATGCATATTTTAAAGGGATGCGGTTGTTAAATTAAAAATATCAATTTACTACTTTTCAATTTATTATTGAATACACTTGCCAGATGTTCTAAGTGAGGGATCAGAAACCTGTGGCATATAAGCGGAGTTGTAAGTAATCAGCACCCTCATAGACAGTATAAGGCAGGCATAGGACAGAAATAAACCGGCAGAGGACACAAATCAACCACCCCAGGACAGTGATCAGCAGGCTATATGGCACTCACCCTCCTTCCTCTCCCAGCGGTCCACAGTGAAGGTGAAGCCCCTGTTAGCCCTCTCCAGGGCCCAGCACACCTCCCTTAGAGTCTCCATGATGAGGAGCTCTATGCTGGTCTTGGTGTCCTAGCTCTTCTCCTTCAGATTCTTTACTAGGGTCACAGAAGCTGCCATGAACTCCTGACACCACGGGGCCAGCTGGTCCTCCTATGACACCGAGGCTGCCGTCTCTGCCCACTATAGCTGAGAGAATCCCGCCGCCAGTCTAGACACCGCCGCTGCCGCCAGCAGGACTGAGGAGCTGGCTCTGCACCCCATGAACATATCCTACATAACAGCCCACATACATACTCACTGATGCAAGTATCCTCCTCGCGGGCAATGCAGACCAGCCTCTGTAAATTGCGTGGGCGGGGTCCTGAATCCATTGTTATTTGACTCTTCTGGCTTTTTGTAATTTAAGCCAGCCCGCTCTCAGTGATTTCCTGCTCAGTGCGACCCACAGTTTGGGAACTCCTGCTCTAGAGATCTCAGCTCGGTGATGAAAAGGAGAAGCCAATAGTGCATTACCTTCTGTATAAAAAAAGTGTTTATTTAAAGGTTGCACTTACATTAAAAATCTTGACACAGGCTGGTATATTAAGAGAGTACGGCCACCTGCAGTGCGGTCCGTTTGTGGTGACGACACGACTGGCTCCGTCCGACGCGTTTCCCCTCGGAAGGCATCAACTGGGATTGGAGTACAGCACGCGCCATCACGTTCAGTCTATTTATGAAATTGAGGAGAGACTTCCGGTAACTTACAAAGGAACCCCGAACTACGGGAAAATGACCACTATTGTTTCAGTTTTCTATCACACTCATGGAAACATAAACCCCAATTAAAAAATAAAAAAAAAGTGGGGGGGCAAGGGTTATCACATAGAATTAGCAAAAAGGGTTATCACATAGAATTAGCAAAAACTACAAACAAAAAGACATTCCAGAGAATAAAAAAGACCTTAGATATAAACAATGTAAAGAATAGCCCTAGTGAAGAACAATTCACATATAAAGAAGGAGGTTATGGGCAATTGCTTAAAAGTTATAAGAATGAAAAATAAAAAATAAACAAAATTTAAGAAAAATTAAAAAATAAAAATGGAATCAAAAATAATAATAATGCAAATAAATCAAAAAATAAACAATGAGTAAAAAAAATAAATAAATTAAAATAAAAGATAAAGATATAAGAATTCGATAATCCCTCACTTAACGCAGCGAAAATGTGCATTTCCTTAAAATGGAAAAATGAAACGCCACCAGATATCAACATGTGGATTAATAAGGTGGAAGAGGTTAATAAATTAGAAAATCTGGTATTAAATGCTAATCATAAAACAGAAAAATATCATTCAATATGGAAAAGATGGAATGAATATGTCACCTCAAGAAGATAGGAACCAGTATGAAGACATAGGAGATAGAGAGAACCCTAAATTTAGGGAGAACTCCCTTTTCCCTCTTCTTATTTCCTCCCCTCAACCTCCCTTTCCCCCTTTCTTCCCTTTTTTTTTTTTTTTTTTGTTATGTGTCTTTTCCAAATTGGAGGCTAGAGTTTAGAAGGTATTTTTTGGGGAATATTTATGGTATATTTACTTATTTGGCGTTAGGGGAAGGACTACTGAATCTATAACCCTGTTTTCTACATCCGCTACAATGTAAACAATATATGATATTATGATTGTATTTAATTATATTTTTTTTTTCTCTTCTTTTGAAAAATGGATAAATAAAACATTTAGAAAAAATAAAAGATAAATTAAATAAAAAATAAATGAAATGAAAAAAAAAATTAAGAATGAAAAACCGAAAATGAGAGAAAAAATAAAATAAAAAAATAAATAGGGAAAAAAAAAAATATGAAAAAAAAGAAGAGAATGAAAAAAAGACAGGTGAGAAAAGGAAATGAAATAAAAAATAGAAAATAAATAGTTAATGAACTAGAGGAGAAATAATCCCCCAAGCGGGCATGTGTCAGCTCAGGAGAATTAAAATGGTTCCTTGTATTTCTACCAAAAAGGCTTCCCACCTCTACTTATATAAAGCTAACAAAACATTTCAAAGGATGTCTAACACTAACAATGCCTAGCTCCTGGGGAGACAATTGTAAATTGTCGGTGGCCCAATACATACACCGTTTCCCTTAACAGTTGTTAATATAGGCATTCTACATTACATCTCAGGGGTCTGTAACACTGTAGGTCATAAATCCAGTGGGTTTCCCTCCTGGAATTGCTTTACTATTAGTTATTCCCTCTCCAATGTGGGGCGTATTTATTTATAGCTATTACCTCCAAAGAAAAGGGATTCTTTTGATGGCATCTCAAAAAAATGCTTAGACAACCTATGTCCAATGAAACTCTTTCTAATGTTAGCCAAATGCTCACACACCCTGATATTGAGGGTGCAAACTGTCCTCCCCACATATTGTAACTCACAACTACAACGGAGGGGATATACCACCCCTCTTGTGTTCAAGTGAAAGTGAAATAATCAAATATATGATTACCTATAGCGCTTGCAAAGGTGGTTGAATGTTTTATTAATAATCTATAAAGCTGTAAATTCAAACTTATAAAGTGCATATATATCCCAGTGATCTATAAATTAAATGAATGAATACACTTAAAGCGGAGTTCCACCCATTTTTAATACGTTGGATTACAGAGATGTATGTAATCCCCTTTAAACGACTTTTACCAATGGAAACTTTTTTTTTTGCTAGTAAATACCTTATTTTCTTGTTTATTCCTCCTCTCCTCACTTCCGGGTCCGATCGGCGATGACGTCATTCGGCGATTCGCAGTGTGTGCTGGGATGTATTCAATGCCAGAAATCTCGCAGTATTACCCAGGAGCTGAGCTGTACTGTGTGTATTGAGGCCGTGACCTGCCCCGCCTCCGCCCCGCCTCCGCCCCGCCTCCTCTCAGTGAGTTGTACTGTATGCATTGTATTCAGGCCGTGCTCTGCCCCGCCTCCGCCTCAAGACGGCCTCAAGACTCTGAGTCGATCAACTACAGCTTAAACGTGAGTTACTGCTTCTCCCTCTTGTAATCTAAACATTACATACTGCACTATGGGGCTTCTATGCTTAAACACTCAGATGGGATCCGCCTGTCCATAAGGATTTTCAGGAGCCAGATCTGGGAAGTTTCTGCCATCACTCCTGTGGATACCCTTACAGCCACGATTGGTAACTTTGCTGAAGGGTGAGTGCGACCTCTAGTGGAAGTTGGGACACAAGCACCTATAGCTCACCACAACCACTTTGTATCTATTCATTTTTATTTATTTATTTTTTTTTATTTATTTTGTAAGCACATTCGTTTTTCTGCTTTTTATCAGTATTTATTGATTATATATATATATATATACCATACCTTGTCACTTCACAATTAAATATCTTAACCAGCACTTTGTGTTTTTTAATTATCCAGCCATATATATATTTTTTATCTGCACGTTTTTCTTGAATACATATATTCTTTGCACTGGCACTTTATTCCGCACATATTTTAAAGTAATACCCTATGGTCTGGATACACCGTTGGTTTATTTAAGAGGTAGCGCCGATTCCAACTACTTCCCCCTTTTTTATTATACTTGACCCCTAATCCTTAGGGGTTGGTTGGTGGCTGCTGCCTATTTTATGAAATAAAGTCTCTGCGAATATTTCCTAGCGCTGGTTCCCCCCCCACTTTTACTCCATCCTTTATATATAACAATATATTGCCAACATAAATGTGTAGTTAGTTTATACTTAATAATTATACACATATAAATATAACATTTTGCAAAATATATTATATAACCACTTATTTCCCCAATATGATAACAATAATTTTCATAAATACATGCATCAATATTAATCAATATTAATAAATAACGATGTTCAACTTAAGTGTTTTATTATGCTTAAATAAGATTAAAATTATTATTAGTGTAGGATTGCATTTTATTTATTTTTAATAGTTTAAACAATATTAAATTATTATTTATTATGGCTGTGATGGCTCACAATATATATTTATTATTTTATAAGTTTAAAAAATATTAAATTATTATTTATTATGGCTGTGATGGCTCACAATATATATTTATTATTTTATATTTATAAGTGTACATATATTCACTGTATTTCTATTCGGAGGAATTTCAAGATACAATAATCCTGAATATTTATATATAAACAATAAGTTAATACCTAATATTCAAATTTTTTATTTAATAAGTTAAAATTACTAAATAATGTTTAAAATCAATATTGGTTGCTATTTTCTTATTAGGGGTTGGAAATAAAACAATTTATGTCTATATCGATATTCATACCCCTAGGCTGTAGGGTGGACAACTCAAAAATCCATCTGGATTCATTCTGGGATACTGCTATTTTCATATTTTTCCCCCTCCAGTTAGGTTCAATTCTATCTATACCACAGAAAGTGTGGGGTCCTTATTATGTGCCAGTCTAAAGTGAACTTGAGCACTCGCACTTTCACTATAGCAGCTGCAATACACATATTTATTTATTTAATCATTTATTTATTCAGAAAATCTAGGGTTCTCCATTTGGCGTGGGAATATACTCAGTATATTTTTTTTCTATCACCCCTCTTGTGTGGCAGGCAACTTTATAAACTTAAAATTAAAACATTAAAACAAAGTAAAAAAAAAAAAATAGAAAGTTTAAAATCGGACATGCTCCCGAATAAAGGGGTCTTCGGGATCGGGATCAACCCCAAGCCTCCGCTCCAAGAGGGCTAGCCGCGTACCGCACCATCGGAGGTAGCTCATAGCCACCTCCATGGTCGTGGGTGTGTCCTGGCTAGAAAAAGACAGGATAATTACCTTGAGGCAAAATTATTAAAACAAGGATTGTAATTAAAGTGCATCAACAAATATGCATTGGAGTCTATTGGCCAGCTTTTCTCAACATTCTGGAGCAAAGACGATACATTGCTGGTCTACATAGTTACACTCAAAAGCTTAATACACAAACATGTTTTGGGCAGCTGTAAGGTGAAGTGCATGGTCAACCAGAAGATATTTTTTACTTCTAGCTCTTTGGATATAGCTTGTTTGGGGATTGCTATCTAATTGCATACACACAGGAACAGAGCTTCCCGATTGGGCTGATGGTTTCAGTAATCACACGTTTGGGAAGGGAGGAGGCCTAGCTCCTAGCAAGCTTAGGTGTGGTCTTTCATCTCTTAGCATTGAAGCCTGAAGATGGTAGAGATTACAGTGGATGAAGCACTTTGTTTTTGTTAACAGATAAATCCTAGGTGCTACAGCCTTTTTGTTTTTGGTGGTGAGGCTGATTTCTACCCTGTAGGCTTCATGCTTCTGGGTGAAACTTGTAGCCTTAAAGATAAGTACTCCATGCTTTTGTGCAGAAGGTGTTTCTCAGATGTTGTTTCTGCCTCAGCCCTGCCTTTTCAAAGTGTTTGGACCATCTCCTTTTTTGATGTCTGTAAAAAAGAATGAGGTTAGACTTACCCGCTGTTGCCTGTTAAGTGGTTTGGACCAGAGCAGTCCTGATCCTCCTCTTCACATGGTCCCTCTACACACCTCTAGGTATCTCCCTCCTGTTTATTGCCCCCACAGCAAGCAGCTTCTTATGGAGGCACCTGAGATGAAGTCAAGCGCCCTGTGCCTGTTCAGGCACTAGGCTGTGAGACAGCCTGGCCCCCCTCTCTTCCGATAGTCTCAATGATTTGGACTGACAGCATCAGGAGGCAATATTGGCATGCTGTCATCTCAGTTAAGGAGGAGGGGGAGTCAGGACCAGACAAGTGTCTCATACTACATTTGTGGAGTAAGAAAGGTCCCTGGTAACTATAAGGGGGCAGATGCACACTACAGACTTCTAATCCTAATGCCTAGAATGCATTAATATAAAGAACCTACTGCCTTTACAACTACTTTAAGCCTGATCTGGCCCATACACACATTGAATTTCTACACTAAAAAATGAGACACATTGCAGCAAAAGCACACATTACTTACCATGACCAATTTGGCTTTGGGCCTCCGCAACTGATGTCCTTTGGTCATCAGAAGCTGTCAAAAAAACAGACCAAAATGTGAACTCCAATTTGTGACATTCCCGGGGGTTGAGCATTTTTTACATTGTCGAAAACACACACAATGTTCAAGCCAAGCCACACACATTGTAAGTGTTCAAAATATCAGGACAAGATTAAATTAACAATGGATCCAAAGAAAATATAATTCCAAACAACGCCATGTCCTTTGTAGGGAAAAAATACACAAAGAAAAAGGATGGTTTTGGGCGTATGGTGGGACTTTCAATGTAGGGGTGCTAGATAATATATGGTCAAAAGTAGAAGAGATAATATATAAAAGAAATTTTTATTTATTAAACACACTTGAAAAAACATAAAATTTGCATACTGTACTCAACAGGATACAAAAGACAATATTTGAAAATATTGTGGGTTAAAAACAATTGCAGTAGACATATGTAATTGGCATATATGACAGGTTTACAAAAGTTTTACAGTTCCTACATGGGGTAGATGGACATAAACCCAACACTCATCCAAGAGGAGGTGTACTATGCAGGATAGCGATGAGGCCCACAATGTCAACCCAACATGTTTCTCGGCCTTTAAGCCGCTTCCTCAGGGGTACTTTTTTGGGGGGGGTTTATCGCTTTGTAAATAACACTAAGGATAAGAAGAAAAAACAAATAGTGAGTGTCTATATTGGAAAAACACCATACATGACACATTATACAGGAATATTCACAGCTTTATATGTATTATACAATATACTTGATATTAGAATGTCTATAAATTCACACCTGTCTGGTACACCAACAATGGTCCAATTTCGGGAACACAAGGTAGGGGGAGAGACCCCCCGGGGGCGAACACGGGAGCTCAAACCAGAGAACCACAAAATATTGCTGCAATAGGGGAGGTAGCTCTATCTGTGAATAAGAAAGCAAATACACCAAATATCAATATCGGTAAAGATATATGTGTAAATGGTATATATACCCTTAGTTAGTGGTGCATTCGAGGTGGAAACGAAAAAAACGAAAAAAAAAAACCTTTGCAAACCTCAAGGATAAACCCTGAATGCATAACCTCAAATATATGAAATATAGGTATATTCTTACCCAGGTAATTAGGAACAGAGGGAATGGGCGGGGAACGGGTGTGGTGGATGTGTTAGATCAAGAGACCAAATAGCATCCAATGTCCAAAGCCAAATCCTCAACACCAAACCTAAAGGAGTATGAATGAGCGATTAAGAAAAGGTTCCCAAATGTGGCTGGTAGTTTCATGATAAAAAGGATAGAGGATGTTCACCTGTGATGATGCGGCTCTCAGCGTCCCGTCCCCGCAGACTGCACGGAGGGAACGCCGAGAAAGCATTATATGTAGTGGTTGGAGAGCTCCACCCAAGATGACGAACAAGCGCTACGTCTTGCCGTACATCCGGGCTGGCGTCGGAGATGCGCCTCGCAAACTGCGCAGGCGCAACAGCCGGGCCATCTCCCGCCAACTAGACGGCCGTATCGTGCGTCGCAACAAAGCGTCGTCATAGAGCACTGCTGCAAGTGACGGTGTAGGTCCGGACATAGCATCCCCAACTCTAACAGGAGATAGGGGATGTATCCAACGACATGTGTCCGCCGTAGGGGGAGGCACCCGAAACGCTTGTTGCGACGCACGATACGGCCGTCTAGTTGGCGGGAGATGGCCCGGCTGTTGCGCCTGCGCAGTTTGCGAGGCGCATCTCCGACGCCAGCCCGGATGTACGGCAAGACGTAGCGCTTGTTCGTCATCTTGGGTGGAGCTCTCCAACCACTACATATAATGCTTTCTCGGCGTTCCCTCCGTGCAGTCTGCGGGGACGGGACGCTGAGAGCCGCATCATCACAGGTGAACATCCTCTATCCTTTTTATCATGAAACTACCAGCCACATTTGGGAACCTTTTCTTAATCGCTCATTCATACTCCTTTAGGTTTGGTGTTGAGGATTTGGCTTTGGACATTGGATGCTATTTGGTCTCTTGATCTAACACATCCACCACACCCGTTCCCCGCCCATTCCCTCTGTTCCTAATTACCTGGGTAAGAATATACCTATATTTCATATATTTGAGGTTATGCATTCAGGGTTTATCCTTGAGGTTTGCAAAGGTTTTTTTTTTCGTTTTTTTCGTTTCCACCTCGAATGCACCACTAACTAAGGGTATATATACCATTTACACATATATCTTTACCGATATTGATATTTGGTGTATTTGCTTTCTAATTCACAGATAGAGCTACCTCCCCTATTGCAGCAATATTTTGTGGTTCTCTGGTTTGAGCTCCCGTGTTCGCCCCCGGGGGGTCTCTCCCCCTACCTTGTGTTCCCGAAATTGGACCATTGTTGGTGTACCAGACAGGTGTGAATTTATAGACATTCTAATATCAAGTATATTGTATAATACATATAAAGCTGTGAATATTCCTGTATAATGTGTCATGTATGGTGTTTTTCCAATATAGACACTCACTATTTGTTTTTTCTTCTTATCCTTAGTGTTATTTACAAAGCGATAAACCCCCCCCAAAAAAGTACCCCTGAGGAAGCGGCTTAAAGGCCGAGAAACATGTTGGGTTGACATTGTGGGCCTCATCGCTATCCTGCATAGTACACCTCCTCTTGGATGAGTGTTGGGTTTATGTCCATCTACCCCATGTAGGAACTGTAAAACTTTTGTAAACCTGTCATATATGCCAATTACATATGTCTACTGCAATTGTTTTTAACCCACAATATTTTCAAATATTGTCTTTTGTATCCTGTTGAGTACAGTATGCAAATTTTATGTTTTTTCAAGTGTGTTTAATAAATAAAAATTTCTTTTATATATTATCTCTTCTACTTTTGACCATATATTATCTAGCACCCCTACATTGAAAGTCCCACCATACGCCCAAAACCATCCTTTTTCTTTGACATCCAGTTAGGGACGTGGTGCTCATATATGTATTTGCTACCCCCATGAGCTTGTCTACCCCTCCGAAAAAATACACAAAATTAGAGGAGGGTGGCCTCAGAAAGCAAAGAAAGACTTAAATGTCCAGTAATGCTCCCGAATAGCACCTTCCAAATGTAAAAGTTAAGCACTAGTCTCTCCACGCTGACAGTGTTGTGCAAAATAACCTTGCAAATATTGATCAGTGTTAGAGGATACCAAAAAAAGATGGCCAGCCTTACATTGACCCTCATGGTATATTCTCCCTCCTTGACCTTCCAATCCTACATGTAAAACTCCAAATCAACCTTCCTGTCACATCTAGCTAAACAGCACTTGATTTGGCTACAACTTAGATTAACACAGATACACATCACCCTAGCGCACACAATACATGTGAGAATCACATTCAATGTACTTACAGTGTGGTTCAGGGGAGCCGGTGTTGGATTTATCCTCCACCCCTGGAGTGGGGGACAATTGGGGAGACCCTGCATGGGGTGATGGTGTTGGAGATCCTAGAAACACAAAGACAAGAAATGCAATCATTTTACAACAGCTATTTTCGAAAGGGACGCAGAAAGTAGTCCCTGAACATTGAAGGTAGTAGTTACAGTGGGATGGGTAAGTAGCGGCCCCTCTTCCCCTGTCCTCAACAACAAACATCATCAATATCTGCTGCTACATAACCCCAAACAAAGAAAAATATATAAATTCCAGCCCTTACAATTACAAGGACACATTGAATACACAAACACATGCAGAGTACTTACTTTCCATTTGAGGGCAGATGTCCTCGTCCTCCTCTTCAGGCCCGTCTGCTGCCCCATAATCATGTCCACCCTCCTCCTCTTGGGCCACATGGCCCTGGCCCTCCTGCCCCTGGGCCACATTGCTGGGGCCTCCCTCTTCCTCCTCCTCCAACCCCTGCTCCTCAACTCTCGCTGAAGCTACATCAACCACAAAAGAGAAAAAAAGAAACCCAAAAATGCATTCCTCAAAGTTCGACAAATGCACAAAACACCAGCACAGCCACATTACTTACAGTGGGCCTGCGAAAGCTGAGCCTCCAGCTCCTCGTCACTTGTTTCTAAAAAGAACAACATCCCAAGTTACACACTATTTGAGGACACAAATAGGCAGCAACCTATCAACATGCTACCACCATACTCAATTCCCCTAAAATTCTGCACATCCAAGAGCAATTACATCAAGGAGCTGCATTGACCATGTTTAGAAACAGGAGGTCACCATCCATTCCCAATGGGTCACCCCCTCCCCCCAATATCAGAAAGCTTGGTAATATGGCCTTGATTTTCCACATTGACCATGGAAAGGCTTTTTTGGAACAACTAGCAAATGCTACATGGAAACATCTCAACACTTTTACAGTACCATACAATTAATAGAAATTGGAAACATTGCTGATACACCTCCACTCCTGAGTAGTTTTGCTGTTGCCATGTTGCTCCAAAACAGTTTAGACTGAAGTGTAACTACGCATAAAAATTTTTTTTCATAAAAAGCACAAACATTTGGCCTGATCACTAACCCCCAAGTCCTTTCTAATTAACATCTGGAGAATTAAAATGCTTCTGCTTATGGTCAACAATTCGGAGTCGCTCCAATGGCTCGCTCCCAGGCACCACATACTCGAGGGTGGTAGTTCTCCTCCTCCCCTTCTTCATCAAACACACCACTGCTTGGCATCCATCTGCTGTGGGTAGAACCAATAGATAAAGAAGAAACAATTGAAAGACAACTTTTAATAGTAGTTCAAAGGGTTGTGAAGAGACACACGTATTATTATGGCCACTTGATGGATGGGGCGACGGGGGGGGGCTGATGGATTGTGGCACACCTAAACACAGGCCCGCCAACAACAAACCACACATCTGTACAAATGTAATCCACATCTTTACTTACCGGAGATTTGCTCCACTGCCTTTTTCAGCACTCTTGGAGCACGTCGCTTAACGTCGCTCCAAGAGTGCTGCAGGTCCACAAATTGGGCGTGGAACTGAAATCTCCGCCACAGCTTCATCCAGACCCGCCGAAGCATGGTGACTTTGGTGTGAAGGTGGGTGTTGATTTTATCATAACCCAGGAGGAGGAGGAACTGTGGAAACAGCAATGTATGTTTGAGTAAAACTCAGTTAAAAAATGTTAAAAAATGTTAATCAATCAGAAAACATACTATATCAACTTTTTGAGTTTGGAGACCATTGAATACTGTTTCTGGTGATACGCATACATCTATGTACAAATCTATCTCCATGCCCTAGGTTAGCCCCCCAAAACATTTAAGAATGCCCATGGATCAAAATGAGACGACATGGGAAACCTGTAAAAGAATCAAATTACTGTGCACCCACCAAACATGAAACACAGAAACAAACAACATAAAACAGGACAAACAAGAAAAAAACCTTCCTGGCGTCCATTAGCCTATAACAAGTGAGGTCTAAGACATAGCCGTATCCTGTTTCACTAACCTCAGTTGCTGTCCCAATGCAGTAGGAATGTGCACCATACTTAGTAATGTTGAAACCCAGACGCTATAAGATATGTTTGGAAAACCATCACAAATTAAACTTAGATAACCTAGAACATCCAAATGCAAGAACAATGTGCCACCTCTCTGCAGTCACAACCACTCGAACCCTTCCAAAGCAAGCACCGAACAAAACCAAGGTCTGTTGACCCCAAACAACTTCAATTGGATTCAGTTATAACAAAAATCGCGCTAAATGAGATGGAACTAATTAAAGTCCAGTAAATAATCAATATTGTCCAATATTCCACACTCTGAATGTTGTGATATGGAAAAAGTGTTGTCAGTCCAAATTCCCTCTAGGTAATGCGCTTACCCGAACATGGAATAATTAAAGCCCAGAATCCAGACCGGCAAAACTTGGTGACGTGATAGATATCCTTAGATGAACCTCCGGATATTGGATATGTGAAATCATAAAAAATAAAGAAACGCCATAGCATAAAATCCCACAAATAAAAATGAAGTGCTAATAATGAGTGAATCACCAGTGGTGTGTTAAACTGTAATGGTAATGGTGAAGACAAGAGTGAACAAATCTGCCGCCAGCACTGGTACTGCTTACCAGAAATAAATGTATTAATAGCGACACATAAGAGAAACAGAGCAAAAGCCAAGAATAATAGGAGGAGTTCTTCACCAGAAGGAGGAAACCACCAGATATTATGCGCCACTGATAGGTCAGTCCCTTACCAGACTGAGTGCAAAACAGTCTTTAAAAGGGTAAGTGAATTCCACCCCAAAGATCCGGCACACCAACACCTCCAAGCCTCTTACCAAATGCAGATACTGTAGCTAGCGAGTATTGGATATCGTGGATGGCTGGACCTCCGAATCCCCACAGGCACATATGAAGCAGATCAAGTTCCGACTTGGTTAACACAGAGGGTAAGTGTTTAATCCCTTTAGAAGCTCAATGGTGGTTGGTCCCAAGTAAATAAAGCATTAAAAACCGCCATAGTGTAAAACCACATTAAGTTTAATGTAAATAAAAAGTAGTACACTCTCATGCAGACAGATGAAAATGCTCGTACCAGCCGCCGGCTGGACGGCTACGCACATCCACACTCGTCGGACGCTGTAGGAAGTGACGTCAGCACGACGTGACCTAACATCGTTTCGTCACAGGTGACGTTTTCAAAGGTGCGGACGGCGTGCTGACGCCTTCCACGTATACCCAATTTACCGGATAACCGGAAGAAGGGCAAGGAATGTTCCGCCATTGAAAGTCATGGAAAATGACAATCAGGAACAATATTCTTTAAACAATCCCCATAGCTTATTCTTAAAAGTCCGAGAATGTTTACATGTAAAATTATATAAAAATATAAATAAATTGGGTCCACTTCACTGTAATGGTATAGCTCCACCTAGAGGTCCCAGAACAGTTAACATGGAAATAATTCTCCCACTCACTGACAGTGAATAAAGCAAATCATCACCCCAATTATATTAAAACCATACATGAATTAAATATAGCAAAAACACCATATAGATAAAAATAGAGGAATTTCATTCAATATGAGTAATGATAAGTTCATAATTCTTAATCAAATCTACTCAATCTATAGATAGAAAATATGGGTCAATTTAATATTATAAATGACATAGCTCCATCTAGTGACAAAAAATTAAATTGCAATTTGCCACAAATAAATGGGTAATAAGTGTCAAAAAACAGCCCATTCATTATCCATTATTAAATGTAATTATTGATGAACTAGATTGAGTAAATTAAATATAATTAATTAGGCCATTCTAGATTGACCATCTTAGACCAAATAAAAATTATACAATTATTATATAATATAAATTACTAAGAATTATACCAAACCTTATGTATAATGGATCAACCATAATATGCTCAACCCCTTTATATCCACAATGGATATATTGCATCTATAAATGGGCAAAAAAGAAAAAAGCAGGCACGCCAATGGCTACATGATTAATAAGATCATGCATTATCGAAGAATGCGTTTAACTCCACATCTACGTTAAGGCCGTAAGGCACATACGTTTTAGCCCGGTAGATCCATGCCATCTCTAGCCTGGAAATACCCCTAACCCGAGGTTCACCCCTCCAATGTGGCACAAACTTATCTATGCCCAGAAATAAAGTATTTCTGGGGTCCTTGTTATGGACTGATGCATAGTGCTTTGAGACTGAATGACTGGGAAAACATTTCTTAATGTTTGCCACATGTTCATTCAGTCTCACATTTAAGGGTCGCTTAGTCCTCCCAATATATTGATACCCACACGGGCACTGGAGTAAATAGACCACCCCAGTGCTCGTGCAGGAAATAAAGGGGTCTATATTGTGTGTCTTGCCTGTACCCTGCGCAACAAACTTCTGCACCCTCCTCTGTTTATTGGAGTTGAGGCTACATATTTGACACCTATTGCATCTATAAAACCCTGTTAATTGCTGTAAGAAACTAGGCTTGGGAGCTGGTGGTTGTAAAACATTAGGTGACAATTTGTCCCTAAGAGAGGGAGCTCCCCTAAAAACCACCCTTGGTCTATCTGGAAGATTGTTTCGAAGAATAGGGTCATTGCTAAGAATGTGCCAGTGTCGGCTAATGAGATTTGTTATAGACATGTGTTGGCTGGAGAAGGATGTTATAAAGGGTAAGGTTGGTAAAGAACCTCTAGGGTCCGCTGTTTTCGAACTAGTTAATAGCTGGAACCTAGGGGGTTTTTTGGTGTCTCACGCCAAGGTAATGGGACTTTAAGGGCAAGTAATATGCAGTCCAGAAGAAATATTGGAATAAATGTAAAATAAATAAAAATAAAATTCCAAATTTATTAACAATCTTGTAAAGACAAGGATAATTGTATAAATTGTATCTCAATATGTGAGCATTAGTGTTGGGTATAGGCCCAATGTGATAAAGATAGAAAGGGGATTCTAGGTGAATCCGTGACACATGTGGTAATTGTGACAGTTCATATGGATTCTTGTCTCTGTGCGTCCCGAGTGAATCAGGAAAAATGTTACAGAGTTTCATCCATAGTATCCTGACGCGTTTCGGCTATATCAGCCTTTTTCAAAGGTTTCTGTCACCCAGCTGAAAAAGTATAAATAATAATATTTAATATTTCCATTTGGAAATATGCATATAATTATAGGTGTATCGAAGTACTAGGGAGTACATACTTGTTTTTCAATCCTGTTTCTGCAAACCAAAGGAAAAACTCTCTGCCTCCTCCAAACCAGCAACAAGGAGCCGTAAGGTGCCACAGTCTGGAAGGATATATTGGATTATTGTAAAGGGAGTATATATAGTATAATAAGGGTAGTTGTTACCGTTATTTTACACTCACCTACCAAAAGTTAAGAGGTGTTCGTATATGAATCTCTACTCAAAGTTCCAGTGGTGTCTCAGATAATTCTGAATAATATATAATATATATATGTGTGTATAAGTTATAGGGTATCTCCCAAGTCAATGATTTATATATAGGTGTCCGAATTCAAAACACTTACAATTTCAGAGTTTGAATCAGGACGAAGGGGAGGTGTCTCTTCCGCTGTTTCACTCAAGGGATGAGCTATTACCCCGTTCTGAAAGTACCATGGTATGTGTCCATAAATTAATTTTAACAACAATAGTTGTGGGTACAAAGTATTTTATTTTGTGACTTCAAAGATTGTAAGGTTAACACTTACATTTGGGGGAGGAATGAGAAGAAAAAAAAGCAGGGTCCTTTCCCAGCTTGCAGCTCCACGTCCGTCCTGTTCCCTCCGCAAGAGGGAAGTGAGGAGGGACGCCGGCTCCCCGGCCTTATAAAGCCGCTCGCGCATGCGCCTGAGGCGCCGCGCTTGATCGGCTTTTTCCGTCAGTGGCTCGGGTGCTTCGTACTGCGCATGCGCCTGGGTGATGCGCGCGCAGTACGGACCGGTCCTGACAGTTCGGCCGCCGACACGGGATGACGAGATCTGGGAAACAACCTGCCGTGTCCGGCGGGTGAAGGGGGAAAAGATCTTGAAAGCCTCCTTCCCATCTCAGTGGAACCCCTGTCACTGGAGGGTGGCAGGGGTTTACCGTGCCAGGTGCAAGTTAGAGGAGAAGCAGAGTGGTTTGCTAATGAAGCAAGATATACTTATCTGCACTACAAAAGCATTTTCCATCGTAACGGCAATGGTACAGTGGTTTGCTAATGAAGCAAGATATACATATCTACATTACAAAGGCATTTTCCATCCTAACGACAATGGTAGTAAATAATAAATATATAATCATTATTCATATATATAGCATTCTTAGGTACATTTTAACAGCAGTAAAAATATATATATGATGCCCAGAAGGATGTCCCTCAGGGGAGATGTTTGATGAACATTTACAGGTCTGGTACACCAAAAAGAGGGGGAGGGGGGGGATTTTGGGCAGGAAACTAAAAGGGCATTTAAATGTATTTATTGGTCATTGGTAATTGGTATTACCATGTATTCTTAGTCTGTTTTGCCAGAGGCAAAGCTTTCCAAAAATGGTCTGAAACTTTCTGTTTCATTAAGTCCTGGATATTTTGTGGCATTGAGACGCCTGATCCATCACATCTCCATTTGCAACAGTTTTTTATTCCAATCGCCCCCACGTGGAGGTATATGCATTCTCTCAAGGGCAATGAATGTTACTTTTGGCATTTTATTGTTATGTATTTTTTTAACATGTCTGCCAAATGGTAGATGAAAATTACATATGGTCATGCTTTGGATATGTTTATTTATTCTCTTACCCATTTCTTGTTTCGTCTTACCGACGTAAAAAGACCCACATTCGCACCTCATAAGGTAAACGACCCCCCTTGTTTTGCAATTAACATAGTGGCGTGGTCTGAAGTGTTCACCATTTGGCAGGATGGTGTCTGTGCATTTTTGGATGACACTGCACTGTGAGCAAGTGCCACAAGGGTATGTACCCTTATCCTTACAGGGGTCCTTCCGTTTTCTTTGAATTCACTATGTATAAGATCTTGCTTGAGGGAGCCGGCCTTTTTATAGGTTACAAGTGGGCTGTCAGAGACAAATGGTTTTACTATGGGGTCTTCACTTAGTATTCTCCAATGCTTCTGGAGTATTCCTTTGATTTTGTGGTGTTCATTTGTGAATCGTAGGATAATACGGTTTTTTTCTCTTTGTTCCTTAATTTCATCCACTTTTTTAGTTTTAAATAGGAGTTCATGTCTTTGTAGTTTTTTAACTTTATTGAATGCTTTCCTGAGGGTACTTCTGGTGTACCCTCTTTCCAGGAGTCTGCCAGTCAGAAGGTCAGCTTCTGCTTGGAAGACCACCTTAAAGATCAAAAACCCCACCCCCTCAATAGCTGGAAACTTGCTGTTGACCTAACCTCTGACAAAGTTTGCTGAAGAAACATTCCATTATACCCTTTATCTTCAAACCTTTTTGTCAAAATCTGAGCCTGAGTCTCAAATTCCTGAGGATCCGAGCAATTCCGTCGGATGCAAAGGTATGGCCCTTTAGGAATAGCCTGCAACCATGGGGCATGATGGCAGCTATCGACAGGAATGTAAGAATTCCTGTCGGTTGGCTTAAAAAAGATAGATGTATTGAAATGGCCATCTCTGATGGATATGACTAAGTCCAAAAAATTGTTTGACTGCACTCATAGTTGAGATGTATGTCTCTATCATTGGAGTTTAACTCCTCCAAAAATAGGATCAACTCATGGTGCGGGCCATCCCATAGGAGGAGGACGTCATCTATATACCTGGCCCAGAACAGTATTTGTGGTCTGCGATGGGCATAGATGACGTCCTCCTCCCACTGGGCCATAAAAAGATTCGCCAATGATGGGGCATACTTAGCGCCTATGGCCACGCCAGTAATCTGGCGAAAAAAATGTCCATTATACCAGAAGTAATTATGTTGGGTTGCATATTCCAGCAATTCCATGATAAAGGATATTTGGGCTCTATGTAGATTTGTGTCTCGAGCCAAAAACATACCGCATTCAGGCCAACTCTATGGGGAATTACTGTATATAACGAGGAAACATCTGCTGTAACTAGCCAGAGATGATCCGTTGGAGTTACATCAGACAGAAGGTTGATTACATGTCTGGTGTCCTTAATAAACGAGGGTGTGGCCTGGACAAGGGGCTGCAAATTAGAGTCTATATATTTTCCCACCCGGGACGTCGCAGAGTCAATGCCACTGACTATAGGACCTCCCGGGGGGGAAAACAAGACTCTTATGCAGTTTAGGAAGGTAATAAATCACTGGAGTGCGTGGACTTTTAGGGATCAAAAATGCCCTCTCCTTCTTGTTCAAGATGTTGGATCCAAAACCTCTCTCAACAATATCCTCCAAGGTTCTCATATAAGAGACCTTAGGAAGTAGGACATATGTATGCTCATCACCCAGGATTCGTTGCATCTCTGATTCATAGTCCACCCTGTCCAGCACAGCTATACCACCCCCCTTGTCCGCCGGTCTGATAACCAGATCCTTGTTAGCACACAAAGAATCGAGTCCCTTTTGTAGATCAGCGGACAAGGAGGTCACTTGGATTTTGTCAAGATCCCTTAACAAGACATCCCTGAACTCAAAGATGGGGCCAGGGTGCCTGGCGAGTTGAACAAGGATGCATAGGACAATCCAGAGTGGTGAAACTCTGTGCTGACAACACGATTATCTTTGATAGGGTTACTTACGTTTGGGGGGGGGGGGAGCGTATTTAAGGCCTTTATCCAAAATTAACTTTCAGAGTCTGTTAAAACTGTCTTGCTCAAATTAAAAATACCTGCACCTGCTAACTTTTAGCTTTTTTTGTATTGAGTACGCCTCCCTCTATTTCCTCTTGGGGGTCTGCCGGATGTTTTGTTCCCTGCATGGCCCTGGGAAAACCCCAACCAGGATATTCTGAGTTATTTGGAGGCTGTGGATTCAAACTGTCAGATGTAAATTCTCTGGAGAGTTGGGAAACAGAGTTTTGTTGAGAAGGATGGGTATTCTGTTTAAGAATTGGTTGAGATGTACTAGGAACCTCATCTCTAAGTGGATAGAACCTATTTTGTACAGGAACATTAAATTGACGATTCTGATCGTCCTGCCTGTTGCCAGAATAGTCTCTTTCTTGCCAGTGGTGATCTCTCTCACGACCTCGCATGGATTCAGAGGGGGGATCAAACCACTGGATATTAGATCTCGGTGGACTATAATCAAAGCGTCCTTGCACTTGTCGTTGAGAACCATAATTCGCTCCATAGTTTTTTTGTGGATAATAAGATTCTGAATAGTTACCAGATCCGTGTCCATTGAGGGGTAGTGGGGTACATTGGCTATGTGTATGATTAGGGCCGTTATAGTGATCTCGATTGTTATGTTGCCAATTACCATTAGAGCCTGAATGATTATAATTACCATTAGGTCTAGGTGAATAAGGAAGATGTTTCTCCTTATTAGAATTTTGCCCCCTAAAAGGATGAGCGCTGAACCTTTTGACGAGGTCCTTTTTTGGTTTAGAAGGTTGAGGAGGAGCCAGTGGTGCTCCAACTGATGGAACAGAGGTTATTTCCATTGTCTCCTCCCCACCATTTTGATCACCCAATAACTTCTTTTCCCTCTCAAAAACATTACAAGATTGGTAATCCTGTAAGTCTCTGTTGTATTTTTTGCATTTCTTTATCTTCTGATCTTTCTCTTCTTTCTCTAGATGTTTTAAAAACTCAGCAGAGGAATATTTATATTCCTCACTATCCATAAAAGGAGCCAGTTTTTCTTTGACAAGTTTCACCTCCTCATCAAGTCTAAGCAACTTGGCATTCTTACTGGTAGATAAGAAACGCAAAAAATTAACTCCAGCTTCATTAAAATATTTAAACCAGTCCTCCAACTCGATTTCACCTAGTTGGGGACTTACTTCCCATCTGAGACTCCTGGGCACCATAGTCTTCTTGGTATAAGTATCCAAGAAGGCTATGTCCCATTGTGTGTGAATCTCAGAAATGAGCAGATTTTTCAACCGCATGAAAAGCACACTCATATCAGTCTCGCCAGTGGAAAGGGTTTCAAAAACTCCGTCAGTATTCACTGACCTAGAGGCTCTATAATCAAAAATATCCATATTGCTGGATATACCTTAAGCAGCAGTTAAAGGTCAAAAGTGCAAATGTAGAAAGAAAGAAGTAACCGCGCTATAGGTGAAATAAATAAGAAAAAAGCTGCGACTTCAAGTGTGACCACACACCTAAAATTCAGTTATAACAAAAATCACGCTAAATGAGATGGAACTAATTAAAGTCAAGCAAATAATTTTGCATGCCCAATTTTTCAGTTTTTTATTTGTTAACAAAGTTTGAAATATCCAATAAATTTGTTCCACTTTGTGATTGTGCCCCACTTGTTGTTGATTCTTCAGAAAAAATTACAGTTTTATATCTTTATGTTTGAAGCCTGAAATGTGGCAAAAGGTAGGTCGCAAAGTTCAAGGGGGCCGAATACTTTCGCAAGGCACTGTAGTCTAATTTGGGGATCTTTCAGCCTTTTCTGAATATGAGCTGACTTCTGATTCTCACTGTTTGACTCAAAATATGAAAGAAAAGCTGGCCATTGGTGGAGCAGATGGTCCAAACCTTTTCCTAAAGAAAGCCAGGACAATGCTTTTGTAGGACAATGCTTTTGGACTCTTTGCTGGGCAACATTGCAAAACTCTTGAAACTCTTTTTGGTTTTCTCTTTGTGTGGAACTTTTCTGAAAGTAGTAGTAGATGTCAATGAGCAGTTCCTCAAGTGACACTGACAGCTCCTTAGCAGCAGTTTTGGTGCAAATGTTGACCAGGTGACTTGGACAGCCAACACTGTAAATATGAGGGGCCTGTGCTTTCACTCTTGACAAGACAGAGCTGTTTTTGCCAATCATCACATTGCAGTTGTCACTGCTAAATCCTACACAATTAGACCATTCAAGGCCTTTGTCATGCATGGATGATGCAATGCAGTTGAAAATGTTTTCAGCTTTGGCATCATTGCACACTGGCATGTCTACAAATCCAACTGTCACCTTATTCAATGTTTCATTATAGTACCTGGCTAAAATGGCACATTCCTTCTCACACGTGATATCGTTGGTTTCATCAACCTGTGGCAACAGTGATTGGTAAGGTCAATATAATTTGAAGTGCAATTGCCGCATTCGGAGCAAATCCATTCCTCACTGCTTAGGCCAAAATATCAAGAGGTTTTATAACAGGAGCCAAGACAGCAAGTTCTTCACACAGTTGCTTTCCATCCACATCAGACTCCTTTGATTTTGCATCAGTTAAGACATTCTGCAATTCCATGAGCTCTTCTTTTTGCACATCTTTTAGCTTGTGGATTTCCTACAAAAGTTGAAAATGCGTGGAATGAAATTTCAGCTCTTCATATCTTTTGTGTACATTGATGTCCTCTTGGCAACGATCGGCCTGCACGCTCCCTGCGGAACACGCCCGGCTCGCTCTGTGATCGGCGAGTCCATGAGACTAGTCTGATCACAGATCGGAGTTCGAGGGCGATCCCGCCTCCTTACCATGTGATCAGCTGTCAGCCAATGTCAGCTGGTCATGTAAAGTAAACAGCAGCCGGCGATCAGCTGTTTTTTTTCTGTCTGAGGAGAAAAAAAAAAATTGATCGCCAGCTGTTGTCAGAGGGACATTGGTCCTGAAGAGGAGATGGATTATTTGTGCCCCCAGTTCCACCTACCAGTGCCCACAAATGCCCACCAGTGCCCACTAGTGCCACTTATCAGTACTCACCAGTGCCACCTATCAGTGCCCCATCATAAGTGTCACATATCAGTGCCACCTATTAGTGCCACCTATTAGTGCCCTTTAGCACCACCTACCAGTGTCCTTCAGTGCCACCTACCAGTACCCTTCAGTGCCGCCCATCATTGGCCCATCGGTGCCACCTATCAGTGCTGCCTTATCTGTGCCCATCAGTGTCGCCTATCAGTGCTCATCAGTGCAGCCTATCAGTGCCCACCATCAGTGCACATAGCAGCATCATTTACTACAAGATTTAAGGAATGAGCACTGCAGGGGACATAGAAAGCACGTGAGTTCAGGTCCATGATTCTTTTTTTTGTACTCCTGAGTGCTTGCCCTTCATGTTGGAGCCATTATCATACCCTTAACCTCTCATATCACTGAGAGGTATCTTCAGCATTTCAAGCTCATTCAAAATTGCCTCTGTTAATCCTTCTCCAGATGAGTTGTGAACTGGCAGGAAACCAAGGAATCTTTCCTCAATTTCAGGATTTGCAGTTGGTGAGATCCTTGCTTAGAAGATACAAACCTGAAAAATTATTGTCTTCTGTTCAACAAGAGTGATGTCAGGGGTTCAGTCAAGTATAATGGGATACTACTTGGCATCCTTAAGCAACCCGCAGAATGCGTCTCCGTATTTCTTTTGAAATTTAACCAATTAGTTCATTTTGAATGTCTTTTCCTAAATAATGGTGATCAATTTCTGAATTCTGTATCTTTTTCAAATGGCTTTGCATCACACTATCAAATGTTGCCATAATTTCTACAAGTTTCAAGTAATTTCCATTGTTTTCAGAGTACAGCAATTCACTGCTGCCCCTGCAGGCCAATCACTGCTTCCCAAGTTATTGAACAATGGCTACAAGCCACTGAAGAACATTCTGCCAGTGCTGCGTTTCAGTTGCCAATAATCTTTGGTATGAATGGTCAATAGTACTTCCTGACTGACCCAAGCCTTGTTAACAGTTCTGTCCAGTCTCCCATAGCAGTGAGGTGAGATAGAGACACTTCATGTGTAGCCAGACACTGGGAGACATTGTTGTAGCCTCCCGTTGTCATGCTAGTTTTCATAGTTGTAAAGAGTTTAAAACAAAAGCAAAATGTTTTTGTCTAATCTAGGAGAATAACTAAGCCACTTTCTAACATGCACTTCACCATTTCCAAGGCGCTGTCTATAGTGGGTTGATGTAAACCGTCTCTTGGATGCAATATTAGGAAATGCAAAGTGCTCTTTTGGCTTTGCTGTACCTTTCAGAACAATAGTTTCTTTTAGTGAGCTAGCAAGCGTATCAGGCCAGTCAGCTGGACCAAAGAAGTCTAACAGCGTGCTTTTTCCATTTTCATCTTGTGATGATGCTGATTTCTGTGAACTCTCTTCCTCTGTGTTTGTTTCACTTTCTATACCCAAAAAATGTTTGCCCACAGTTGAAGTAGAAGGGTGTGGTTCGACATCTAATACAGCTTCACGATTCTCTTTAGTTTTGCCCTCCATCTCGCTTAAAGCTTTTTGCACTGGATCAGGTTTAAAGAACCTATATAAAAGAAGGTGTATATATTATTCACACCAAGGTTATCCCTTATGAACATATAAACACTAGCAGCGCATATAGGGCACAGTCTCCAAAGTCCATAAGGTCAATGCCAATGAGCCAAAATTCATCAATAATATCAATAATGCAGTCCATGGTATAATCAGGTGAATGATTAGTCCGTGCTTATTACACAAGATGATGTGCACCTTCACCGCACCTCTGTGGACCCCCTGTGGTAATACCCACGTACCTACATGTATATTGCACCTTACAGATCAATCCTCTGGCAAGGCTCCCTGGACCGGTCCCTTTAAAACCAGCAAAACACAGGCCACCTGGACAGCAAGCGATCTAACGGATATCTCCTAATCCCAGCAATACCATGTAATCACAAAGGGGAATTCATAGTGTATACCGTACAAACTAATTTTATTATATTAAAATGATCAATATATACACTCACATTTGCAGCATAAAATAATCGCATAGTAAGAACTAGGCACCCTTACGGCTGTGCGTGCTAACACCGTTTGTGGTCCTTGTACAGTCCGCGGCTCGGTACCAGCCAACGGACTTCCGGGTTCCTGGGTGTGACGTCAGACGCCATGTTAGAAGTATCTTCTTCTTGGAGCCTTCTTTCCTTTCGGAAAGCAGCACCAGACAATTTATATCGTGCTGGTGGTGCAGACATCTTATCTTGTTCAATTATCAAAATATCTATTGTAGAATAAATGTACATCAAAAATGATTAATTTTAAATTAATATTCTCTTTGATGATCACCAAACCACAATAATACTTGAAAATCATTTAGAAACGTACTGCACATATGTGCGCACGTGTGTGAGTGTGAGTGTGAAAGACGCAAAAATATATGTGTATGTAAGACTATGGCTAAGTTTTTTGCATGTATGAGAGCAGTTAATGTACTTTGTAGAACTTTCCAATGTTTTCTAACAGTATCTTTAAATATTTATGCTGAACATTAAAATTGAAGATAAGGGAATGTTCTTGGTAAGATGCCTCTTTTTTCTTCTTTTTTTTTCTTCTCCCTTAATGACGGCATCTCTTTCTATATTTCCAACTTCGTTAATTTTTTGTTTAATAAAAGATCTCTTATAGCCTTTCTCAACAAATCTTGCCTCCAACATTTTTGCTTGTTTTTCAAATCCCTTCTTCTCTGTGCAGTTTCGTCTTAATCTCATAAGTTGGCCTTTGGGTATATTTATCAACCAAGGCATGGGATGGCAGCTATTCATGGGAAGATAACTGTTCCTATCCACGGGTTTAAAATGGGTTTTAGTTTTCAATGAGCCCTGTTCACGCCATATTTCTAGGTCAAGGGAAGTGATGCTTCACTGATTTCCCAGGATAGTACAATGTTTGTTAGGGTTCAGGTGGTAGCCTGACAGCAGAGGAAGACCTAGTGCGGGTCAGAGGGCGGAGCTTGGACGGGAACCCCCAAGGTGAGTGGCACAGGCTAGCCTGAGGTGGGGAGTCTAAGTATCCACCAGTTTTCGCCAGAGGCTCTAGTGGTGAGGATGGACTTCGCTGCGTGTGAATACCAGGTCGCGGTCCTCAGGGGTCGCCCCACCAAGGGGAAACCGGTCAAGGTCCGAAGGCAGATAAGCAGAGAAGAGGAAGATCTGAGAGAGTGGTCAAACAAGCCAGGGGTCCGGACGGCAGCAGGTCAAGGAAGTCAGGAACAAGCCAAAGGTCAAACTGGTATCAAGCAGGTAACAGGACACAGGTTTCAGGAACACTGGAGGAGCTGCAGACAAGACAGCAAAGACACAGTGCTGCTGAGGTGTTTAGATAATGCAGACTGTTGCCAATTACTGCAATTAGTCTGCACTAGGTTAACTCTTAGATGGCAGACTCATGATAGCACATCAGTGTGCTCAGGGAGTGTTCCTAACAATGTTCTTGTCATTTAAGCAAAGTTTTTCTCCAAATTGTAGTAAACTTTGTTTGTCCCCAGCCTATATGATGATAATATCATCGATAAATCTCTTACATAAAAAGGTTGGCCACACTCGGGGGGGCCTATTTAGCTCCCATAGTTATGCCTTGTATTTGGTTATAATACTCAGAATCATACCAGAAATAGTTATGTTCCAGACTGTATTTAAGACATTTCTGTATAATTGATTGATGTGCATCACGTTTTGGATCACTACCGTTTGCTTCTGCACTTGCACATGGACTTTTATATGGAATCTTTATTGATTAATTTTATATGAACATTTTATTTAAGATATATTTATTTGATTCACTTGGATTCCTGCACTGATTCCTTGATAGTGATTACTACTTTTCGGAATATTTAAATTACTGTGTTAATTTAGTGTCATTATCTTTTTTTTTTTGAGTGGGTTCCACACAGTATATTTTCAAATTAGCGCCGATTTATTCACAGTTTTTTACTTTACTGGTATGTGGTGACACTACAAAAATTGGCAGCTACTTCTCACAGATATTATTATTATTTTATTTTATAGTTTGATCACATATATATTTTATCTTTATATTCACATTTACTTCACTGGTAGCTCATTGGCCATTTGCCTTTATTGTGACATAGACTCCACTACGTAAAAAAAGGGCAGATGCTACTCCAGCATTTCTCCTAAAATTACCTGCTGAGATTCAAGAAGATCATTGTGTCTTCTTATTTCAGACAGAAGAGAATTTTGATAATTTTGTTGCTCTTGGTGTGACTGATCTTGTTGACGCTGTCTCTCTTTTAGATTTTCTATCATTGATTTTAGAGTTTGAACCAAAAATAGGGAAGTGTTTATTGGTTTGCTCCTGTCTTTGGGCCAAGAGCTCTCTTCTTCTTCTCCTCAGTCCTGGGAATCTGGACTGGGTCCTGGTGTTGGAATGCTGTTAGAATTCTGTGATGGAGCCTGATGTCTTCCCTCCTCATTATGTGCAACATAATACAAATCAAATTATTAAACATATTATTGTACAATAAAAAAATGTAATTTATTTCAGTATTATAATGGTTTTTAGGTTTACTATTTGGTATTTCTTCTATATCCATGGCATCTCTCTGATGTGCTTCATCAACAACAGGAGGTTCTGAAATAAAAAAAAGAGGAATAAATCATCAACAGAAGTTATATATTTGTAATGGAAAATGAATATATATAACAAAATGAAAGCACAAAAATATGCTTCCACCCAGCATATATACAGCCAAAACCTCACTCGAGATTAAATGGCACACAGTACATAAGGGTCAATGCAACAATTAAGGTCTGGACAATCCAAAACGAAATCTGGTGCTATAAACAAATAGGAGGATTAGGATATTTGGTATTTTATCTAAGAGATATCAACATTATCAGTGCTACTATATTGACACAAGTAATTAAAAGGAAATAAATTCCATTTATCAGTCCACAAGGGGTTGGATATAAAAATTTAAGAGCTTCATAAATTTAAAAGAAAAAACAGTCCATTACACCAAGAAATAGGATCATTTTCATCAAAGGAAGGGGTAGCTTGGTTGAAATAAGAGGATCTTGCAGGAAGACCATCACCACACCTCGTGGAAAACCTCTCCCTTTGGTAAAAAAAACTCACCAACAGTTGAATACAGATATACAGTATCGGATAAATAATCTAGGGCAGGAACTCCTGTCATCCGATTATAGACATGATTATCACCCAGGATTTCACTCCTCAGCAATCACCAGGCACGATATATAAGCAATTCTTTTCTTATAGTAGAGATCCTACCATCCGCCTCCACTACTGAAACCACCCCTCCGCTCACATGAGGGTAAAAGAACCTGTGGATAAAGGAAGGAGATCACTCATAGCATAACTCTGTTACAATTTTATTGATCAAATAACCCCCCCCCCCTTTAAATAATGCGTTTACATATAGACAATCATTAAATGCACTATAACTGCGACTTTTGCTGTCCGACCGTCCCATGGTGGAATCCTGGCAGAGAGGCAGAGTTGAATGGTGTGTGTTGATGCCGCGTTGTCACGGCTAACACGTTTCGTCATCAACTTCGTCAGAGGGCTCACTTCTTCTTCTTCTCTCTCTTGGGACCCGTATGGGACCTGGTGTTGGAATTCTGTGATGGAGCCTGATGTCTTCCCTCCCTCATTATCTGCAACATAATGCAAATCAAATTATTAAACTTATTATTCTACAATAAAAAATTAAATTTAATTTCAGTATTATAAGGGGTTTTTTTAGGTTTAATATTTGGTATTTCTTCTGTATCCATGGCATCTCTCGGATGGGCTTAATCAACAACAGGAGGTTCTAAAAAAAAAAAGGAATATGTTTGTTTGTAAATCATCAACAGAAGTTATATATTTGTAATTGTTGTAACTAATCTACTATATAGTTACCCATATTTTACGGTCCATCTTGAGTTTCCGCAGTTAGATGATTTTCAACAGGAACTACAAAAAGGAGAAAACACAATAAACTAAAAGAGATTGTAAAGGTAACGTTTTTGTTTTAAATAGCAAGTATCCCTATACTGACCTGCTCTGTACAATGGAACTGCACAGAACGGTCATGCCCCCCCCCCCCCCCCAAGCGCTTCTGGCTCCTCCTGTCTGTTCAATGCCCCCACGGAAAGCAAGTTTCAATGGGATTGCTTGTGCATGCTTGCTCCCGAGCACCGCTGCTACGCCCATTACATAGACAGCAGATTTGGCCCTGCCCCTGCTTCATCATTACAGGCTTTGATTGACAGCAGTGAGAGCCAATGGCTATGGCTCAAGGTGCCCTAGTAAAGCCAGCGAGTCTCAGAAGTGAGGGGAGACAGGACCTGCAGACGGAGGAAACAATATAGAGGCCTGGTTGGGTAGGACACTGGGGACAATAAAAAGAGGTGTCTCTTCTAACTCCTCGTCTGTTACACACCCTCCTTTTTTTCTACGTCTACAGCCTGTTGGTCTGGGAAACCAAGAAGATCATTGTGTCTTCTAATTTCAGACAGAAGAGAATTTTGATAGTTTTGTTGCTCTTGGAGTGACTGATCTCGGTGACGCTGTCTCTCTTTTCGATTTTCTATCATTGAATTTAGAGTTTGAGCCAAAAGTAGGGAAGCGTTTATTGGTTTGCTCCTGTCTTTGGGCCAAGAGCTCTCTTCTTCTTCTGAGTTTTCAGAACCTGTATGGGTCCTGGTGTTGGAATGCTGTTAGAATTCTGTGATGGAGCCTGATGTCTTCCCTCCTCATTATCTGCAACATAATACAAATCAAATTATTAAAATTATTATGCTACAATAAAAAATGTAATTTATTTCAGTATAATCAGAGTTTTTAGGTTTAATATTTGATATTTCTTCTATATCCATGGCATCTCCCTGATGTGCTTCACCAACAACAGGAGGTTCTGAAAAAATAAATAAAAAGAGAAATATGTTTGTTTATAAATCATCAACAGAAGTAATATATTTGTAATTGTAAATTAATATATATAAGAAAATGAAAGCACATAAATATGCCTCCACCTAGCGCTTCTGATAAATAATACTAATAATATACAGCCAAAACCTCACTCGAGATTAAATGGCACACAGTACATAAGGGTCAATGCAACAATTAAGTCTGGACAATCTAAAATGAAAGCTGCTGCTATAAACATATAGATAAAATACAAAATATGCTAATCCTCCTAAGAGATATCAACATTATCAGTGCTACTATATTGACACAAGTAATTAAAAGGAAATAAATTCCATATATCAGTCCACAAGGGGTTTGATATAAAAAATTAAGAGCTTCATAAATTTAAAAGAAAAAACAGTCCATTACACCCAGTGATAGGATCATTTTCATCAAAGGAAGGGTAGGCTTGGTTGAAATAAGAGGATCTTGCATGAAGACCATCACCACACCTCGTGGAAAACCTCTCCCTTTGGTAAAAAAACTCACCAACAGTTGAATACAGATATGCAGTATCGGATAAATAATCTAGGGCAGGAACTCCTGTCATCCGATTATAGACACGATCACCACCCAGGATATCACTCCTCAGCAATCACCAGGCACGATATATAAGCAATTCTTTTCTTATAGGAGAGATCCTACCATCCGCCTCCACTACTGAAACCACCCCACCGCTCACATGAGGTTAAAAGAAACAGTGGATAAAGGAAGGAGATCGCTGATAGAATAACTCTGTTACAACTTTATCGATCAAATAACCCCCCCCCCCTTTACATAATGCGCTTTCACATAGACAAATGGTGAATTGCACAATCATTAAATGCACTATAACTGCAACTTTCGCCACCTGACCGTCCCGCGATGGAATCCCGGCAGAGAGGCAGAGTTGAATGGTGTGTGTAGATGCCGCGTGGTCACACCCTAACACATTTCGTCATCAACTTCGTCAGAGGGCTCTCTTCTTCTTCTTCTCTCTCTTGGGACCCGTATGGGACCTGGTGTTGGAATGCTGTTGGAATTCTGTGATGGAGCCTGATGTCTTCCCTCCTTCATTATCTGCAACATAATGCAAATCAAATTATGAAACGTATTATTAATAAAAAATTGAATAAAATTTCAGTATTATAAGGATTTTTAGGTTTAATTTTTGGTATTTCTTTTGTATCCATGGGATCACTCTGATGGGCTTATCAACAACAGTTAAAAAAAAAAAAAAAAGAAAAAGGTTTGTTTGTAAATCATCAACAGAAGTTATATATTTGTAATTGTTGTAACTAATCTAATATATAGTTTCCCATATTTGACGGTCCATCTTGAGTTTCCGCAGTTAGATGATTTTTGACAGGAACTACAAAAAGAAGAAAACACAATGAACTAAAAGAGATTGTTAAGGTAACATTTTTGTTTTAAATAACAAGTATCCCTATACTGACCTGTTCTGTACAATGGAACTGCACAGAATGGTCATCCCCCAGCGCTCCTGGCCCCTCCTGTTTGTTCAATGCCCCCACGGAAAACCAGTTTCAATGGGATTACTTGTGTATGCTTGCTCCCGAGCCCCGCTTCTACGTCCAATACACAGACAGCAGATTTGGCCCTGCCCCTGAGGCTTCATTATCACAGGCTTTGATTGACAGCAGTGAGAGCCAATGGCTCAAGGTGCCCTAGTAAAGCTAGCGAGTCCCAGAAGTGAGGGGAGACAGGACCTGCAGACGTGCAGACGGAGGAAACAATATAGAGGCCTGGTTGGGAAGGACACTGGGGACAATAAAAAGAGCTGTCTCTTCTAACTCCTCCTCTGTTACACACCCTCCTTTTTTACGACGTCTACAGCCTGTTCTGGGAGGGATTTTCTGGGGAAAATGGTGTTTGGAAAGTCTGCTTACCACATCCGATTGGATGTTTTCTGGTGGGCCATTTGGGAATATAAGAGCAGTGATGATTTCCTCCTGGTAGCCGAGAAGGGTTGGGGGCTTTTGGTGGATTTGCAGTAGATTACATAGGAGTTGCATATGGCCAAATGAAAAAAATAAATTGAAACTTTTATACCAATGGTATGTTCGTCATTTAGCAAGATAGGGTTCGAGCATCTAGTCATAGAAGTGCACTCCACCCATGAACAAATTGTATTCGTGGACACATGTTGGCTTTTGGATTGGGCCATTCCTTCTGGGGATTTCTACTTGGGTGTTATTGTTGATTGAAGACAGCATGTAGACTTCCCTTCTTTCCCTCCACTTCACAGCCAGAATTTCCTCGTTTCGCAGTCTCTCCAACTGCCCTCTTCTTAGCTTCATATTAACGAGCCTTTGAGGAAAACCCTTCCTGTTCTTTCTGACGGTGCCACATGCTGGGGTCTTCTTCCTGTAAAGGTCGCGGAACAGGGGCAAACTTCTGTAGAAGTTATGTACAAATAGGTCATAGCCTTTTTCCAAGAGTGGGTATATGAGGTGCCAAACGACTTTCCCGCTTGATCCTAAGTAGTCTGGGCTTTCAGGTGGATGCAGCTGTGTCCTTCCCTTAATACACCATGAAGGCACATGTGTACCCTCTGGCTTGGTCGCATGCTTTATAAACCTTCACCCCATAGTGGGTCCTTTTGCTGGGGATAAATAGTTTGAAGCCCTGCCTGCTGGTAAATTTGACAAGTGACTCATCCACACATATCTGTTGGTCCGGGATAAATAACTGGGGGAATGTTTCTGAAAAATAATTTAGAAGTGGCCACATTTTATGAAGCTAAATGGTAAAGAGAGAGTGTCCCAGAAGAATTTGGATGGACAAGGCTGCATTCAATAAGTATAATAAGTATAATGAGTATAGAAGATAGGAATAAGTAAAATAAAAGATAAGGTTTATTGAACAAATTTAAAATGTATACAAAAAATACATGACTAACAACGATCAATGTATAAAAAAGAAGACACGATCAAGGTTGTAGTGTTCAAATCCATCGCATGTAGACCAGTGTCAAAAGTGGAATCACTAGTTCTTCATGCAGTAGGAACATCCCTATAAAGCTTGTCGTATGTTGGGTCATTTCGGGGAGGGCACTGGGTATTGTCGTTATAATGTAGGAACCTCATTATCGTTAAATATCTAGTCCTGGGAATTACTGCGGAGTAGATCGGCATGTGGTCGATGGGATTGGTTGACCAATAGGAACGTATTTCATTTTTTATTTTTTGTTGAGTCCCATATGAATGTGAGGCCCAAAAAAATCTTAAACTCCTCCACTGTTAGGTCTCTCCACTCATAGGGATGGGAATAAAAGGACGTTGGATTACTCAAAATGAATTGTGTGCTTACAGGTTGCACTGGGCCACAATTGATGAAAGCAGGTCCTCTGAAAAAATTGAATTGAAAAAATCTATTGGAGCAAAATTCTCAGTATTCCCCTGAACTGGCTGGGCAGTACAAGGGGGGATGATAGCTTCTTGTGAGCTAGGAGGAAGCCACAAGGGGTTCTAAAGGGCATAGGGAAGACTGGCATGGTTCCTAACCCTTTGGGGCAGAGGTGACACCCCACTAGTACTGGCCTTTCTTGCCGAGGTACTGCGGTGCTGGTGGATGGCACTGCCCCCTCCTCACCAGAACGCCTTTGTTTGGCGTGCAGGCTATCTTCTTCCTCTAAGTCTGTCAGTGTTCCACTGCTTAGGACTTGCTAGTAATTGACATCAGAGTCAGAATCCAAATCTGAAGAGGAATCCAAAGCAGAGAGCTCCCCGTTGCTCTCGTCGGCCGCACTGAGAGAATTGTACGCCTCCTCAACTGAATTTTTTTTTTTAGACATCGTTGGTGATGATGATCCTCCAGAGATGTCTGCTGATATGCGCGCACTGATGGGCACCGATGAGGCGGCACTGATAAGCAGCACTAATTAGCTACACTGATGGGCGCTGATGAGGATCCACTGATTATGCGGCACTGTGTGACACTTGTGGCAATGTGACACAGATAGCACTTATGGAACTGTGACACTGATGGCAATGGAAAAACTGATATGCTGTAACACTGATGACACTGCCGGCAATGTGACACTGAGCACACGGTGACACTGATGAGACTATAGGCACGGTGACACTGATGGCACTGATTTCACGTGCCACTGATGGCAATGATGACACTGTAGGCACTAATGACTGATGGGCACTGTGACATTGTTTGGGCACTATGACACTGATGGGCACTTTATTTGCTTGGTAAATTAATTCACAGATCTATCTCCTTCCTCACACGTGGTCTCTGTGTAAGAAAGGAGAGCTGTCAATGAGAGATAATCTCATGTTTACATTTGAGATTTACCCCACAAGACACACTGTCTAGTTGATTCGGGTGACACCTTGTTTCACATTTTACTCTGGAAACATTCAGATTATTTTTTTTGGAAACAAGCTCTAAAATTAAAAAAAAAGAAAGATTGAATCACTTTTTCACAATAAAGACTAAAACGATCAACATACTGTATTCCAAAATATTATCCTGGAATTACATAAATTGCAATTAATCAACACATACTGTGATTTTATAAGAAGTCACAAAATCAAAACGGCAAGATGTTACTTAGGCAACATTCCAAAATATATTCTATATATGTATGTGTGTGTATGTGTGTATATATATATATATATATATATATATATATATATATATATATATAATTTATTTATTTTTACCCGAAATGGATTGTATTTTTTTTCCTTCCAACATCGAGGTCATTTGAAATGTGTTTGTAGCAGGATTCCCAGCCGTTTTACTGGATATGGGTCCCCCTGGTAGGGTGACCACATCTCTAAACTGCCATTCAGGGACCCCCCCCCCCCGCAACACCCCACCCCCTCTAATCCCCCACTCAAAAAAAAAAAGATGATTTTTTTATACTTTTTTTGCCAATTAGTTTAGACAGGAGATTTACAATGTGCAAATACATCTTTAAGGCCCTACACCCGGACACTCATCCATTAAAAAGTTAAACTTACATTTGTCCAGGTTTTGTCCTCCTCTTAAATGCTGATATCGGCCGGCCGTGGTTGGATTACAGACAGTCACAGTCAGTGACTCAGTTACAGCAGCAGGCTGAGGTGAGGCGGCGCCGCACAGACAGATCCCGACACCGGAGTCCGGCTGACGTCACCGTCGTCACGTGACGTGACTCTCACTCGGCCGCGCACTGCGCAGCGTGCAGCAAGGCAGGGGAGGAGCCAGTGGCTCCGAGCCACACACACTGGACACTCACGCTGTTGTGACACAGAGCACAGCAGACATTCTATTCATTTACAATACACTCCTCTGCTCACTGCTCTGCTCTTGTATTGGCTCGAATTGTACAGCCCGCCCTGAGCGCCCTCTAACATGGTACAGCCCAGCCAGCCATCCTCTCATCCAGCGGCCGCCGGACATGGTACAGTCCAGACCAGCACATGATGATGATGCACTAGTATGAATGCAGCTCGCGCTGCCGCGCACTTCCTCTTCCTTTCTGCCGGTTCGGTGGGGGAGCGGAGCGGCAGTGCGGCACGTGTTCTCACCGTATTCCGGGACACTGCATTGTCCCGGAATGAGGGTGACCGGGACCCGGGACAGACTCTCCAAATGCGGGACTGTCCCGGGTGATCCGAGACACGTGGTCACCCTACCCCCTGGGTCACCGGGCGCAATGCCCACAGCCCTGCATTCTCCTGTGCCATGCCCGCAGCCATTGCAAACTTATATTATGAGGTTTTAATTACATTATTTTAATATAGTCAGTCGTGAACTAAAGTGGGCCGGTCTAAGGCATGAAACTCCAGGGCTTAAAATGAGTCCCACTCTGTCCCTGAGTGGGAACCTCCTTTGGCTCAACAATGCACAATTTGCTAGGGACAACTGAATACGTTTCTTGGCGCTGACTTGACGCTGGGTAGATGCCGGTCAACGCCGGTTAACGCTGACTTGCTGCCATTTAACTCCAAATTGACCTTGGACTGCTCTCCCACATGAAGTCCTTTCTTTAGCTCCCTTAAGCACTTTTTGCTGAGGTAGCGACTTGTGCTGCTGCTGCGTTACTAAACACTTCAGGGCCCACCTGGCACCCTGTTTCTCTCACTTATCTTCAGGGCTTATACACTGGCACCCCCCTTTTCCCACACCTTCTCCACAGGTTAGCTTGCTTCTGGATCACCTTGACCTTTTTGGAGTGGTCCCCTCCCCTAGGCAGACCCCTGGGCAGTCTCAAGTACTCACTATACTGTTTTCTCTGAAACCTCTGCCCAGCAGCTCCACTCGGTTCACAGCACTCTGGATCCCTCCTCTGCAGCTCAGCTCAACCTTCGTCCTTAGGCCGACTACCCAGGACACTCTCTCTTGCGCTGACAGGAGGAGAGACAGCCGTCACCCTCCTCCTGGGACTCTGCTTCCCACCAAAGATGCTGCGTCATGTGCTTCCCTCAGACTTATACCCTATCCCAGGATGCTTTGCTGCAGATTCTGCCCTCAGAGATGGATACAAGCCCTGGTGTGCTATTGGTGAGGTTTCCTCCACTGTCTAATAGGAGCCCTCATTGGACACAGTGGGGAGACTCCCCAGACTCAACAGACACCCTTGGAAGCGCATGACAGCCTAACCAATGATCAGGCCCTCCTGATATGCACCTTCTTCTTCCTAGCACCTACCTAGGAGGGTGTTACATGTCAATAATTTTTATTTTTTCATTTGTTTGTTCCTCAGTGCGCTTGGACAGTATCTGCAGATAGGCATTTAATATCTGAAATACGACATTGTTACTCATTGTTAATTTAAACAGTAGATTAAAATAGAACACTTTCCTAGATGTTAAAAATCAAAGTTATGAGAATAAACTGCAAATATGGAGTATGATCCCGCAACATAATTCACATTATCGCAGTTAAAGTGTTATTAAACCCACAGCATTAAAAGTAATGCATGCTGATTATATGAAATTGAAAATCTAAGGCCAGCGCTTAGGATTTAAAATGATTAAACACAATATAAAATGAATAAAACCCAATATGAAAAGCTGCTGCTGATAAAAGGGGGTGCCTTTAAATGATAAAAAATTTGTGAAGTATCAGCGCTGCTCACTGATGTGCATACACATTCATCAAATTCCTATTAACCTGTGTTATAAAAAAAAGCTAGTGCTATAAACAATCAAACACATGTGAATGTGATACACAACCAAACTCTTCAATATACTTATAAATATTCTAATAAAATTCATCTATAGTGCACTAAAATTATAAATCAGAGTGCTTTAGTAATAGTGATCACAAATTATAATATGTTCAGAAAAATTATATGCATAAAAAGAATCTCCTGTGAAAGAAAAATTCATATGTATAAAAATAATAAATTCGTTAATAAATATCTCCAGTAAAAAAGTTCATATAACTGTTCATAGATTCTTCAATTATTTTATATTGTGCTGGATAATAGTTTATGTGCAAGGTATAATACAATAAATAGAGTAATTAACAAGAAAGAATAGTACAGCACATAGAGAAAATTAATAATAGACTAAATATGAAATAAGGAAGCCATAAAAAAGTCCACAAAAAATGAAATGGCTGGTGATCAGAGAGGGAAGCCTTGTGTGAAGACGGATGACAATGTAATGGTGTTCCGTGAAGATAAACCCATCCACCAATAAACGCACTGCCTCTCACCTCCACTCTTCGACCACTAGGGGTCACCAAGCCAATAAAATATCCACGGATAGATCTGTCCCCAACACAGGAATTCCTGAATGGCTAACACGGATCATCAGATGTCATGTAAAATTTTGTACTCACAAGCGTAGACAGCATGCAGATCATGTGTGGAGCATGGTGGCCGCGGGTAACGTCACAACTCCTCCCCCCGTAGGGCGGGTGTAACGTTAGAAAACCATACCTCGTTAAAATTCCATACCCACGTCACTTTATGTCATGGAACAGCTGAGCTGCTTCCAACTGCGCATGCTCAGAGCTGTGCTCGCGTCATTCATCAGTTGGTGGAGCACATCCCACACGTCTCACTGCGCATGCCCGACCTCGGCTCCAGGGATTAAAGCGGCGATATAAATTATGGCATTGCGCTTGCATTCATTTCTTTTAATTAATACATGTAAATAAATGGATTTATAGGCATTGTGAATGGATTCATTGTTGGACCCGCTGCTTCGAGATCGTCACATGGATTTATTGTTAAGCGATCGCCGCTTTAACAGTTCCCCGGACCCGCAGGCAGTGTCCGAGATAAGTTCATGCAGCCGCATGCGCACTGGGAAGCGGCTGGAAGCATCTCAGCTGTTGAATGACGTACCCTAATAGGAAGTGATGAGGGTATGGAATTTTTATGGGTATGGTTTTTTCACGGAACACGGGACTTCGTCAGCGGGGTTGGAGTTACGTCAAAATCCAGCTCATTATATATGTAGTAACCTAGCGACCAGACGCCAGATCGTGTAACAAGGAAGGAGGACGGATATACACGCCCCTCTCCGGAAGACCTGCTTCACAATACCGGTGACACCGGAGCTTCCCCAAGCTGGACACACAGTCTGTATACCAACATAATGGAGCTCTAATTATATAAAATATAATCAATTAAAAATAAATGAAAATACAAAAATATAAGAAATTTAGACGTGATATCTTCAGATCATAAAAAATTCACACAAAAGACATTCAAAGTAATAAATATAAAACATAAAGAACTTCTACTTATTAGAAATGAAGCAATTCAAATCAAAGTCTACATTGAGACCACCGGGTGTTAAAACATGCGTGAGGTAAATCCAATAAGATTCCCTACGGCTGAGTTGACGTATGAAGTTGCCTTCCCTCCGATGCCGTGCAACCTTCTCTAAGCCCCAAAATTTCAGGCCGCTGGGGATGCGCTTATATCAGTTTTTAAAATGCCGGGAGACGCTATGGTTAGTTTTACCCTGTTTGATATTAATGTGTTCGCCAACTCTCACATACAGGGCCCTGGATGTCCTCCCTATATATTGCAACCCACATTCCAGCATATAGAAAACGCCTTGTGTGGTGCAGGTAATAAAGTCTTTCATATTGTACACCTCCTGTGTGGCAGTGGCAGTAAATTCCTTTCTCGTTTTAATGTTGTTTCTAGAGTTTCTACATGCCGCACATTTTCCACATGCATAGAAACCTTTTAAAAAATGAAAAGCCTGTTGTCAATGGCCACTGGGGGATCCACCACCTCTGGTGCGATAAGATCACTCAAGGAGGGGGCTTTTCTATAAATGAGAGCTGACAAAAAAAATATATATATGAAAATTGGGACGAAGGCGTATGGCGATGCCTACATAAGGGCAAAAAGGTGTCTAGTGATAACACACAATCATCAAAAATACAAGGTGCCTAAATGAAATCAAAAAACCTTTTTGAAATAAAAATAGTAATAAACACTTGTACATAAATATTTATTTATTTTGTTTATTTTTTTAACATTTTATTGAAAATTTTTATAGGCATACAGGTAGGGTTACGTTGAATGCATATACAAAAAGTAGCGATACAGTTTAAACAAACCTCAGTAGTAACATTAACACGTGGCTAGCGGCACACAGTTAATAACAAAGAACATATTGAAGCGTACAAAGGAGAAAAGGCACGTGAGCTAGTCCAGGAATTTAAGGCAGTATGAGCCATAGAGAGGGCGTTTGAGTAAGAAGAAGGACTCTAACTGAGGGGGGAATGCGTGCCCTAAATGCAGAAGGCACTGTGGGATCCCTTGGCCGCAATAGAGAGAGATGCGGTCCATGCGATGGAAACTTAGAAGGCCCCCGGGTATACGAACGGGAGGCAGACACCCCCAAGGGGAACACACTGTGTCCTCGACCCCCGAACGTGCTCCCGAGGGGGCTGCGAGAGGACCATGTTCGGAGATAGAGGGAGCAAGGGAAGCAAGCAGAGGAAAATGTGGGAGGGGGCGGAAAAATGGTAGGTGCATGTGGACTACTAGGTCGTCCACAATATTTCAGGGGACGGGGGGAGAAATCAGGGGGTAGAACAAAAGGGATGGGAAAGTGACTACGAGACAGGAACAGGAGGGGTGGTAAAGGAGGAGAGGAGAAGAAGAGAAAAAAAAAAGGAGAGAGGGGGGTATAAAAACGGAAGAACCTGTCACATCTGTGACTGAAAGAGGGGGAATGCTTGCCGGTTAGCCTGCTGCGCCTAGTAGTTTGCTATATTTGGAAGAGAAGGAGAAATGTAGCCAAGTGGCCCAAGTGGTGTAAAATTTGTCAGGGGAATCGTGGGCTTGATGGGTCAGGTCTTCCATCTCCGCTATCCTACCCACTCTGTGGAGCCAGTCTGCAATCGTGGGAGGCAACCAGCGACGGGACGCACATTCTCGCTGCGTTAATGAGATGGAGAGTCAATGATTTCTTGTATGCTTTTTGTGGGATGGTCGTATGGTGGAGGAGGTACTGAGCCGGGGAAAGGCAGGGGAGTAGGTGGTAATGTGTTTAATAAGAGAATGGACCTCCTTCCAGAACGGTGTTATAAGAGGGCAGTCCCACCAGATGTGAAGCAGAGTACCGGTGTGAGTGTTGCACCTCCAGCAAATAGGAGAACACTTGTACATAAATATAGTCAAATATCCAAAAATGACACACTGTGCATCAATTAGTGATAAAAAGTGAAATAGTTACCACAAATTGGTAAATCGTATACCATCCAATGTATAACTGGCAAAAAAAAAGTGAAAAGTGCAAAGTGGCTCAGTGCAATTTAAATCATAGTACATAGGAGTGAACACAAAAAATTGAAAATAAATCCTGGTTTTCTTACAAGCGTGACTTGTGCTGGTAAAAAAAACTCTGGTGCTCCCCTGACAATAAGGTCCGCACTCACCAGATAGATGTCCTTCCACAGGTGTAATGAGCGTTGTAGGGCTCAGAAGAATGTATCTCATCCAATAGCAGACATCAGTAGTAGATGGTAAGCATATATAAGAAATCCAGGACGTATGTAGAGGAGAAAAGGGCTCACATAATAAAGTATTATTAAGGTAAACAAGTTTATTACAAAAAATTCTAGGAATTTTCTGCGCTAAGTGAAATTAAAAAAGGGTGCAAGGAAAGCCGCATACACTGATCTGTAGACAAAATCACAAACCAATATACTAAATATGTGTAGTGCTAACATATAGTGATATGAAACAAGATAAATGACTTAGAATGTGATAAGCAACAACGCAAAGCCAAAAAAAAAATTCCCACAATATTAGGGCAAAGCAACTGTGAGTGATTATAAATCAAAAATAGTCCTCCATTAAAGTTGTGATGGTAAAGTCCAAGGTGAAACCTTATAACAATTTAAAAGAGGCACATCATAAAAGGAACTACAATTCCCAGCAGATGTTGAAGATCAGGAGACCTTTTCCCAGTGAGAATAGAAGACAAAAACACCCGTGGAATGAAGAACGTGTAGGTGTCCGCTTACCAGAAGGCTGTGGCCACAAGCACTAAAAAACACAGCTGGTGTAGTGCCACTGTTGGTCAGTCATCATGATGTATCCGCTAGTAATGATGGCAAACTCGGCATCATAAAGGAAATAAGAGGCACCTAGTGTAATACTGCATATGACTAAAAAAAAAAAACTTTTATTAAAAGTTGCACTTAACATGTGGGCATGTAAAATCAAGCATGTCACGAAACCAATACACAGCAAATATGAACCGCGGTGTCCCGCGTTCACGGAAGTAACAGCAGCCAGCATCCAAGGGGCATGGTGACATCACGTCTAGCACCCCCAATGCGTTTCATCATAGGTTGATGTCATCCGGGCGTTGCCAGAAAAAATGTACTCACAAAATCTGCAATGGTAAAAGCAGTTGCGAAACCGAGGGTTCTAGACAGATAGCACACTTTCGTAACACTGTGCGTTCCAACGACTGGAAGTGCATTCCAATCCAGTGGAAATTACGCAATGACACTCTACGTGTTTCGACAATGTGACATCATCAGGCGCAGAAATATATATATATATATATATATATATATATATATATATATAAATATGTTGTATAAATAAAAATATATGTTACATGCATTGGTACAATTCATAGCATGATAAATGAGTAGTTGTATTAGCTAAGATAATGTATCATAAACAATACATAGTCAATCTCCAAGTAAAATGTCTTCAAATTTAATCACTCATCAGACGTTGGTTTACAAATGATATCTGTGAATATAGACTTGAATTAGAGTATAAAATTCTCAGTATGTAAAAGGAACATAGCAAGTTGCTCCCAAAAAAAAAATCTAGATGTAGCGGCCCCTTTGGCATCGAGTGAATAACGAGAGGAGAGCTTCTGACGGGTGCAGTGCTTTTATTCTTTTGCATCAAAAGGTGTGCAGGAGGGTTGAACGTTATTCTCTTTAACACCTTGAGCACCGTAAACCGTAAGCATCATAAACACCATAGCACCGTGAAAACTCGCTCCGCTTGCCAAGGGGTGCTAAAACTTTAAACTTTAGAAATCCTCTCTTTAGCAATCGCCTTTCCATTAAATGCTGCTGACATGCTCTGTATGAAATCTGAGTCAGAAGAAAGTTTACCTCAGAGCTGAGAAGGAGGAGTAGGAGGAGTGGTCTAGTGGTTCTGCTGATTAAACATTCCTCAGGGAACCAAAAGGAAGGCAGAAAGGTTCCACCTGGCAGTAAGTGCTGAACAAAGATTTAAAGTGATCAGCGGACAGTTACACTCCCACCAAATTATGTTATGATGAATATAACTTAGAGTCATACATAATTTACAGAACATAACCATGGCCGCTATAAAACATGGTACATCGTACACAATTTAGCTTATAGGTACCTCTGTAACTGGCTACTGTCTTGTGTGGTGGTATGCTAGTGTATCACCAAACCTGAACTTATTTGATTTCTATGAGGACTACTAGCTTTTGAATAGGACGTTCAATAATTGAAGGTTTTGATACATAGTCCTTCTTATCTTGCAATCTTCTGTCACTTCAATGAGCATTAACCAACTGGAGAACCTGCTCAGACGATTTAGAATATCAGTTTGTTCGCTGGCTTGTGATACAAGGGTTGTAATGGGTTTGACTTCAGGGTCGCCTACAATTATTTCTGCCGAAGAGCTTGAAGATGCGTGCACTTCAGATTTCCAAAGGAAACTAGGCCCAGATAACCAACTTGAGGGGGGGATATCTGCTACATGTAGACCCCTGGATGCATGGTCGGCTGCTTTTTGTGTTGTATCCACATAATGCCACTGAGTTGGATCTGTATTCTCTCATATGAGTTGAACACGATTGGCTACAAACACATGAAAGCTTCTCGCTTCATTATTGATATAGGCCAAGACTACTTGGGAGTCTGTCCAGAAGAATTCTTTGTCAATTTCTATTTCAAGTTCTGCCTTCAACATGACACTCAACCTTGCTGCGGTGACAGCAGCTGAGAGTTCAAGCCTTGGGATGCTCACAATCTTCGTTGGTGCGACTCTTGCTTTAGCCATTACAAAGCTGCAATGGAGTTGATCTATGTCATTTTTGTACCTAAGGAATGAACAGGCACCATATCCTATGTTGCTGGCATCGGAAAAGTGGTGTAGTTCCACTTTCACTCTGTTAGCGAAGTCTGGGGGATGGTAACATCTGGGTATCTTGATTTCCTTTAAAGCTTGCAGACTACTCTTCCAGGCCTCCCACCGTGGACATAAGCTCTCAGGAAGTGCTTCATCCCAACTGATGCCCCTGCGGCAAAGCTCTTGAAGAATGCACTTGCCACTGAGTATGTATGGGGCTATGAAGCCTTGAGGATCATAAAGAGAGGCTACAACTGACAGGATACCACGACGAGTCCTTTATGTCAACACTGAAACTGAAGGTGTCGTTTTCAATTGACCACTGAATGCCAAGTACTTGTCCTTCTGTTGTTGAGTCTGGGTTAAGTTTGACAGGTACACTAGTTGTTGCTCTTTCTGATGGAGCTATACAGGACAGGACGTCCCTTTTATTAGAGTTGAACTTATGCAGTCGTAGGCCAGCATTTTTACATAATCCTTGAGTTTCGAGGATTAGATTCAAAGCTTCACTGACTGTTGGAACGCTGGTTAGGCCGTCGTCAACATAAAAGTTCTTCTCGATGAAGGCTGATGCTGAGGGATATTCTGACTTGTATTGTCGTGCAAGATTCTTAAGGCTGAAGTTGGCACATCCTGGAGAGGAACTGGCACCGAAAAGGTGACCTGCCATTCTGTATTCTTTCGGTTCTGTTTCCAACTGACCGTTCTCCCACCAAAGGAACCTTAAGTAATTTCGCAGTTCTTGGGGGGATGTAGAACTGATGTAACATCTTTTCAATGTCGCATATCACAGCAACTGCTTCCTTCCTGAAGCGACAGAGGACTCCCACTAGTGAATTTATCAGGTCGGGACCTGTCAGTAAGGTGTCGTTTAGGGAGATGCCTTTGAACTTTGCTGAACAATCAAAGACAACTCTTAACTTGTCTGGCTTCTTGGGGTGATAAACCCGTGATGTGGGATGTACCACACTGTCTCTTCCTCTGATAATGAAGGGGCTGGTTCTGCATCACCTTTTCTGATTGTTTCTTCCATGAATGCAGTGTAGTGTTCATGGTACTGTTTATTTGCCTTTAATCTTTTCTTTAGATGATGAAGTTGAATAAGGGCCAGCCTCTTATTGTTTGGTAGTGCCAGTTGACTGTTGTCTTTGAAGGGTAACGGCATCTCATAGTGTCCATCTTTCCTTTTCATTATAGTTTCCGAGAGAAACTGCACAAAGCGAACATCATCCTGAGACACGTACTTATCTTCATAATTTCTTTCAATGAAGTCCATTTCTAAAGCCTTTAACACATCAGTGACTGGAGGCATTGGCATTTCTTTTACTGCGACTCGATGTACGAAGCTCTGGCTGCCCTGTCTATCAAGATGTGGATTTGCTGATCCTATAATGCTCCAGCCAAGCATAGTTTTTTGAGCGAAGGGTTCATTTTTGGAGCCGATAACCTTCAAGGGAGCCAGTGCTGATGGGCAGTCACAACCACTTCAAGACTGCGAAGTAGGACTGCTGATCGGTTATAACTTGTTTGCCAAGTGTTTGAGGTGTGACCACTGGAGAGCAGTCTCCTTAGTGGGGATGTGAGACATATCTACTGGAATGAAATCTCTTGTATAGGCTTGACGGAGATGGACTTGAGCTTTAGAGTTGAAACCACGCACTCGCAGACCATGAGCTATTTGGCTTGATATAACTGTGTCAACAGCTGTCATTGTGCTGAGCTTTAGCTGTAATGGCTTGGTGCTCACACTTAACTTCGATACCAGGTCTGCCAGAATAAAGGTTGAATCGCTCTGGGTGTCAAGTAAGGCATAAGTGAGGATTTCCCTCTGAGGCTCTGCCGTAGCTGACAACAGAACTGGAACAATGCAGGATGTGGCAGAAGTATGTCTTGTCAAAGTATGGGACATAACTTTGGGAACGTTGTCGTTTGCCTTATTTTTCATGGCTACTGAATCATCGTTTGATGTTTTGGCAGGCTCAGTGTTTCTCTGTATGTGCAAACAGGTTGGATGACATCGACTGCATATGCAACACGTCTTCCTTTGCAGTCTTTTGTAGTGTAGCCCTTTCTTAAGCAACCAAACAGAGATGGTTTTCGTGAATAAAGGCCTTCTTTTCATCGATGGTCTTTGCTGCAAAAGTCGGACATTTAGCGACACCGTGTGTTTCGTCTTTGCAGACTAGGCAAGGTGGTTTTGGTCTTGAAGCTGAGATCTCTGGAACATTGAAGGTAGAGGGCTTCATTTGAGTGCTTGTGTTGAGCGCCTTGGCTCTCTTGGGAATTCTCTGATCTGTAGTCTTGGTACTGAGGAGGAAAGGAGAGGCAATGGGGTTGCATGAAATCTTAGCTTCCCTTTGCAGGAACTCTGTGAAGCGAGCAAAGGTTGGGTATTCTTGAGACTTGTCTAGCTCGTCCACAACTATGCGACTCCATCTCCTCACAATCCATTCAGGCAGTTTCTTGAGAAGCTTGTGGTTTTCTTCACAATCATTTAGAATAGCTAGGCCTTTAACATGAGGAAAGGCCTCCACACAACCTTGAAGGAAATCCGTAAACTCTCTTAATGCTACAGGGTCGTTTGCTGATATCTTTGGCCATTTAGCCAACCTTTCTCTGAAAGCTCTTTGCACTATGAATGGACCTTCATACCTGGATTCCCCAAGCACCTAGATAAGCGTCTTCTGAATTCCGATAGAAGAAACCTTCTACTGCCTTCTGAGCTTCACCACCGAGATACCTCTTCAAGTACAGCATTTTTTCGCACACAGGGAGTGGTTTCTGATCAATCAGCGCCATAAAGGATATCTTCCATTCTATGAACTTCAAAGGATCACCTGTAAATACAGTTGGTTCATGTAAAGGGGGGCGGTTGGAGATGAGCAGACTTGCAAGTTCTGGGGTTAGACTAACTTCTTCTTTTGGTCTTGACACCCCAAGTGGTGTATTTGAAGGTTGAAATGGCACAGCCTTTGGATTCAAAGAGGTTTGAGGTTTATTATTTTGGCAGAGGTATTGCGCCTTGCGGTCTGTCTCCTGTTCATAAATTTCAAGACTATCAAAGGCGTGGTAGGCTTTCACCCTTGCTGCAGCTACTTTGACTTCATTTTCTGCTTGTAGCTGTTGCAGTCTTGTCTTTTCCTCTTCTAACTTAAGTTTAATTTCTGCCTCCAGTTTGCTCAGCTTTGCCTGTTCTATTTTGGCTGCAAGATCTGCTTCTGCGTCTGCGCGTTTGCTAGATCTGGAAGTGGCTCTCGAGCTTGCGTTGGAGTCTGGTAATGATTCTGAGAGGACAGTTTCTGTTTCTGAGTTTCCAAAGACTGACTCATGCTCTTCCTTATTAAGCACCATCCTCACCTTTTCCTTCTCAAGTTGATTGTTAAAGATTTCATCTACATTCTCTAGCCGCTTGCTGATGAGGTTGCAGATTTCAGCCGTTAACGTGGTGCATGCATCCATTCTCTTAACAACATAGGGGGTAGTGGAATTATTTCGGCACATGGACTCATACTGTTGGTGTACTAATGCTTCTTTGGCTTTAATCTCTTTCAATCTTGTATTAAGGTCTTCAGTTGAGCAGAAATCCTTTAACTTTGTCCTAAATTCCTTTGCTAGCTCCTGCCAAGAGTTGTACACCTCGTTGAATGCCTTTTCATTTTTCCTAACTGTTTCTTCGTGCATTTCTTTGCCTTTTTCTGTTAGGCTTTGCTCTCTGGAGCTGGACCGCACCTGTTGTGACTATGTGGGTTTGTCGGTTTCTTCAGCAGGTGACATTTTGTTCTAGTGTGCCTTTGCCTTTCAAGTGTGTGTGCCTGAAACCTAACTTGAGTGAGTGTTGCTACTTGCTACTAAGGGCATTTACACTTGTAACTAAAGATTAGCAAGCAATGCATACAGTACGACAAAATGTTTTAAACGAATATACTACTGACACTTTCTAACCAGACAATTAACCCTTTACGTAACTAACTGCAGTTTAGTGGATCAGGAACTTGGAAGGTAGTGTTGCTTTAAATCTGACACTAGACCTCTAAACACAAATGTAATAACTTAATCACTGCTTTAGCAAAATATTAACTATTTGGCTCACATACTAGTTAAGGGTGGCTTCTGGATCACATATAAAGAGCCCGCTATATTTTTACAATACAAACGGTTCCTTTATTGAGAGCCCGCTATATTTAAAAGTCTACGTGACACGTTTACTTTTCAGCCAAGTCTCTGTTGCCAAGATGGCGTCCGCACGTGTCCTGCGGGGCGTTGGGAAGCCTTTACTCACAGTTTGATGAAGACAGCGACGCAGCCGGTGATGTTGAGTCTCCACCGCAGCGACGAGTTTTCACTGGCAGTGACGAGTTGTTACTTCAGCGTCGAGTTTTCACTGTAGCGGCCCCTTTGGCATCGAGTGAATAACGAGAGGAGAGCTTCTGACGGTACAGTACTTTTATTCTTTTGCATCAAAAGGTGTGCAGGAGGGTTGAACGTTATTCTCTTTAACACCTTGAGCACCGTAAACCGTAAGCATCATAAACACCATAGCACCGTGAAAACTCACTCCGCTTGCCAAAGGGGTGCTAAAACTTTAAACTTTAGAAATCCTCTCTTTAGCAATCGCCTTTCCATTAAATGCTGCTGACATGCTCTGTATGAAATCTGAGTCAGAAGAAAGTTTACCTCAGAGCTGAGAAGGAGGAGTAGGAGGAGTGGTCTAGTGGTTCTGCTGATTAAACATTCCTCAGGGAACCAAAGGGAAGGCAGAAAGGTTCCACCTGGCAGTAAGTGCTGAACAAAGATTTAAAGTGATCAGCGGACATTACACTAGATATGATCTTTGCACTTACATGTCAGTATTACAAATAAACCCAGTAGCTAAGGAGGGAGTGGAACCACCCTGAAGCAAGTGTCTGACCCGTGACTGATGTGGGCATAAGCAAATTGGTCCAACAAGTTGGAAGGGGGGTAGAAAAACCCAGCCGGGGAGGCCAGTGGGGACTTCTTGGAAAATTCTACAGATATAGGTGTACGTTTAGTAAACTGAGAAGTTTTCTCTCAGTTCAATTCTTGGCAGTTCTCAGAGAAAAAATATCTCCTCTGGCACCCAGTTTAGAAGGCGGAGAACTTCACTTCTCACAGGGTGATCAGAGGAGAAGTTTTTTCTCTGAGAACTGCCGTGATCTGTGTATAACTGGGTGGACTGCCTGTAATCTCGCGAGATATTGTGAGATTACAGGCACTGCTAAGTTTAAAAAGTGAAACTAAAGTTTAAAATAACTCGTAATGACATGTTCTGACACATGAAAACATATCTATACACACACATGCACGGTATATATACATACAGTATATATATATATATATATATATATATATATATATACACACACACACACACACACACATACATATATATATATATATATATATATATACATACCAGTACATACATACATACATGCCAATCTGTATGCAATTGCACTGCGTGTTGGCAGATTGCATGCAGATTGTACACCAGACGGAGATCTGCGTGTGTGTGGTGTCCCAGCAGACCAGTCTGTGGACAAACTGTTGGGTGGTGGCAGGCTATTGTTTGTGGTGTGTGGGTGTGGGGACAGTGGGAAGAGTGATCAACACAGGGGTTCTGGCTTGTAGGAAAGCTGGAGGAATCCTAGTAGTGTGTGGTAATTGCTAGACTGCTCCCCAACCCTTAGAGTGCATCAGATTGTATGTAAGATTTGTATCTGCCTGTGTGTGGTCAGCCAGCTGGATTGGACTGGAGTCTCCCTCTAGTGGTGACCGAAGGCAGTGCAGGCTGTGAAAGTATTGCAGCCAATCTAATTACTTAAGCCCCGTACACACGTACCGATCGTCGGCCGAACGATCGGCCGTCTTTTGTCCCCGGGCTGTCGTGTCCGCTGAAAAGTGCAAAAGACTGCACACAAATTTTGTCCGCCGACTGCAGGAGTGATGTCATGTGATGGTTAACTTTCCGTGTGTTTTTTCTTTTCTGAGCATGCCCAGTCTTGCAAATCTGCTGTATGTCGGCCGAAATCTGTACTGACTGGCGAACAATCGGCCGTTCTGGTGTCGGCATACAAAAATTTTAATGCTTGCACGACAGATTCTGTTCGGCCGAAAATGCGCTGTCGGCTGTCAGAAGCATCATACTAACAAGCCTACATTCGGCCGATCGGTCGTCGGCTGAATCTTTTCGGCCGACAATCGGTATGTGTGTAAGGGCCTTTAGTAGGAATTTTCTTTATTTCCTTTATCCCCTTATACTGCCCAGTCACGATTCATCACGTCTCGGTTAGCTAGTCGCCGTGGGCGTGGTTGAATCGTGACAGATTGGTTTCCTCCCACACTCCAAAGACATGCTGGTAGGTTAATTGGATCCTGTATAAAAAATTTGCCCTGCTGTGTATGTTTTTCAGTGATGCCTCGTACACACGTACCGATCGTCGGCCGTAAATATTCGGCCGACGGCCGATTGTATGCTTGTAAGAGCGACAATTTTGCAAAAATAACAATATTTTTCACATTTTTTTTATATGAAATTCCCCCCAGAAAATGTAAAAATCAAAATTATTTAACATTTTTGGCAAAAAATTTTTCTGCTACACGTTTGGTAAAAAAAAAAATTTCAATAAGTGTATTTTGATTGGCTTGCTCAAAAGAAATTGCGTTTACTTACTAAGGGAAAGATTTTTGTCATTTTTGTTGTTTTTTTTTGCGGGACTTCGACATTGCGGCGGACAGATCGGACCCCTGACTGACATTTTTGACACTTTTGGGGGTACCAGTGACATTACTACAGTAATCAGTGCTATACAAATGCACTGTTACTGTAAAAATGATTGTATATTGTTTTGCACCGTTCTAGGTTATTTTATTTACTGTGGCAATTAAGCACAGCTATTGTGGCACAATTTTTATGCACTGTGTTTACATTAGCCGCCTGCCTTTCTCCCTCTGTAACTGACGATCGCGAGTGACCGGGTGCGGAGGTGTCCGCGAACGAGCGGGAGCGCGCCTCCGGCGGCGCGCGCTTGCCCCCTATTGGCTCACAGGCTAGTGGCGTACCCATACGTCACTTTGCCTGCACGGGGCTGACCGCCGCAGTATATGTACTTGCAGCGGTGGGCAAGCGGTTAAAATGTTTCCCCTGTGTCTAATACCATTGATTCCTAAATATTTGAATATTTGTATGAATCTTTCTCCCCCAAAAAAAAAGATTATAACATGCAATAGTTCGAAATATTAAGTCTAGAGACCCTTATTCCACAGACAGTACTCTACAGACCGACAGTACAGAAAAATGAAAAACAGGGGGGAAGGTGAAACACCTACCCCCACATGTCTGCGCTTGTTCTACTTCAAGCAAGTGTATAAAATGAACACCTAAAACCAAACTATATGTGGAAATATGTGCTATTAGACTGTGATAAGTAAACTGGTGTGTTTAAATCTTTAAAAATTTATTTGGTGTAATTGTGTCCCCAATATAAAATTAGGAGACCCACAAGGCCACAAGGCCATATTGATCTTTAGTTGACGTATGCCAGCTAAGATCAACACCATCTGGTGGTGAGTCTGTAATTTTACCACTGTTTGGCGGTGAATCGGAGGGTGCCACTACTACAGTTCACGTTCACGCACAGTTACCTTGGTTGGGTTACTATTTGCACAAGGGACTCATCATCCTTTTTGGACTGTATATTGTTTTGCACCGTTCTAGGTTATTTTATTTACTGTGGCAATTAAGCACAGCTATTGTGGCACAATTTTTATGCACTTTTGGCATTGCACTTTAGTTGTTTATCACTTATGTAAATTATTATTGTGTCTGCAACACTGATAAGAACTTTACAGCACAGCACTTTCAGCTATATAATTGATGTTAATGATTTCAGTTACCCCAATCTTAATTATTGCACCAATGTTGAATTTAATTTATTCACGAGATTTATTGTATATTTGCACAGCAAAATTTGCACCTATTGATATGCTTACAGTAGATAGGAGGATTTAGCGCTGTTTACCCTTGTCCATTCCCTGATAAAAATAGAAAAACAAGTAGATAATAAAATTTAAAAAAATATATATAAACGTGTGTACTAGATGCTTGGTAAAAATAAATAATATGTGCATATACTCTGGGTAACCAAAGACACAAACGATGCTAGTATACCAAACAGTATGGTTATTTTGTGCAAAAAAGGGACAGTCCAGAAATTTCAAATAAATCCCCAAAAAATTTAGGATTTCCAGGCGGAATGATCAAATCAAAGTGTTCTGCAAATCCCAGAAGGAGAAGACTGCACTGCCACCTCATGCAAGGAACGTAGACCAAAGACACCACAAGTGCTGGGGGAATGTTAGAAAAACTCACCTGATGACATGGATCCTCTCTTGTCTTACGACAAAGGTGATCAGCCGGGGTTAGGTGGTCTCATCCACCAGAGGATGTTTCTGTATCTCCTGGGTCCACTCGTGCCTCCTCTCCTCCACCTTACTCCTTATTTCCCAGAAGGCTCAGTATGTGTAGATGAATAGAGAAAAGAGTACAAAATCCTCATAGTGTATTCCAGTAAAATGTATTGAAAAAAAATAGTTGGTACAGAAATTCCATAAACATCCCCCAAATAGATCCAAAGGTCCAAGGGAATAACACAGTAAAAATATATATGCCACGGGAAAGGTATGAACACCTACCCGGGTGTATAGGGGTGGTGAGGTGGGTGGCGCTGCCAAATAATATTATGGTCTATTTGTAGTGGTAAAAATGTAATATTTTATGCCACTTAGAAATATATAATAGATAGTAATATAATAAAAACAATTGGCATTAGATAATGGTGGTAGTACAATAATAGCAATCAATAAAATAATAAGTGAATAAGTGCAATAAAGTGACAGTGATCGTAATATTCTGATCAATGTATCAAAAAAGGTAAAAATTTTATAAAAATACAATAAATTAAGGTGCTAGGTGAGCAACATGTGACAATTTAAATACACAATAAAAACAGAATTAAATAAAATAAATATGTGAAGAAAAACAAGGTGAACAAAGTGGCTCTGTGCTAAGTGAAGCCAATTATCCAATTGGCAAAAGATAATTAATATAAATAGATAATATGAAGTCACCTGAGAGCAAATTCTCAAGTGTGCCAATATAAATTGGCAAGTGAAAATCGTGAATAAGAATAAAAATAGAAAAATGTGTATATACATATAAAAAATATCTATATGAATAAAAATGAATCTTCTATAAAAAAAAAATTGCAATAAAAGTCCATAGGTGATAAATTAGTGGATGAGGCTTCAAGGTAAGCTCAATGGGTGAATTCCGAGGTGATCCAGGTATTGGGTGCCGGGTGAGGAAACCGGTGCTCCCCTCTCAGTATCCCCCACACTCACCAGAGCTCGGCACCCCTGCAGGGGTAACCAGCGTGAAGTAAATTAGGTATTCCCTCAGCCAGGCAAATCCTGTGTGCCAATCTCCTCAGGGGTTACCTCTGGATCAGCTCTTTTCTCATCACCAGTATATAGTAGTCTTGTGACTTCTATCAGTGTCTGGTAGGAGAAGTATTCATTCACCCAGGTGTAGACATGGTGGGAAGTACAGGGATGCCAAACGAACAGCGTGCGTTCCACTGCTAAACCTCTGGTCACATGGTCAACGTGGACCTATTTAGGGGATTTTTTATGGGATATTTTTTTCCCACAACCCAGGCTATGCTCTTATTATTTTGTAAAATACCCCAGTGTTTAAGGATTTTTCGGACCTCCTCCCACTGTGTACCAAATTGAGTGATTAATCTAACTTGAGAAGTGCCTTTCTATCACAAGTAGCCGCCCTTAGCTTTACTTTTTTACAGCTGTCGATGGGAATATCCCCGTTCACGGAATCTTCTATAGAGATCTTTTTGTTCCCATTTTGTAATGTTTGGTACAATTTCTTTTGATTCAAGGGAATTTACCAATGGGTATTCCATCTTTTAGGCACTAGGGATGATGGCTATCGGCTTTAAGTAGTATATTGGCTGCTGTGTCCTTCTTAAACGTACACGTGACAAGTAGAGTTGAGCGGACACCTGGATGTTCGGTTCGACGGTTCGGCCGAACTTCGCAAAAAAGTTTGAGTTCGGGACCCGAACTTGACCCCAAACCTGAACCCCATTGAAGACAATGGGGACCCGAACTTTTGAGCACTAAAATGGCTCTAAAAAAGTAGGGAAAGGGCTAAAGGGCTGCAAACAGCAGCAAAATGTTGTTAAGAGCATGGTAAGTGCTCTGCAAACAAATGTGGATATGTAAATAACTTAAAAAAAACATAACATACATACGAATTTAAAATAATTTTGATGTAGGAGGACGAGGTCCATATGGAGTAGGAGGTTGAGGTGGCGGTGTAGGTGGAAGTGGCGGCGGTGGAGAACGAGGTAGCCAACACTGGTTTTGGTTTAATTTTTTTTTTTTTAACCACTTAAGCCCCGGAGGATTTGGCTGCTAAAGGACCAGGGGTTTTTTTGCGATTTTTTACTGCGTGACTTTAACGGACAATTGCGCGGTCGTGCGACGCTGTACCTAAACGAATTTGACGTCCTTTTTTTCCCACAAACAGAGCTTTCTTTTGGTGGTATTTGATCACCTGTGCGATTTTTTGATCACGCGCTATAAACAAAAAAAGAGCGTAAATTTTGCAAAAATAACAATATTTTTCACATTTTTTTATATGAAATTCCCCAAAAAAAAAAGTAAAAATCAAAATTTTTTAACATTTTTCGGCCAATTTGTTTTATGCTACCTATGTTTGGTAAAAAAAATCGCAAAAAGCGTATTTTGATTGGTTTGCGCAAAAGTTATCGCGTTTACTAACAAAGAGAAAGATTTTTGTCATTTTTGGTGTTTTTTTTTTTAACGCATAATGGCGGCGATCTGCGATTTTTTTTTCGGTACTGCGACATTGCGGCGGACAGATCGGACCCTTGACTGACATTTTTGACACTTTTGGGGTTACCAGTGACATTACTGCAGTAATCAGTGCTATACATATGCACTGTTACTGCAAAAATGACACTGGCAGGGAAGGGGTTAACTTTATTGGGAAGGGAGGGGTTAAGTGTGTCCTAGGGGCGTGCTTTCTACTGTGTAGGGACATTGCTATTGGTGTAAAAGCAAAGATCAACCGTTCTACATAGTAGAACGGTCAGATCTTTACTTTTACACAGGGAGAACTGACAGGCAGCTTGTTTACACAAGCTGCTCTGTCTTTCTCCCTTCACAGGAGCGATCGTAGTGTGGCCGGCGGACATCGAGTCCGCCGGTCACACGCACTGACTTGCCTGTGAACGAGCCGCGGCGGGCGCGCGCCTCGGCGGGCGCGCGCCCGCTCGCTATAGGCTCGCAAGTCAGTGACAGGCGAGTGACGTACCGATACGTCACTCTGCCTGGCCGGGGCTGACCGCCGCAGTATATAGTCGTGCGGCGGTCGGCAACCGGTTAATTAGGGTACACCCTAAAAGAGTGAGAAAGATCAAAAATACAACAATGGCTGGGTAAGGCCGGTATATATATCTATTCTGCAAAAGGTATGGACAAGACCTGTGGGATCCATGCCTGGTTCATTTTAATGAATGTGAGCTTGTCCACATTGGCTCTGGACAGGCGGCTGCGCTTGTCTGTGATAACGCCCCCCCCCCCCGCCGTGCTAAATACACATTCAGATAATACACTGGCTGCAGGGCAGGCCAGCACCTCCAAGGCGTGAAGGGCAAGCTCAGGCCATGTGCACAATTTGGAGACCAAGAAGTTGAAGGGGGCAGACCCGTCATTCAGTACGTGTAGGTGTGTGCACACATACTGCTCCACCATGTTGGTGAAATGCTGCCTCCTGCTAAGACGTTCCATATCAGCTGGTGGTGGTGGTTGTTGCGGCATGTTGACAAAGCTTTTCCACATTTCGGCCAAGCTAACCCTGCCCTCTAAGGTGCTGGCGGTTCCCCCAGCTGCGTTGGCTTGGCTTCCTCTTCCTCCTCCCCTGCCTTCGCCTTGTGCTTCCACTGTGCCCCCGCTGTCAGGTGGGAATGCCACCAGCGGCGCATCTACCAGCGTGCGCTTGTACTCGTGCATCTTACGATCACGCTCCAGTGAGGGAATTAAGGATGGTACGATGTCCTTGTAATGGGGATCCAGCAGCGTGGCCACCCAGTAATCAGCACAAGTTATAATGGGGGAAACTCGGCGGTCGTTGCGTAGACACTGCAGCATGCAATCGCTCATGTGTACCAGGCTGCCCAGAGGCAACGAAAAGCTGTCCTCTGTGGGAGGTGTATCGTCTGTGTCCTCTGTATCCCCCACCATGTACCAGTGATGGCCATAAGCTGCTCTGGCAAGCCACCCTGCTCTGAACATGGTTCCTCCTCCTCCATCTCCTCCTCCTCATCCTTCACCTCAGCATCCTCCAGAACTGTGCCCTTGCTGAACAATTGTGTACCTGGCGTTTGTGGGTGCAGGAACCCACCCCCTCGGAGCCACTTGTGATAGACTGCCCTGAAAGCCTTGGAAATGATCCCTCTTCCTCCTCCTCCTTCTCCAGTGCCACATCCTCTTCCATCATTGCCCGAATCATTTTTCAAGGAGGCATGGAAGTGGGATAGTAACGTTGAGAATGGCTTTATCGGCACTGGCCACTTTGGTGGAGTACTCGATACAGCGCAACAAGGCACACAGGTCTCGCATGGAGGCCCAGTTATTGATGGTGAAGTGGTGCTGTTCCGCAGAGCGACTACGCATGCGTGCTGCAGCTGAAACTCCACTATCGCCTGCTGCTGCTCACACAGTCTGGCCAGCATGTGCAAGGTGGAGTTCCACCTTGTGGGCACGTCACATATGAGGTGGTGAGCAGGAAGGCTGAAGTTATGCTGCAGCGCTGACAGGCGAGCAGCAGCAGGGTGAGAACGCTGAAAGTTCTCACAGAAGACCCGTACTTTCTGCCGCAGCTCTGACATATCGGGGTCATTTGTAAGGAACCACCAAATTCAGCACATGCGCCAGGCAAGGGATTTGCATCAAACCGGCTAGGTCCAGAGCTGCTACGAGATTTCGCCCATTATTGAACACCACCAGGCCGGGCTTGAGGCTCACTGGCACCAACCACTCATCGGTCTGTTCTTCAATGCCCCTCCACAACTCCTGTGCAGTGTGTGATTTTTCCCCCAAACAGGCAAGTTTTAAAACTGCCTGCTGTTGTTTACCCCTGGCTGTGCTGAAGTTGGTGGTGAAGGTGTTACGCTAACCGGATGAGAAGACGGTAGAGGATGAGGAAGCGGAGTAGGAGGAGTTAGCAACAGGAGGCAAACTGAAGCGCCCTGCAATCCTCGGTGATGGAAGGGCAAGCGCCAAACTGCTATCCGCCTCAGGCCCAGCCGCCACTGTATTTATCCAGTGTGCCGTTAGGGAGATATAACGCCCCTGACTGTGCTTACTGGTCCACGTATTCGTAGTTAGGTGGACCTTGCCACAGATGCTGTTGCACAGTGCACACCGGATTTTGTCCCCCACTAGTTGTGCAGGGAAGGGATTGCTCGCCTGGAAAAGTAGCGGTGGCTGGGCAGGACATACTGTGGGACAGCCACCGCCATAAGGCTTTTAAAACTCTGCGTCTCCACCAGACGGAATGACAGCATTTCAAATGCCAGAAATTTTGAAATGCTGGCATACAGGGCCAGGGATCGTGGGTGGGTGGGGGGGGGGGGGTACTTCCTCTTCCGCTCCAGTGTTTGGGAGATAGAGAGCTGAACACTTCCATGGGACATTGTGGAGATGGTTGTTGGTGACCAGTGTTGCTGATCTTAGTTTAAAAAAGTAATTAGTTACAGTTACAAATTACTTCTCCCAAAAAGTTATTGAGTTACTGACTGCAAAATAACCTTGCAAATATTGGTCCGTCTTAGAAGATCCCCCCAAAAAAAGACGCCAGCCTTACATCGACCCTCATGGTATATTCTCCATCCTTGACCTTCCCAATCCTCCATGTCAAAATCCAAATCAACCTTCCTGTCACATTTAGCTAAACTGCACTTGATTTGCCTACAACTTAGATTAGCAGAGATACACATCACCCTAGCACACACAATACATGTGAGAATCACATTCAATGTACTTACAGTGTGGTTCAGGGGAGCCGGCCAACACACCAGGAGTATTCTCCTCCTCCACCTCTGCACGGGGTGACAACGTTGGAGATCCTAGAAACACAAAGACAATAATACAATCATTTAACAACAGCTATTTTCGAAAAGGGACGCAGAAAGTAGTAGTTTCAGTGGACTGGGTAAGCAGCGACCCCTATTCTCCTGGCTTCCACAACAAACATCATAGATGTCTGCTGCTACCTAACCCCAAACAAAGACAAAAATATACATTCCAGCCCTTACAATTACAAGGACCCATTGAAGACACAAACACATGTAGAGTACTTACTTTCCATTTGAGGGCAGCTGTCCTCCTCCTCACTCCTCTCTGATCCCCCATCATCCTGGCCACCCTGCTCATGGGCCACATGGCCCTGGCCCTCCTGCCCCTGGCCCACATTGCTGGGGCCTGCCTCTTCCTCCTCCTGCTCCTCACCTCTCGCTGAAGCTACATCAACCACAAAAGAGAAAAAAAGAGACCCAAAAATGCATTCCTCAAAGTTAGACAGCCACATTACTTACAGTTGGCCTGAGAAGGCTGAGCCTCCAGCTCCTCGTCGCTTGTTTCTAAAAAGAACAACATCACAAGTTACACACAATGTGAGGACACAAATAGGCAGCAACTTCTCAACATGCTAGCACGATACTCATTGCCCCTACAATTCTGTACATACAAGAGCAATTACATCAATGAGCTTCATTGACCATGTTTAGAAACAGGAGGTCACCATCCATTCCCAATGGGTGACCCCCCCCCCCCAATATCATGTGTTTACTATGCAGTCACATTAGTCATAGTTACACCAAGTGGATCATAAAGCTTGTTAATATGAACTGGATTTTCCACATTGCCCAGGGAAAGGTTTTTTTTCGCACAACTAGCAAATGCTACCTGGCATAATCACACCACTTTTACAGTACCATACAATTCATAGACTTTCAAAACATTGCTGATACACCTCCACTCCAGAGTAGTTGGTTGTTACCATCTTGCTCCAAAACAGTTCAGACTGAAGAGTTAGGTAACTAAGCCTAAAAATTGCTACTAAAAAAACTTCACAAACATTATTTTGCATGATCAATAACCCCAAAGTCCTTTCTAATGAACATCTTGAGAATTAAAATGCTTCTGCTTACGGTCAACAATTTGGAGGCGCTCCAAAGGCTCGCTCCCAGGCCTGACATACTGCAGGGTTGCAGTCCTCCTCCTCCCCTTCTTCACCAAACACACACCACTGCTTGGCGTCCGTCTGCTGTGGCTAGAACCAGAAGATAAAGAGGAGAAAATTTAAGGACAAATTGTAATGGTAGTTCAAAAGGCTGTGAAGAGACACACTTGGGGGGGGTTGGTTATTCTGGGCAGTTGATGGAGGGGGGGGGAAGGGATTTTGGCACACCTAAACACAGGCCCACCCACAACAAAACACATATCTGTACCGATTTTATCCACATCTTGTCTTGCCGGAGATTTGCTCCACCACCTTCTTCAGCGCTCTTGGAGCGCATAGATCGCTCCAAGAGCGCTGCAGATCCACAAGTTGGGCATGGATGTGAAATCTCCGCCACAGCTTCATCCGGAGCCTAAGCATAATGGTGTGCTTGGTGTGAAGGTGGGAGGGGGGGTGTTAGCTCAGTCTCGTCAGGAGGCAATTGCAAGATGATTTACGGCCCTTCAGTCTTAACTCCCCCTGTGTAGGGAATTCCCCCTCGCTGGCCAGGAGATGCAACGACACACAGCAACTTAAGCTTAAGGTAGATACATCTAATTTATTTCAAGTTTGGCTCACATATTTAAAGGACATTTGAGCGGCAAAAACCAGTTTAAACCAGTTACAATTCATGGGTCAACTTAATAAAATATATATACTAAGACAATACATGAAAAAGCCCTTTTGTTCCCCATACATCTCTGTCAATGTGGGGTGTCTCGTGTCTGAAATTGTGTTTGTGGAAAAGCCGCTCCGTCTGTGTTCAGCTATCTGATGTGTTAATGTAAGCAATTGTCAATTGTGTTCAGGTGTTGTCTGTAATCTCTATGCGAAGCCTAACTTGTTAAGTGTCCAAATGAATGAATGAAAGGTGTTTAATATGTAAACACCTATCGATGTCTGTCGTCTATATGCAAAAAAGCCAACTGCCAAGTGTCAAAGGATGTACGAATGAGGTGTGTTTAAGAGTCCACTAGCTGAAATGTATTATGAAATATAATATTTCAGTAAGGCACATTGATACACTCTTTAAACCCAACCTTTGATCCCAACCGTATTCATAAGGGTGGGGTCACCTAGAGTCTGTGAATAGCACGATGTGTCCTCCTGGGATATATGTCCAACTATGAGTCCCACATGATAGTAACCATCCCTTAGGGAGCTGGACATTCTTGACAAACCTGGGTTGTGTTATTGTATGAGTGCATGTCATATTATTGGTAACTGACTTGCACAAAACAGGTGACATTATATTCTAAGGTGTATGTAGGCTGGCGACTTGGTTGTGTGCACATAGGGATATAACTTCTTGGAATTCTATCAAATCAAAAACAGACATGTTCAATGGGGAGGGCCATAGCTTGCAAGAATCTATGGCCTGGAAATCTAAACTCCATATTATGGCAATAAAGTCACTACAAATAGACCATGGCAGCACATACCACCTGTTGACTATAGCATGTGAATCGTCAACATCTCCTAAAGCCTTTGCCAGGAAAGGGCAAAAATAAACCCCCCGTTCAATGGGAGGAAAAAATTCCCTTTCGACCCCCATATCATCAGAGCGGTCAGACTAAATCCCTGGCAGCTACAAAACAATGTCCTTTGCAGTCTGTGGAAAGAAAATCCCAAATGATGAAAGTTCCTTGTCCTCCTCCTGGTAAATGCTCAGATGTAAGTCCACTCTAATTAAGCCACCAATCGGAAATCTTCCTCAGGTTCTCATCTTCTGGTCTGTTCCATCCCATCCGGTCTGGTCCCGGTCCACCTCTCGATGCTCGGTACAATCTCCGGTCCGCATTCGTGGGGTCCAGAGGTGGGGCTTCCTTCAGTCGCGATGCGTGGATCCAAACCGGGGAGTCGTCTGTCAATACCGCTGTTCTGATCACTGCTTGAGCTATTGCAGGAGGTCCGTAGGGTGGGTCTAGCGACGTCTGCTTATGGGGGGCCTTCACCAGGACTCTGTCTCCAGGCTTGAATGGGTGGGTCGGTGCACCTGTTGGCAAAGGAAACGAGAGCGAAATATCACCATAATCACTGTTTAATTTTTTCAATTAATTCTGCCACATATTCATCTTGCATCTGCTGCAGATCTCTAGATGTGAGAATTAATGGATTCATGGGGTTGGGAAGGGTCTCCCCATCCAAATTTCAAAGGGAGATAGCTTGGTACTTGGTCTGGAGTCATTCTGACTTCAGCAAGAATAGCAGGTAAGTACAGAGACAAGAACTTGGATAGCACAGAATACAAGTTTTACAAGAATGGCAGGAGTTTGGTGCGGCACTGGGCTTCTGGTCTTACAGGCAGGCAAAAAATAAATGCTAGTAAGAACCACTTGCAGCACTGGGGTTCAGGGCCTACAGGAAGGCAGGTAATTTTAAGACAGGAAGGATACCTAATGGCACTATCTTCGGAGAACACAGCATGTCCACTTATGCAGCAATGGTGAGGGCCCTTGGAGGGGTTGAACTGCCTTGTATTCTCCAAAGGTGGAGATGGTTTAACTTGCAGTCCTCTTACTCACCCAAGCAGGCAGCTACCTAGAACTAAAGACCAATAGACAACTGAGAATCCCTTGCATGGCTAAGATGCTGTGATCACTAAACAGTAGGGAGTAAAATTCAAGCTGTCTTGTGTACATGGATACACAGAGACACACAAAACAGCTAGAAGTGAGTACCCATGCAAACATAAATTTATAAGGGATTGCACAGTTGCCCAGTGACACCAAACAGTAAATTGAAACAGGAAACCTGTCCTCACTGCCCACAGCAACTAGTTCCATTGTGGTGCAGAACTGGGACACTGCCATCAAGACCAAAACTACTATGACCCATAATCTAATCTGATCCATCAAGATGGCACATCTGTTAGACTACATTAGTTGCGGGCTATGATCAAACCAACGAAGGACCCTGCCCCAAGCTCCACCAACTTCCAGAACATTTTCTCACCAGTAACTCCAAACAAACAAGACATATGCAGAGTTTTTTTTTTTTTTTTTTTTATTGTAAAACAAATATACAACTTGGAATTGATTTGAGGCAAATTGTGCCATAAGCATGTTTTCTGAAATGTGGTTAAACCAAAAGTAAACCTTTAACTGGTGAAGGAGTTTACAAATCACATGCAGACCCTTCACAACAGCGGAGAGAGAAATAGAAAAAAAAAAGGGAAGATACAAGACATGTATCTGGATATACCTGCTTTGCATTAGTGCAACATAAGTTCAATATTGTTTAACTATCTGTAGTTTAGAGTTTTTACTCCACATTCCAACAAGCAGACAAGTTACTTGAAGAAATCCAACTTTTGGAGAATAAAGAGGAAAATAAAAATCTGTAGAGCCCAGATATTCCATTGTGTGACCCAATTCATCCAGCTCTTCCATGTGCACAAAGGGCTTTGAGAAAAATCCAGAGTAAGCCACATGCAGCATTTGTTACTTTATCAACTTTTCATGGAAACCAAAAAGAGTAAGATGTAAAGAAAAAGACAGTGACAGTATGGGAAACATGTTTGGAATTCTAAAATTACTATACATGCAATCTGACAGTAAAGGGGGGACATTTTATAGATAAGTTACAAACAAAGAAAGGCAAATAAACATCTTTGTACAATAAATTTAACACATTATGTGTGTCTTCACTTTGCCGTCATCATTTGTACCAACTCTGCAAGAGAAACAAAAACACTAGTCAGTCAATGTGAAAACTCAGCAATTATTCAAAAGTGGTTGTTTGACCAGCCAATAAAGAACCCACCAGCAGCTACATTATCCAACAGCATTTCAAGTTTTTGAAACTCCCAAACACACTTCAGGATTTTCCTGGCTATATTGGGGGTCAAAATTACCTAGATTGATGGCATCTCTGAAAAGAAGGTTTTAGATCAGAGGACAGACATCTGACAGTCTCATTAGGATCTCTGAAATCTTAAGCCTGGTAGAGGTTTATAGTAAACAGAAATTGGATGACATTGGGCCAGTGTTTACAGCAGCCTGGACATCTGGCTTTTGTTGAATGGGCATGCTGGAAAAACAGCTTCTGATGAGGGCTTGCAGCCATCTAACTGGCATACTCTGGGAGTGCATGGTGGTCCCCCTGTCTGACTACAATAGCTGAGCAGGGAGATCACAGCACCAACATTGTCTAGTTAGTACAGCGAGCCTCTGTCAGCTCAGCAGGCTGAATTAAGATTTTTAAACACCTAAAACATTAAGGCTAAGTTTTTCCTGTGAGGTATTCTGGTGTAAATAGCTAAACAAAAGTACATCCTTTCTCAATTGTCAGATTTTTTAGTAAAGTATATTTTATAGTAAAAAGATACTTTTGAAAAAAAAAAAAGTATGCCTAGAGCCCTGGTGCCCAACCTGCTGCCCAGAGACCACGTGCAGCCAATGGACCTCGTAGTCTGAAGTGGAAACACTAATAGGGTTAACAGCATTGATCTCTACTAGCCCCATGTAACAGGTTTTATTTTATCCCCAGCCACCAATGTAGCATGTCCACACTGACACCAATTTCCTTTATTAGGTCGGCAGTTTTTACAATCCTCTCAAAGCATTACATAGATTGGAAATTATGTGTGGCCCTTTAGCATGTCAGGGGCTGCATTTGAAGCACCCTATAAAGCAGTGGTTGTCAACTTATGAGCTATAGACAAGCACAGATTTAGACTTGCTAAAGTTTAGCTTTCAAACAAGGCCTTAAGCCACCCCTCCCCACTGCAGGGAGAAGCAGATTGACCAGAGTAGTCCATGTTCACACAATCTAAGCCAGCTTTGTTCATCCTCCAGCAGTGACTAAGTATTTGCTCCAGTGTTCTCTAGCTACATGTGCTCCAATCTAGCCATAGTACATTGGTATTTATGTTCTATGCTGCAGTAGTAACTAATTGGACCTGACTTAATTCAGTGGTCTGCCTAACCAAATCCCACAAAAAGTAACACTTAAGCCCCTTTCACACTTATGCGACGCACTTTTACGGCACGATTTTGAAAGCAATGGCAAGGCTATATGCCTCAAAACGCATTAAAATCGCACTAGTGTGAATGGGGCCTTAAGAGGACTTCTGCTGGAGGGGCATTAAGTGGTTTCAAAGTTAGTATTTTTGCCTTAATGCGATATGGTAAAAATCTCCTCACTAGCCCATAACTTTCCCTCTTCCCTACCAAGTCCTGGATTGAGCCAGTACTATGCCCATCTACAGCAGCACAACTCTGCCTAGTCTCATAGGGCAGATTGATAGAAGGCATTGGCTTCTGCTGCAATCAAACAGTGGTCAGGGGCAGGGCCAAGCCATGCTGTGTGGACACAGCCTGTACGTCTGCCTCCACTGCAAGTAGCTTGCTATGGTGCACACATGAAAAAGGACCAGGAAGTGCTTGTAGCTGACCCAACAGAGGTTTGGGGCTGCTCTGTGCAATTCTAGTGCACAGAGCAGGCAGGTATACACTTTTTCCTAATAGAAGGGTCTTTACAATCACTTTAAGGCTTCAGGTCAGGCAATTACGGTTGTATAGTTGAGCCTTTAGTGCTGCTGTGTCCAGATGCAAACTGCAGCCAAAACAGACAGCCCTAGAAAAGGGAAAAAAAAAAAAAAGTCCAGGGACATTCAGAGGCCCTACTGCATGGTTACATGCAAACAGCAGCAGAGCAGGCCATTGATTTGTACAAGGCTGGCCTCAGTTTTGGAATAGCTTCTCTGCCAGGAACTGCATACAAGTGGCAACCTGTATTAACGAGGCTCAACTTCCCAATACCTTATGTAAGCAAAGCCCACTTGTTCAAAGACTGATCACAAAGCAACCTACCTTCGTAACTTACTTGACCATCTCCATCAATATCTACTTCCCTAAACATTTCATCAACCTCTTCATCCGTTAACTTCTCACCGAGATTTGTCATAACATGACGGAGCTCAGCAGCACTAATGTAGCCATTACCATCCTAGAAACAGAAAACAGTTTATGTCATGTCTTCAGCAAAAGATAGTGCATGGCTGAATAATTATAAGCAAATGTGTTTCCTCATAATGAGCTGCTGCCTTCCCAATCCCCAAAAAAACTTGATTAGCTCTTGGAGGATGCACAAGTTTAGGATAAGGTCACCTTTGGTAACATGTTAGGGTTGAACAAGTAACATGTTCCAGGTCCCACAGCCTCCCCGCAACTGCAACAGCAGGCTGGGGATCTGGGCACAGCAATCATTCATTCACCACAGTACTGCAGGGGAGGGGGGGTGGGGTAGCTCTCAAACTACCAGTGTGCTGATGCGTGCTCTAGGTAGTTTTATTAATGCTTCCAGCCATTCAGCAACTGCCTGCCCATTCTAGGTATGGGCAGACATGTACACCCACAATCTGCAGGAGCCCAACATTAAACCCACAATCTGCTGATCACCAGTGCAAGGTTTTACAGTGACTGAATAAATGTGCATGAGGCCACATTAAGTGTTAAGCCTAGGGCTGCAACTAATGATTTTCATAATCCAATAAGAACAAAAAAAATTGTGGTGTATAATTTAGTTAATATGCAAAGTTAAGGCAGTTTATGGGAATGGCAAGCAGGATGTAAAGATTTTCAAAGATTCAATTAATTGAAATACCCTTATACTAAAACCTTATCTAGATAAATAAATAGACCACAGACATAGCTTGGACATAAAAAGGCCGCGGCTGCTTTAATTATTGGCTTAAACATTACAAAATAAATACTTTCAACTTTATTTACACATAAAAACTTCATCACATAAACACAACCTAGCCACCACGACTCAGGTTGACAAATAAATTAAACTTCCAAAACATTACCCAACTTCACTTTATTAAAAAACACTGAATAAAAACAAAGTCCACCGAAGCACCAAGCTAAGGCGACAGTATGAGCCAATAACTAATAACTGGCCGCGACAACCAAAGAAAAAAGGGGGGTGGGAGGGTGGGGGAACGAACTTCAAGCTCTTGAGGTGAAAAGTGACCCGTAGTCCCGCGGCCACTTGTTTAAATAAGCCCCTCTGGAGCTGGACAGAACCAGTTTTTGAGGAAAACAGCGGGATATTTGAGCGGGAGCGAAGCTCCACACGCAAAACTGCCAGGTTACAGCTGATAAAAAAGCGGGAACAGACACTAGACTTCAAATCTGCCTAGCTACCAACCCCTCTGCTAGGCAGGAAACTTAAAACTGTATAACCTGGGTCAAAAGTTCAACTGTCCCAGCTGAAATGCCTGACAGGCCAGCTGACTAGGCCCCATACTGACTGAAATAATATTCCTAAATGTTTTCCTTTCACTTCCCCCCTGCCGCCATCCCATAAAGAAATGGGGGACTATAAAAGCACCCCTTTTCTTTTCATGGGAATGACAAGCAGGATGTAAAGATTTTCAAAGATTAAATTAATTGAAATACCCTAAGGCCCCATGCACACGGGGCGTTAGAAAAAACGTACGTCAAAGTTAGTTCTGACGCCGGAAAAAGCAGCTGTAAAAACGTGCTTTCAGTAGCTTTTTCAATTGGCGTTATTGCACGTTTTGCCACGTTGCTTTTAGCAGCGTTTTTTTTTCTTCCATTCAAAATCAATGGTTCCCTATGGAAGCCTATTGATTTGATTGGAGGTCGCACCGCAACACCACAAGTCGGATCCGAATTGCGCTGTGAGAATCTTGAGGGGGAACTCCACGCCAAAATGGGAAAAAAACGGCGTGGGGGTCCCGCCAAGGTTCCAAACCAGGCCCTTTGGGTCTGGTATGGAATTTGAGGGTAGCCCCATGCCGAAAAAACGTCGTGGGGTCCCCCCCAAAATCCATACCAAACCCTTATCCGAGCATGCAGCCCGGCAGGCCAGGAAAGGGGAGGGGACGAGCGAGCGGCCCCACCCCCCCTGGACCACACCAGGCCACATGCCCTCAACATGGGAGGGTGTTGGTGCTTTGGGGCAGGGGGAGCTCTGCACCCCCCACCTCAAAGCACCTTGCCCCCGTGTTGATGAGGACAAGGGCCTCATCCCCACAACCCTGGCCGGTGGTTGTGGGGGTCTGCGGGCAGGGGGCTCATGGGAATCTGGAAGCCCCCTTTAACAAGGGGGCCCCCAGATCCCGGACCCCCTCCCTATGTGAATGGGTATGGGGTACACTGTACCCCTACTCATTCACCACATAAAAGGCAGTGTATGGAAATAAGGACAGGAGACGTTTTGGAAAGTTTATTAAAAATCTTCATCCGGCTCTTCTTGTCTTCTCCTCTCCGGGGTCTTCTCCTCTCTGGGGTCTTCTGCTGTCCGCTCTTCTTGTCTTCTCTCCGGGGTCTTCTGCTCTTTTGCTGTCCGCTCTTCTTGTGTTCTTCTCTCCAGGGTCTTCTGCTCTTTTGCTGTCCCCTCTTCTGCTGTCCTCTCTTCTTTTCTTCTCTCCGGTCTTCTGCTCTTTTGCTGTCGGCTCTTCTTCCTCCGGTCCTTCTCCGACGACGTCTCCGGTGATTATGCCGATCTCCGGTCTCTGCAACTTATTATATAGTCATTAGGGGCGTGGCCCCGATGACGTCATCGGGAGGCCCCGCCCTCTCATGTCACGGGTGACGTCTTCTGTGACATGAGGGGGCGGGGCCTCCCAATGACGTCATCGGGCCACGCCCCTAATGGCTATATAATAAGCTGCAGAGACCGGAGACCGGCATAATCACCGGAGACGTCATCGTCGGAGGACCGGAGGAAGAAGAGCCAACAGCCGACAGCAAAAGAGCAGAAGACCGGAGAGGAGAAGAAAAGAAGAGAGGACAGCAGAAGAGGGGACAGCAAAAGAGCAGAAGACCCCGGAGAGAAGAACACAAGAAGAGCGGACAGCAAAAGAGCAGAAGACCCCGGAGAGGAGAAGACAAGAAGAGCGGACAGCAAAAGAGCAGAAGACCCCAGAGAGGAGAAGACCCCCAGAGAGGAGAAGACAAGAAGAGTCGGATGAAGATTTTTAATAAACTTTCCATAACGTCTCCTGTCGTTATTTCCATACACTGCCTTTTATGTGGTGAATGAGTAGGGGTACAGTGTACCCCATACCCATTCACATAGGGAGGGGGTCCGGGATCTGGGGGGCCCCCTTGTTAAAGGGGGCTTCCAGATTCCGATGAGCCCCCTGCCCGCAGACCCCCACAACCACCGGCCAGGGTTGTGGGGATGAGGCCCTTGTCCTCATCAACATGGGGGCAAGGTGCTTTGAGGTGGGGGGTGCAGAGCCCCTCCTGCCCCAAAGCACCAACACCCCCCCATGTTGAGGGCATGTGGCCTGGTGTGGTCCAGGGGGGTGGGGCCGCTCGCTCGCCCCCTCCCCTTTCCTGGCCTGCCGGGCTGCATGCTCGGATAAGGGTCTGGTATGGATTTTGGGGGGGACCCCACGCCGTTTTTTCGGCATGGGGCTACCCTCAAATTCCATACCAGACCCGAAGGGCCTGGTTTGGAACCTTGAGGGGGACCCCCACGCCGTTTTTTCCCCATTTTGGCGTGGAGTTTCCCCTCAAGATTCCCACAGCGCAAGTCGGATCCGACTTGCGGTGTTGCGGTGCGACCTCCATTCAAATCAATAGGCTCCCATAGGGAACCATTGATTTTGAATGGCGTTATAGCAATGTTATTCAGCTTTTAGCAGCGTCAGGCGTTTTTAACGCTCTAACGCTGGTCCTCAGAACACGCAGGTCGTGGGTTCTTGTTGCAGCTTAAAAAATGCCTAGGCCACTTACAGCTCAAAAACGTCTGAGTGTGCATGAGGCCATAGAATAACATGGAGGGGCGTTTTTAGGCTGCAAAAAGAAAACGCCTGACGCTGCTTACAGCGGCGTTAAAAACGCCCCATGTGCATGGGGCCTTATACTAAAACCTTATCTAGATAAATAAATAGACCACAGACATAGCTTGGACATAAAAAAGGCCGCGGCTGCTTTAATTATTGGCTTTAACATTACAAAATAAATATTTTCAACTTTATTTTTTTTTTTTCAAATTCTTTATTGAAATATTCCAAGTTAACAAACACAAGTGTCATATATAAAAACATTAGAAAGTGCAGTATAACAGAAACATAACTGACTGCGTGTCAGTGAGAAAAGCAGTATCAAACAAAGGACGTATACCATCAGCATTTCAGAAGGAGAAACAGTAAAAGGAGGACTCATGTAGTCATTTAAGCGTGTAAACCGACATAGTGCTGTTACAATTCACAGCATCACAAAAACAGAGTTGTGGGTCAGAATATCCACATAAAGATGAGCATCTGGGTAAGTATGCCTCGGTATTCAGTGCGTGAAATAAATATACAGAGAAATCTTTTCTCACCGGGAAAACGACAAGAAGAGTAAAGTGACACAGGGGTAGGAAGAAGTTATATAGTGCTTGTGGAAGGGAGAGAGGGGGAGCACAGGTGGGGGGAGGAAAGGAAGGGCGGGGATGGGGGAAGTAGAAGTAATGGGAGATAAGATAGTGGTCAAGCGAGTAAGGGCGACAGATAAAGGAGGGGAGCAGGGGGGATTCCGGATGGATCCCGTGCGGTCCCCCGAGTTCGCAGTGCCCAAGGTTCATGTGGCATCTTGTAGGGCCCTGCCCTCATCCGAAAGGATGAACACATTCCAACATCCCCAAGTCGCCTGGTATTGTTCCCTCCTGCCCTGCCAGGTCATCACCAGGTCCTCAAAGTCATTAATTTGTTTAATTCTGGACAGCCAAAGCGGTATCGAAGGAGGGGTCGTAGATTTCCAGCACAATCCAATGCACCCCTTAGCCGCGTTGAGGAGGTGGCGTAGGACTGATTTCTTATAGCGCTGCGGGGGGATAGTCGTACAATGCAGCAGAAAGAAAGCAGGGTCGTCCTGGAGGACAACATCAGTCACATTTTGGGATATTTTTCGCACGTCAGACCAGAAACTCTGTAGCCGGGGACAGCTCCAAAACATATGGAGCATGGTATCCCGTTCGCCCAGGCAGCGCCAACACCTGTCCGATGCCCCGGGAAAGAAGCCAGCTATCCGAGCTGGAGTGTAATACTAATGCGTCATCAATTTGTAGTTGGTCTCCTGGAGACACGTGCAGATCGAGGAGCGCAGAGAGAATCGAATAATATTTTTGTGCTGGGTCGCCGTGAAGGTCCTCTGTAGTTCCCCTTCCCACTTCAAGAGTCTCCGAAAGTATGGAATAGAGCTGGGACAGGGCATGAGGCAGGGGGTTGTCCCCCGAAAGAAGGATCTCCAGGGGCGTCAATGGTCTCTCGAAGAGTGAGCGTGGCCCCAGCCCTTGGAGAAAATGCAGCAACTGAAGCGCCTGCCACCTGGTAAGTACAAACGGGCCACCCTCAGCTGTCAGCTGCATAAGGGAAGGCCAAATCGCATCGATCCCAAAGTGTTGCACCCGGAAACGCCCCAGTGCCAAAAGCACGCGAAACCTCCCTCCATCACAACTCATCGGGAAGGCCATGTTGCCCAGAACTGGAAACATGGGTAAGTGCACAGTGTGGGCAGTCCCAGGGGCCAGGATCTGGGAGCAGATGCGGAGGGTCGGGCCAATAAGGGGGTGCAGCTTGACCCGATCGGGCACCGAGCCCAGGCACCACGGCGCACCCGGGAGATGGACCTGGGACATGGACATCTCCAACGTCGTCCACATCTTCAGGTTAGCGTGCCTGCACCAGTCCACAAGTCTGTTCAGGTGGGCCGCTTGGTAGTACCTCTTGACATCCGGGACTGCTACTCCGCCATGGGATTTGGGCAGCATGAGTATGCGTCTAGCCAACCTGGGTCGCCGACCCGCCCAAATAAATTTGGTGAAGGCGGCTTCCACCTGCTTAAAAAAGACGGCTGGAATAGACACCGGCAACGTCTGGAACAGGTAGAGATATTTCGGCAAGATGGACATCTTGAGGATGTTGCAGCGACCAAACCATGAGTGTAGTCCAGTCGACCACTTTGTCATCAAAGCGCGGGTGGAGGCCAGAAGAGGGGGAAAATTCAGGCGATAAACATCTCCCATGTTCGGTGGAAGCAAGGTACCCAGGTATTTGAGTGCCAGATCAGCCCATTTAAAAGGAAAGCTGTGGCAAAGAGAGTCCCTGGTCCGCTCAGGCAGGGCCACCCCCATGGCCTCCGATTTGTGATAGTTGATCTTAAGATGGGAAACCGCCCCATGGAGGTCGAACTCCAGGAGGAGATTAGGCAGTGAGATCACTGGGTTGGTCAGGGAGAAAAGAAGATCGTCGGCATAAGCCGAGATCTTATAGGATGTATCGCCCATCAAAACCCCAGAAATATCCGGATTGAGGCGAACCTTGGTCAGGAAGCGTTCCAAGGAGAGGACGAAAAGAAGCGGGGAGAGGGGGCAGCCCTGTCGAGTCCCGTTAAAAATCTGGAAAGGTTCAGAAAAGACTCCATTCACCTTGACCCTCGTGCGGGGGCAGGAGTAGATACTCGAGATCCAGCGGAGCATGCGGGGACCAACCCCGAAACGTCCAAGAACCTCAAACATGTATCTCCAGCTCACCCGATCGAAGGCCTTCTCAGCGTCTGTGCTTAAAAAGACGGTCGGTCTGCGCGAGACTTTAGTCAAGTGTATGAGGTTCAGGGCCTTAATGGTGTTGTCCCTGGCCTCCCTGGACGAGATGAAGCCCACTTGGTCAAGGTGGATCAAGTCCGGTAGGAGGGGTTGGAGCCTGGACGCGATCATTTTAGTGAAGAGTTTCAGATCGGCGTTCAATAAAGAGATTGGCCGGTAACTCCCACAGGAATAGGGATCTTTCCCCTCCTTGGGTATCACCGATATGTGGGCTAAAAGGGAATCCGCTTGGAAGGCAATAGATTGTCCTATTTCATTAAACATTTTCAGCATGTGAGGAAGGAGCTGGGTTTGCAGCTGTTGATAATACAGGACCGTAAAGCCGTCAGGGCCTGGGGCCTTGCCTCTTTTCGCCAGTTTAATGGCCGTAGATAACTCATCCTGAGTGAACTCCTCCTCCAGAGCATCCCTCGCCGGCGACGGAAACCGTGGAAGGGGGATCGAGTCCAGGTATGAGGCAATAGCCGCATCATTGGACAAGCCCGTGGGGAGATGGTAGAGGGCGGAGTAGAATTCTCCAAACCTCCGAGATATTTCCCTGGGGAGATGTACCTTACTGCCGTCAGTGTGCTTAACAAATGGAACATAAGAGGAGGCCTGTTGATCTCTCAAAGCTCTGGCCAACACTCGCCCACATTTGTCTCCCGACTCATAGTGGGTGCGTCTGCAGCGCTGGATAGCAGCCTTCGCCCGGGTACCTCAACAGGTCTCCGACTTGACTTCGCAGCTTAGGCAGTTCAATTCCCACAGAGGCATCCGCGCGTCTCTTGTGTGGGTCTTCCAAGCTTGGTCAGCTGACGCTCCCTTTCCTTCTTAAGTCTGGCACCATGAGCGATCAGGACACCCCTAATGACGGCCTTATGGGCCTCCCATACCACCCCTGGGTCACTGTCCGGAGTATCGTTCAGTTGGAAATATACCTGGAGTTGTTGGGAGACATCTGCCAGGACCACCGGATTCTGGAGCAGGCTCTCATTCAGCCGCCACTGCCAGTCTGATTCACGGGCCGCTCCACCCAACCTAACCTCCAGGGTAACTGGAGCATGATCAGACCATGTGATGGAGCCAATCTCGACATCCACCACGGAGGAAAGGAGACGGTGAGGGACCATAAAAAGGTCAATACGCGAGTACACATTATGCGGATGTGAGAAATATGTGTAGTTCCTCTCGTCCTCATGCAGTATACGCCAGACATCTACCAACTGAAATTCTTTGAACAATTTAAGAATTTGGCCCCTGACCCCTCGAGGCACCGAAGACACTCCCGTGGATGTGTCCGAAGATGGATCCAAAGGGAGGTTCCAGTCCCCCCCCCCAAAAGCAAACGACCCTCCATGAAATCCACCAGGGACGCCAGAGTTTTCTTCAGAAATGTATGTTGGTGTACATTGGGTACATAGAGGTTGGCCAATGTAACCAGTTGTCCCCCAATGCGCCCTTTAAGGAACAGATACCGACCATGCGGATCTGCGCATTTATCCAGCAAGGACCACGGGATGGTGTTCGAGAGCAGGATGGAGACACCTTTAGAATTAGCGGCAACATTGGGAGCATGGTAAGCGTTAGGCAAGAACCTGTTTTGGAGAAATGGCAACCCATCAGTTCGGAAATGTGTCTCCTGGATGAAGGCGACGTCCGTACGTAAACGGCGCAGATCACCCAGGAGCATGCGTCTCTTTTCTGGGATATTGAGTCCCCTGGCATTCCAGGTGGTCATCCGCACGGGATCCATAACGGAGGGGGGACGTAAGAAGGGTAGGAGGGGAAGAACGGAGAGAGGGAAGGGGAGGAGGGAAAAGGGGGGGGTGAAGAAGGTGGGGGGGGGGAGATGGCAGGCGAGGGGTGAGAAACTGCTGAGCGGGATGTGCTACAGTCAGGAGGGAAAGGGGAAAGAAAAACGACACAATAAGGGGAAGAACAAATGGAAAACAAGAGACAGAAGAGACACCCGTCTATGAGGGAAAACCCTCTGGGGTGTAGGCCTAAGTGGGGGGAAAGACCAGACACGACAAAGGAGCTGGGCTCAACGGCCAGAGCTCCCTCTACAAGAAAACATTTGTCAGATTAATACCGTTATGCATGTAATAAACGTGAGCCAGGGTATGTCTAACAGCAAAGGCGGTCCACAGGGCGTCAGCGGGGAAATCACCCGATGTCCACACCGCGGAGGCAACTCGTCATCCACAGTAATGCCATAGAATAATGATCTAGACTAAGCTTAGCACATAGTACAAAAAACAACTTGGACCCCAGGAAGCCCTGGACCCCGACAGGAGGTAGGGAGTGGTCACTTTAGTATGGCACAACAGCACTCCAGACCTCACTGAAACGAGGACAGTGGCCCCCATCCTGCAACCCCCACCATCCCCCGCAGTACAAAAAACAAAACAAAACATGGACCCGAGGGGACCCCGGACCCCGACAGGAGGCAAGGAGTGGTCACTTTAGTAAGGCACAACAGCACTCCAGACCCCGCTGAAACGAGGGCCGTGGCCCCCATCCCGCATCCCCCCCCTCACCGATCCACCCGGAACCCTCTGACATAGTCCCGAGGTCTCCCCAAAAAATATTCTGTGGGCGAGCTGGAACCACGTCTCTATCGCTAGAATGCATAAATCCCCCGACCTGGAGGTACACATAGAGGAAGGTATCTTCTTCAAATCCCACCAGGGTAGGGGAGCAGGAGTCAGGGCAGATCTTGGAAACAGCCATGCATAGCAAGCCTCTCATAGCTCCCCAGGGGGAAGAAAGCAACATAACCGGGCATGGTCAGATCCTTCAATTTCACCATCCCAGTCAGGTAAGGGCAGTAGGGCAGTCCGGAGAACCAAGAGACCAGGGGCAAGTACAAATCTGCAGTGTGGGGAAAGGGGTAGCACAGAGGCGGCAGGGACCCGGGAACAGGGAAGTCCACGCTCAGGTGGCCCGGGAGTCAGTGGCAGCTCACCTCGGGTAACTGTATAGGAGCAAGCTATGAAGAAAAAGGGGGCTAGTCAAGGCATCACGGTGGTGACAAAAGGGGCCGTAGAATGGCAGGATCAGTCCTCTCTCGCCTCTTGTGGAGTAGCAGGATCCAGCCTTCGCCGACTGCGCGGCGTCCGCGGCGGGAGGCCTCCGCCACGGTTAACACCGCCAAACGATCTGCGAGGTGGGCTCGGTAGATGTTGCAGCCAATTTGGGACAGGGATCTGAGCAATCTCCAGGAATCCGAAGAGAGCCGGGAGGTCATCAGGATGGTGGAGCGTGAACGAGGATGTGCCTTTACGCACAGTCAGGGAGATAGGAAACCCCCATCTATACGTGCAGCCCGCCTGTCTGATTTTTTCAAGGAGTGGGCGCAGCAGAGCCCTCCACTACAGTGTAGCACGAGAGAGGTCAGGGAGGATTCTGACCCTTGCACCATAAAAATCAATGTCACCAACCTCCCAAGCTTGCCACATGATCATCTCCTTGTGGGAATACCTGTGCAGCCGGCAAATGACATCACGGGGTCTGTCCATATCCGTTGATCGCGGGCCCAGGGCACGGTGCACCCTGTCAAATTCAAGATCAGCTTGCGGTATGGAAGGCACAAGACGGTGGCACAGGGCTAGCATAGTAGGCTGTAGAGATTCTTGCCCAGTGGCTTCAGGCAAGCCCCTTAGCCGCAGGTTATTCCTCCGACTGCGGTCCTCCATTTCCTCCATTTTAAGCTGCAGCGAGGTGACATGCTGCGCCTGCGATTTCTGTCCCTGCTCCAGCTGGGCCACACGTACCTCAAGGGAAGCGATGGACGTCTTCCCGACCGTGACCCGGTCCGACAGTTGTTGAATATCCGACCTCACCGCCTGGAAGTCCCTGTTGTGTGCCTCCTCCACTTGGAGCACCATGGCCTCCATGTCATGTTTCGTGGGCAGGGCCTGGATCAAAGCCCTAAGGTCGGCCTCCATCCCGGCTCCCAAAGGCGTCTGGGGGGGCGCGGGTGATGAGGGAAGAGGGCGAGGCGTGCCCGGGAGAGTCCATGGTTCCGACCGAACAGAAGCAGCAGGGGAGGAAGGTGCGCTTGACATCGTGGTAGCTGCTGCTGGAACAGAACGCGGGCTGGTGGTCTGGGCACGAGCAGAAGCTGAACGGGTCCCGGGGAAGAAGCGGTGGATGTCTGAGCGCGGAGAAGTACGTAAGGGCTTCCGCGACCTCCGCCGATGACTGGTGCTCATTTCTGTGGCTCTAGAACGGTATTAAAGCACGTTAGGTACAAGGGAGATGGCCGGAGCTTGCTCAGCACATGTCCTCACTCCGCCATGTCCAGGACATGCCCCCCTCAAGCAGTCCTGATCTGAGGACTTAAACGGTGGATTGAAGCTAGCTCACTTATAGATGGCATATGCCCTGCCTGTTGGAACACATATACATACACATACACTGAGGGCAGAGAGTCCAGAAACTGCTGCTGGGGCAGGAGGGTATTTTCTCCTCCTTTACAAGTTTGCAGCCATGGGCCACTGGGGCCAAGCTTCCTGCGATTCCTCACGGGGATTAGCGGGCTATGTAGGTGTGCAGCCGCTAAAAGAGCTCTAGGTTAGGGGGGGATGGGGAGTTGAGTTAGGAGACTGCGGCCTGCTTTGAGTCTGTGTCCCCTAATGCAGCCAAGATGGCGGCCGGCTCAGCTTGGGGAGGCTTGTGAGGTCAGTAATGGGATCCTGTCTGTGGGGAGCCGTAGATATGTGTAAGGGCGTGTGGGTGCTAGGGAGATGCTAGGAAGTCCCAGGTGTAGGTAGGCCTTACCGGGTCCCCGAGTCCGCGGTCGGGCTCCGATTCAGGAAAGGCCGCGGCTTCTGTATCTCTGTAGGCCTCGGTTCTACGATCCGCTGAGTAGGGTCCAATCCTCCCAATTCCGGGCAATATTGGTCCCAGGAGCCTGGATGAGTCACTCTGGAGTGTTTTTAACCCCCCCTTGAAACGTGGTGTAGGAGGATTGATGAGGATTAGGAGCAATGGTATTGGGGCTCTCCTCAGATGTGGCCTTCCATCACGGCTGGGAAGAATCTTCTCCTAACCCCACCGAGTGGATGGTTGTGAGCCTGGTCTATCAGGGCCTTTCGTCCAGAGGATGCTCGATGGCGCAGGGCCGTGGATGCGGACGGCCTCCTCAGGAAAGGCCGCGGCTTCCGCCTATAGGTAGGCCGCACCCGCTCACGGGTGCCAATCAGGCTGCTGGTTGCGGTAAAAATCTCCCTGGAGTGCTGGGCAAGTGCAGCAATGTAAGGTGGAAGACTTTAATGGCTCTAGATGGTTTAAAGAGCGAGGGATGGTGGTAGATTGGGTTTGGGAGCTCGGAGCTCTCGTTCCTGGCGTCCTCCTTCATCGGCTTCCGGTCACGCCCCCCCCCCCTTTTCAACTTTATTTACAGATAAAAAACTTCATCACATAAACACAACCTAGCCACCACGGCTCAGGTTGACAAATAAATTAAACTTCGAAAACATTACCCACAAGACAGGCGGAAACTTTCCGCCTGTCCCCACACATCCAACACGCGGCCAGCTCTATACAAGAGCCCAGATTGTTATTAAAGATGTCCAAGCCTATGTCTGAGAGATGTATACCATCTCTCCAATATAAACCCGGTATGCCTCCTTCCAGTTCAGCATGTCTGTAAGACATAATCCCTAGATCTTTTAATAACTTAGCGAGGCCCCTATTTAAACGTTTTCTAATTTTTTTAATTGGTTTTAAACTGTGGTACGTAAAAGATGTCAGGCGTGGAATAACTTCAGAAAATACCAGGCGGGTGTTTGGAAATTGATTTTGGTTGTAACTAAGATCGTCCCGGATTTGGAACAGTAAATCTAAAGTCTTTACACGCCCGACATCGTTACCTCCCAAATGTATAACTAAAGTACTAGGGTGAGGATAAGAACCAGTTATCTTAGATATGAATGGAACCAATTCCGCCCAGATCATGCCACGCTTGCTGAACCAAAAGAGTAGACTCTCCTCCTAGCGCGATGAAGGGCCCAATGAAAGAAAGAATGGCCTATGATCCAGACTGTTAGCTGGTTTCCTGTAAATTAAACACAAGTATTAGGGCGGATGTAGGACTTGTAGCAGTCAGATGCCCACCTACCAATCTGTTTAACTGATTCAACATTCATCCCCAACCTAGTAGCCTCAGTGGCTGCCCCAATACGAAAAGAATGGGATGTTATTTTAGCCGAGCTCAAATTCAGAGACTTTAAACACATTCTCAGAACTGCTGCAAATTGAAAGCGGGACAGATGTTTACCTGATACATGAATAAATAAAACATCACTAACACAGGGTCTTTGCAAAATAAATTCTTTTAAAAGTAAGACCGGGCAAATTTTTGAATTTTTAAACTCGTGAAGCAAAATTATTTTTCCTACACCCAACTGGTCTGTTTTGGAATGGGACAAAAATATACTAACGCTGGATGAGGAGAAATTAATGTCTTGAATCCTTAAACCTGAACAACGTAATTTTTTATCCGGAATTAGTTGCGAAATCCTAAGTGCTGCAAAGAACATTACAGCAAACGCTGCCCTAAACATGCTAGTTTCATATCTGGAGAAACAAACCCTCTCTAAGACCCCACATAGTTTAACAAACAGGTCTACAGAGATGGGTTGTCTGTCATCCACCTTAAAATGTAGTTTCCGATAACCTTTCAAGGCCTGTCTTACTGAAAAATAGGATAAGCAGGCCGGCTGATTGCGAAGTTTATTAAAAAAGGAAATACCCGCTAGTATTTTATTAATGTGTGACCAAGCCAAATTCTTTTTAAATAAGGCATCCAGAAAGATGGACGCAAAACCTTTAGATCCCACAGCATCAGTGAATAACAAAAAATCCTTGTCCACAACAAACTGCTCCTGCCAAACAGAAGCACCATTGAAGAAAAGGAGGAATTATACCCAAACTAGCAGATCTTCTTTTAAATCAGCTGAGATCCTTACATGAGAAGATGGTGATTTGAAACCAGAGATAGCAGCATAAATTCTCCTTGAAAAAATGTTACCTACCGGAATTACTCTCGAAGCGAAAGCTAGCAAACCCAAGAGGGATTGTAGCTCTTTTAGGCAAACCTTTCTCCGTCGCACCGTGATCAGAAGGGATCTGCGAAGGTTGTCAATTTTGTCCTCTGGAAGCCTAAATTCCATACGGTCTGTGTCAATTGTAATTCCTAGAAAAACGAATGACGTGGAAGGAAAAACATTTTTTTCCAGGGCCAGCGGGACCCCAAAAAGATTACATATTTTGAAAAAAAAATTTAATAACATAGCACATGTAGAAGAAGCTTGGGGACCAATAAAAAGAAAATCGTCCAGGTAATGCACTAATAAATGAGAACCAGATATTTGAGCTACTACCCATTCTAAGAAGGCGGAAAAGGTTTCAAATAAAAAACAGGATAATGAACATCCCATCGGGAGACACTTATCGAAAAAATACTGATCATTAAAATAAAAACCCAAAGAGTTAAAAGAACTAGGGTGGATTGGTAAAAGCCTGAAGGCAGACTTGATGTCCGCCTTTGCTAACAGAGCACCCTTGCCAGCGAATCTCAGCCTTTCCAAAGCGTCCTCAAATGTTGCATACTGCACTGAAGACAGGTTAGCATCAATATCGTTTAAAGAATCATTAACAGGGAAGGATAAGTGATGGATTAAACGATATGTGTTAGGTTTCTTTTTCTGGACTATGCCCAGTGGTGAAATTCTGAAATTCGCAAAAGGTGGCTCTGAGAAGGGGCCAGCAAATCTACCCTCCTGCAGCTCTAGAGCAATCTTCCTGGCTACAATGGCTTGTAAGCCTTCAACGGATCTTAAATTCTTATGAATAATACAACCTGTGCCTCTAAAGGCAGGTAACAAAAAACCAAAAGCGAAACCATCAATTAGTAATTGTGCTTTCTCCCTGTTTGGATACCTGAGGAGCCACGGCAGCATTTCTGCCAACTTCACTGGCGTGGAAGCCTTTTTGAACACCTCCCTGTTGTGTGGTTGCCAATCTTTTAAAACATTTGAATAATGGGTGTGAGCCTGAACAGAAAGCACACTCGTGCTTGAATTTACACGTTCCTGGCCATTTGCATGCTGTCTCATTAAAATTAAAACAGATGCCTTTTCTGAAGGACTGCATATTGGGTTGTTGGGGGACAACTGTTTGCTTTGGCAGAAAGGACCGCTGGGGTAAAAATAGGTCCAACCAGAGTCCCACATCTTTTACCCCCCATTTTAAAGACGGTTGGACAGACAATTTTTGTCTGAACGCTACGTCGTATGAAAACCATGCGGACCCTCCAGAATTTTTATATGCCTCAAGGACAATATCTATGTGTTGGAATAATCCTACGCTTTTCTGAGGATATTTCTCACAAAAAACACTAGAGAAAATCAAAAAAGCTTGAAGCCAGTTGTTGAAAGACTTCGTTATCGGTCTCCTCCTCTCATCTTCCTCTTTTTTTATCAGCCTTGGACACAAATTCCTTAGCCGATGGGAGTAATGATAAAACATCGATAAAAGCGCCTTGCCATATTTATCCTTAATGGGATCTGAGAGGTGAAAACCAAGCGGTGAAATCTCACATACAAAAGGCTCTCTCAAACATGTCTCAGGGAGGTTTTGACTCTGAGCCAAATCAAAAGAAACAGCTGCTTGACCTTGTGTATCGCCACTAGATGGCGGCACCCAGACACTAGCTTCAGTAGCAGGAATTGCTTGACTTTTAAAATGGTTAGTGAAAGATTTAAATTCCTCAAGCATATTACACATTAAGGACATCATCTCGTTGGGGGTAGGGGACTCACCCGGAGTTACAGAAGCTGATGCCTCAGCTTGGATAGGAGCCGATGCATCCCTGGTGGCTGTAGTGGAGGACCTCCATCTTGCTGCTGGTCCTGCATCTTCTTCTGATGCCCTGTGCCCAGGGGGGTGTTGAGACGAGCGGGGGGCTCCGGACGGCTGCGAGAAGTCTTTTGTCCTCCTCTTCTGCGAGGTGATCGGTGTATCGATGTTTCGTCGGGAGTTCTTCTGGGTGTTGGCGAGTATCGTTTCCGGGGCATCCTTCGACGCTTCGCCGATCCCTCCTCCGGACCGGACGTGACCGAAGCCACTATACTGCGCATGCGCGAGGAACCGGACATTCTTCCGCCGACTTCCACCGAGTAAGATGTGTCCTCACTGGCGCTCTCTTCCTCCGGCACATCCCACGCTGCTGATGAATGAAGTTGACCGACGGCTTCTCCCGCTGATGACACCGCTATTCGTTCTTGTAGAGGTAATTCCAGACACCGTCGTATCCATTCCTCGCCACCTTCTGCGCCCGCTTTTTCAATTAATTGCCTGATGAGACTCATGCTGGGGAACGAACTTCAAGCTCTTGTGGTGAAAAGTGACCCGGAGCCCCGCGGCCACTTGTTTAAATAAGCCTCACTGGAGCTGGACAGAACCAGTTTTTGAGGAAAACGGCGGGATATTTGAGCGGGAGCGAAGCTCCACGCGCAAAACTGCCCAGTTACAGCTGATAAAAAAGCGGGAACAGACACTAGACTTCACATCTACCTAGCTACCAACCCTCTGCTAGGCGGGAAACTTAAAACTGTATAACCTGGGTCAAAAGTTCAACTGTCCCAGCAGAAATGCCTGACAGGCCAGCTGACTAGGCCTCATACTGACTGAAATTAAAGTTCCTAAATTTTCTTTTCACTTCCCCATGCCGCCATCCCATAAAGAAATGGGGGGCTATAAAAGCACCCCTTTCTTTTCATTCTTTAGAAGTGGATATGCGCTCAGTGCCGTAGTGGCACCCTGGAGTGAAACTAGTCAGGTCCTCACAGCCGTATTTTGTTCACCTCAACTAGCAATGTTATTGTCCCAACCCACTGCTTTAGCTGAAAAGCTTGATCTTCAAATGTAGTAAATTCAAATATCCCTAAATTCATTCCCACATCACATACAATGGGAGAAACCCTGTAAACTTCAGAACTGTTTTACTTGATTGCCCAGAATGCAGCCACAGTTCTGTAAACCAGTCTTTGCTGAAGGAGACTCAACCTTACTGTGAGAAAATAGTGGCAATTTTGTGGCTCTACCAGTGTTTCACAACTCCTTTAAAGCTAGGTTCACACGAGTGGTAAAACCACATGCGATTTGCACAGAAATCACACTGCATTTCTGTGCGGATCACATGCAACGACTGTGTGGTGCGATTTCAGACACATTTTTGTATGGCTTAAATTGCATACCCCAAAATGGTGCAGGACCCTTTCTCTGCACCTGAACATGGCATGGGTGTTAACATCCTGGCAAATGCACGGAGTTCTTTCATCTGTTTCAGGGTGTCAAGATAACATTGACACCCACAGCAGATCGCTTGGACGCCATGCAATTGCTTAGAGTGCAATGTTAAAGATAAGACATGGGAATGTAGACTGCACTTATCATATAAATATAACCAATAAATAAAAACCAACATAATTTATTGGTAATTAAATGGCCGCGGCACTTTTATTGGCATAAAATAAATAAATAAATAATTAATGAATAAATAATTGAATAAATAAATAAATACTCAAATGTCTTTATTAATCAAAATACGAATAAATATTGAATACTTCAAAATCCAAATAAATATGTAAATAAAATTATCGCTTAGTCATAAAAAACTCAAGCGAATCAATAAATAAATAAATAAATCAGAAGTCCCCACCAGCCGTATTTTGTTGCAAACAAAATGCGGCCTAACCCAGCACCGCGGCCATTTCAATCATATTCTGCAAGCCTAAATTAAAAATATCAAGGCCAACTTTTGACAGGTGAACGCCGTCTTGTCTGTATAAACCCGACAAACCGCCTTCGAAGTCCACGTGACGATACGAAAAAATACTAACCGATGGAGCGAATTTTGCAATTGAATGATTAATTCTCCTCCGAATCTTATCGAGTGAACGAAGTTCAGGCGATACCAACCATATCAATCGAGGCACCATTTCTGAGAATACCACAGAAACACCAGGAAATAAAGATTTTAATAAAACTAAATCACGCTTTATCATTAACATCAACTCTAACGTTTTAAGTTTACCGACATCGTTACCACCCAAATGAATAATTATCAACGAAGGTGAAGGCCACAGCTGAGATAACCTAGAAATATGCATAAAAACACTAGACCATTGTATACCTCTCAAGCCCATCCAAAGAATCTTAAAGGATGAAGAAGGTAAAGATAAATTAGCTGTATAGCACCGTTGGCTCGCTCTCTTATGGGCCCAATAAATAAATGTGTCCAACGATCCAAATGCACTGCCTAGAACCTAAGAGGATTTAAAGAGATAAATTAGGTCGGATATACAGGCCAAACCTATGAGAGTCCCATCTACCCAAACGCTTAATGAGGGAAACATCAAGACCCAACCTAGCAGCCTCTGTGGCGGCTCCAATACGGAAAGAATGGGATGAAAATTTGAATTGAGCTAGACCAAGTATTGCTAAACAGCGCTTGAAAACTGCTGAAAATTGAAATTTAGTCAAAAGGACACCATTAATATGAACCAAAAAATTACCATTAACAGAAGGCCTTTTGGAAAGATATTTTCTCAGGATAAGAACTGGGCAAATAATGGAGTCGCCACAAGCCTGCAAGTTGAGCCATTGACCCCTACCGGAAATATGTTTTTGAACTACTAATAAAAATATTTGCACATGCATCCGAAAGAACAACATCCGGAAAACCCAGACCAGAAAGGCCTAACTTATTATCAGGTAACAACTCCGAAATACGTAATGCAGCAAAAAACATTAAAATAAAAGCTGTATGGAACAATAGTGACTCGTAATCAGATGAACAAACCATAGAAGTTGCAAGACAAACCTTCTTTAGAATGTCCACCGTTATCGGCCTACGAGCATCTGGTCTGAGATTTCCCAGTTTATAGCCCTTCAAGGCTTGACGTACAGTAAAGTAAGTGTTACATGCAGGAAAATGATAAAGTTTAAAGAAAAAGGACACACCCGCCAAAATTTTATTTATGTGACTATACGAATGCTCGGATTGAAAAAGTGTGCAAAGAAAAGCTAAAATTGTTAGCTCTGACGGGGAAAAACCTGACAGTCCAATGTTATTATTGAAATCCAACCACCTTTTCCATGCAATTGAATAATCAATCCATGTTTTTGGTGCAATGGATTTTTTAATTGCATTAGAGATTAGAGTTAGATCAATTCCCAAAGGTGACTCGGGCACACAAACCCTTCCGGGTCCGCTTCTGGTAAGAGCTGACGGAAACGCGTCATCTGGAAACGAGATAACGCGTCAGCTATAACATTGTCTTTCCCCTGAACATGCCTAGCTTTTACCCAGATGTTAAGTTTCAGACAGAGTAAAACAAAATGTCGCAGCAAATTAATAACCAATATTGATTTAGAAGCTAGACAGTTCACAGCGAAGATAACCCCTTTGTTATCAGTATGGATCAAAATCCGCCTATTAGCAAATTGAGAACCCCAAAGCTCAAATGCTACCAGGATTGGAAACAGTTCAAGAAGAACAATATTTTTTGTAATTTTGTTAACAAACCACGCCGGCGGCCAGGAACCACAGCACCAGTGTCTTCCAAATGGCCGCAAAACCTCGCGATCCTGCTGCATCTGTTAACAGCTCCATATTTGCTGAGTAGACAAAATCATCCTGGAAAAAAGACATGCCATTAAAATCCAATAAAAATTGAGACCACACTAACAGGTCTGCTTTAATATCGGCCGTAACCCTAATATGGGAAAACGGGGATTTTAAACCTGAGGTTGCTAATGCTATTCGTCTAGAAAAAATCCTGCCAACCGGCATGACTCTAGGCTAACAAACCAAGAAAAGATTGAATCTCTTTAAGCAAAATTTTTTTTCTACGGAGAAAATTAGATATTGTTGATAACAAACGGGATATCTTATCTGCTGGAATTTGGAACTGTAATCTCTCGGTATCAATGCCTATACCTAAAAACTCCACCCTAGTGGAAGGAAGACATGTCTTTTCTTGCGCAATCGGAACGCCGAAGCCCTGCATAATCTTCAAAAACAATTGCAACATCCAAAAACATATTGGAGAATCTGGAGGACCGACAAAAAGGAAGTCATCCAGATAGTGGATAATCCCATCAAATCCAGACTCATAAACAACCACCCACTGTAGGAATGTTGCAAATGCTTCGAAATATCCGCAGGACAACGAACATCCCATTGGAAGACACATGTCATAAAAGAACAATTCTTCAAAGCAAAAACCTAAAGAATTAAATGCATCAGAAGAGATGGGTAGGAGCCTAAATGCAGACTGAATATCTGATTTAGCTAACAATACTCCTTGACCAAATTTTCTAATCAAATGAATAGCCTCATCAAAAGTGGCATACGAAACTGTAGCCAATTCAGGGTCAATTTCATCATTTAAGGAATCACCTTTGGGAAAGTATAAATGATGGATCAAGCGATAGGAGTTTGGCTCCTTTTTTGGCACCAATCCCAACGGTGAAACCCTAAAATCCTTAAAAGGTGGAGAAAGAAAAGGACCTGCAATCCTTCCGGCTGAAATCTCTTTTATCAACTTCTCCCGAACCACCTCTTTATTTTTTTTTTTTATATAAATATCAAGTAAATGTTTAATTACTATAGGCCAGTTGAAATTGCAACTCAGGTTTCAAATGACAATGTCAAACCCTATTGCATGTAGTATACGTGTCATATATTTACAAAATATAAGGAAAAGGGTATTGGATCATACATTAAAACAGCAGATTTATTATTTTTATTTTTTTACTTCTTAATACCACCCTTTTTTACTTCCCAGTTTTGCCAAATATTCACCAAGATGTCATCTATTTTAAGATAATGATTCGAGCTGTACGGCATACATCCACTAGGCATGGTTCCAAAATACCAATGACACTGGTGAGGGCTTCTTAAATTATACTCTAAGGTGGTGGTTGACTTTGTGCCTTCGTAGTTCTAAATCAACTATGTGCATCAACGGGCTTCAAGTCTCAGATCTCATTTTGCTCATCCAGTTCATTCATATCATTAGTAAAACTGTCATATTCAGCCGAACGTGTGGTAATCCCCAAGTACTGCCGCAGAAACTCACTAAATCTTTTCTGGTTGTTCCATTTTCTGGCTGATTTTCGAACACCTATGAAGCCACCATAGCGCTTCTGAAGGTCTTTCGACGGGCACATGATTTTCCTATAGCTGTATTTTCCCTTGACAAACCCCCCAAAGCGTTTAGACATGGCATTTGATGGATTTTGCAAGTTTCCGAATTCGTCGGGTCCAGTGGTCATCCCAAGTGCAGTTTCTCCATCGTCGATGCTAGTGTCTTCTTCTTGCTCGCGAATCAAATTTCTAATTTTGGACATTCTCTTTTCATCCTTGATCTTACTCAAGTCGATCACTTTGGTGAGATCGTTCAGGCGCTTGAAATTGGTAGGGAACTGGCTGTCTTCAAAAGGTTTGAAGTCTTCCTCAAAACTGTCCATGCTGAGTTGTATCGAGGACTTTATGAGGACTGTTTTGCATACGCCCCACATGGAACTGGAGTAGATTTTTCCTTCACACTCCACGATGCAGAGCTTCAATCTGCTCTTCTGTCAGGTTATCAGGCTTTTCAATCAAACGGCATGCTTCTCCGATTTTCTCTTCAGTGTCTTTTATTTTCCTTGCAATCATAGTCACGAATTTAGGGAAGTCAATTATTCCCTCGCCATCTGCATCTACATCATTGATCATGTCCTGCAGCTCTGCCTCTGTTGGGTTCTCTCCAATCAACCTCATCACTGTGCCCAGCTCCTTTGTCAAGGATGGTGATGGCATACTTGCAGCAAATTGTGAGAAGGCCTCTTTGAATTCTTCAATCTGCTCTTCTGTCAGGTTAAATTTAGGTGGATGCAGCATCTGTCCCCTGGCGCCTCCAACACTGAGAACTGATTGAACCCTGCAGATCGCTTGGTTCTCCCATCTCACTGCTCTGCCCCCTCCTTGCTCCCTGAAGCGCTGGGAAGGGCGGGAGCCACCACCTCTTTATGTATCACAACTGATTTTAAGTTACTTACCGCTGTACAGCCAGTACCTAAAAAACGAGGAATTTTGAAACCATTAGCAAAACCATCCAACAATAATTTAGCTTTCTCCCTGTTTGGATACAGGAGTAACCACTGGTGCATTTTTTCCAGTTTCACTGGAGTGGATGCTTTTGGGATTATCCTTAGATTGAGTGAAAGATCTTTTAAAACACTTCACAACCGGATGACTGCCGAAACAAAAAGAACATTCATGCCTGTAACGGCATGATGTTGACCATTTGCATGAAGATTCATTGAAGGCATAGCATACGCCTTTTTCATAAACTGAGACTACTGCTGACAGGCGCTGTTCCTGGTTGTTTTGTGAAGACTGGCTTCTGCGGAGAAATGAGGTTCAGCCATAAACCAACATCTTTCATCCCCCATTTAAGGCTGGGATAAACAGCCATCTTTTGGCGGAATGACTCATCATATGAGAACCAACCGAAGCCCCCAAAATTTCTGTAGGCCTCTAGGATGTTCTCCAGGTGTTGAAATAAACCACTATATTTATCTGGCTGTTTCTCTCCCAGTACTGCTGAAAATATACAAAAGGCTTGTAGCCAGTTATAAAATGATTTAGGAGGAAATTTGCGTCTGTCATCAGAATCATCTCTCTTTTCAGATTTTGAATTAGGTAGTAAAGGGAATAAGTCTATAAATTCACCTCTCCATATCTTTTCTTTAGTTACATTGGACAAGTGAAATCCCAAAGGAGAGATTTCACGCGGTAAAGCTTCCTTGTAACATGTAGCAGGCATACTATGAACTGATCCTTCCTTTGCAAGAGTGGGATCAACAGTATCAGCAACATTGAATATAGAATTGCTAGCCACTGGATCTGACCAAACTCTTGCCACCGGAGGTACCTGAGGAACATTTACAGCTTACCTCTCATTAATATTCGAAATAGCTGACAACAGTTATGACAGCAACTGCTGTGATAACTCACCGGCTTGAGAGGGCTGAACAGCAGCAGGCATGGGCAAGTGATGCTCCCCAGAGGCCTCCAATCCGGAGAGGGTGGTGGGCGGTGCCTCCTGCAGCACAGGGGGAACTCCAACATCCCCCTGCGACGGCCTGAGTCCCGATACTGACCGAGCCTCACTGAAGGGCCGCCCACGGCCAGCACTCACCCGGGGGGATGCACTCTGCCCAGCCGCGCCGCATCCTTGCGCTCTCTCCCTCCTGCCGCTGCTCCGAGCCGGGGAAGGTGACGCCCTTCTTCTCTTCTTCTGGGGTCTTCTGCCTCCGCCTGCCGACCCGTCCTAGCGGCACCCTCCGCCTCCGGGCTCCGGAAGGACTCCTCGGGCTCCGCTGCTGGCCGGGCGGGCGGGATGCTCCGCTGTATCTTCCTGCTTGATTGAAGCCGACTCCTTGGCAGACTTGATGGAAGACTTCGTACCCCTTCAGACTAGCCGCTTGCTTGAAGCCGAATCCTCCTCAGACTTGAAGGGTCCCTTGACGCCGCTTCCGCTATCTGGCCTTGTCTTGACCCCGCCGGTGTCCAGGCTTCCTCCGGTCTTCCTTCTTGCTCCGGCGCCTGGTCCAACTCTTCTTCCCTTGCCGGAGCTCCGACCGCTTCTTCTCCGGAGTCTTCGCCCAATAGGCCGAGGCATCTTCTCAGCCAGTCTTCTCCGCCGTCTTCCGCTGCCTTCTCCAGGACTCTTCGGACCAGCGTCTTCATGGCTTTTCCGGCGAACGAGCTCAGTATTATAGCTCTGTATTATAGCCCGATGAGCTCGCTGCGCCGTACTCGACCAACTGTGCCCGGAGCCCTCATGCAGCCGCTTATATAGGCCTGTTTGACCACGTGACCGAAAGTTCTAGAAGGTCACGTGTCAGCCTATGGCGCAAAGTCACGTTTCTCCCGCCCGAGAGCCCCGTGCGCGCCGCGCTCGGCTTAAAGACACATTCAAAGTTTTTTCTTGAAAACTTTATTAAATGAACATTTCGGCAACCACAATCCCATGTAGTGGGCACGTTCTGCGCCCCGCTTGCCATTACCTTGCCAATGAAACGCAATACTTCTCTTATTGCCTCTTCAGTGTCTTTCGTTTGCCTTACCATATTTAATAATTTAGGGAAGTCAATTGTTCCCTTGCCTGCAAAGAGACAAGACCTGTATAAGCCGTAGTTCAAATGTTTACCAGAATAGCATAAATTGAGAGACAGTGCAAGTCAATGACATCAATTTTGTGAAAGCCACACTCACAACTGGATTACATCCTGTAGATCTTAGTTAGATTGCCCCCTCTGTTGCCAAGTCCTCATTCGATTTTGCCTTTGTACAGGACTTACCATCTGCATCTTCATTGATCATGTCCTGCAGCTCTGCCTCTGTTGGGTTCTGTCCAATCAACCTCATCACTGTGCCCAGCTCCTTTGTCAAGGATGCTGATGGCACTATTATTACAAATTGTGAGAAGGCTTCTTTGAATGGGATAGTAGACAGGACTTAAATTGTATTACTTTAACTTATCTACAAAATGGTGACACTGCACACCAAGCTTGATTTTAAAAGGCCGCGGCCGTTTAATACTTGTTTAAATAATTTAAAACATCAATAAACATAAAATTAACCCGACCACTACGATCCAGGTTAAACCAATATGTATAACAACCAAGAATTATCCACAACACATGAATATCTTGTAATAAATCAATTACATCACCATATCGTCCCCCTTCGCACTACGCAAAGTTGACCCTACAAGTAAAAACTGGCCGCGACAAACAAAAGGGGAGGGGGGGGGGAACAGAAACAGCTGGTATGTTGAAGTGAAGTCTGTCTTGAGGTGAGTGAAATCCTCTCATCCTGAGCCCCCTTAAATATCCCACAGGCAGGCTCTGTAGGCGGGAAAAAGCAGGGAAAACTGGTTATCAGACACAATTACTGGAGCAAGAGGGTGATAAATGTTAGCAGTCTCACCTTGCCCCTGGAGGGGCGGACGATCCGGAGCCTGACGATCCCGCTCTGGCTGCTGCGGCTGCGGCCAGCCCGCCGACAGTGCGTGAGGCCGACCTGCCTCTCTCCGCTCTCCTGGGTGAAGGACGTGGGGGCTGCCTCGGTTCGGTCCTGGCGACGCTGGACGGGGAGAAACGGCGGCGCGGAGCCCGCCTCCTCTTCGCCAGAATGGCATCTGACCCGGAAGGTCTAGGCGTACCACGCCTGCGCACTTCAGACGAACGGTCCTCTTCGTCCGGTTCCGGTGACGACGATGCCCTACGACCTCTTGCCCTGACGACATCCGCTCCGAAGCTTGATCCGGCGGCGGGCTCCATCACAGGGGAAGGACGAACAGTGGCTCCCGGTGGCACAGCTTGACCCGAAGAGGACGGCATGGCCAGGCACTTCTGTATCCAATCTTCTGCTCCCTCCTCACCGGCCCGCTCGATAAGACGACGGAGAAGACTCATCCCGGGAAGGCTCCTAGACTGGAACAGAAACAGCTGGTATCTTGAAGTGAAGTCTGTCTTGTGGTGAGTGAAATCCTCTCATCCTGAGCCCCCTTAAATATCCCACAGGCAGGCTCTGGAGGCGGGAAAAAGCAGGGAAAACTGGTTATCAGCCTAATCTCCCTAGCTACAGGGAATTCTCACTCAGATTGGGGCTTATTCTGACCTAATGTAGACCTGTTTATCTATTCTGACCTAGCAACAGCTTTCCTCACACTAAAAGCCTGCTAAGATGGATTCCTTAATGCTAAGCTGGCCTGTCACTATCCCATCTAGAAAAAGGGGCTTATTCAAACCCCTTTTTCATTACATGGGATAGTAGACAGGATGAAAATTCTATTACTTTAACTTATCTACAAAATGATGACACTGCACACCAAGCTGGATTTTAAATGGCTGCGGCCGTTTAATACTTGTTTAAATAATTTAAAACATCAATAAACATAAAATTAACCCGACCACTACGATCCAGGTTAAACCAATATATATAACAACCAAGAATTATCCAACAGACAGGAGGCTCAAGCCCTCCTGTCACCACCCCACAAGCGGCCTTTTCGGCACAAGTGCCCAGATTGGCGTTGAAAATATCAAGCCCAATATCTTACAGGTGACTACCATCACACCTATATAAACTGGCAATTCCACCCTCTAGTTCGCAATGCCTAAAGGATAGAATGCCAGCACTACCCAACAATTTAGCTAATGCCTTGTTAATCCGCTTCCGAACTTTTTCAAGCGGTTTCAGATGCGGGTGTTTGAACCATATTAATCTGGGGATGACCTCAGAGAAGACCAACTTTATCCCTGGATAAGCGGACCTAAGAAAAAAAATGTCATCCCTAATTTTAAATATGAGGTCAAGGGTCCTGAACTTAACAATGTCGTTCCCCCCCAGATGAACTATCATAACATCAGAGGGGGGAAGAACCTGTAATAACCTACAAATCTCAGGTAAAAATTCCGTCCAATACATGCCCCGCTTGCTAAACCATTGTACTTGAAAAACCTGTGGATCCAGACCAATATTCTCGGAATAACTCCTTCTCCTAGCTCTCGCTCGGGCCCAATGTATGAAAGAATGGCCAACGATCCAGACATTGACGAGAGGCATTGACGTCCTGGAATATTAATAACAAGTGTTAGGGCGAACTTAAGTAAGATAGGCATCTGACTTCCATCTACCTATGTTTTTTAAAACCTGAGCAGTGACCCCCAACCTAGCAGCCTCCATGGCTGCTCCAATTCTAAATGAGTGTGATGACAGCTGAGAATGCTCCAGGTGTAAAAACTTTAAACATTTGCGGAAGACAGCATTAAACTGAAACTTAGTTAAAGCTTTGCCAGACTGGTGAACAAAAAGAGATCCATCACCAAGCCACCTGATTAATAAAAATGTCTTTAATAATAAAATGGGGCATATCCCAGAATCCGTGTATTGGTGCAAATGAACCCACTTACCAATACCCAGCTGATCAGTCTTGGAGAAGCGCAGCAGAATACTGACAGAAGTATCATGAATTTTAACATCAGACAGTACCAAACCGTAATTGCCATACCTGCCATCATAATTGAGCTCGGAGATCCTCAGCGCCGCGAAAAACATAACATGGCCGACTCGTAAGGTGAAAAACATACATGTCCAGCGGCATGACATAACATTTCAAGAAGGTGAGGGGTAATTGCCTCCCTGCGATCAGGACGCCAATTCACTTTGCGATAGCCTTTTAGAGCCTGTCGCACTGAAAAAAAGGAAGAACATGGGGGATGATTCTGTAATTTGGCGAAAAAGGAAACCCCCGCTAATAACTTATTAATGTGGGACCAGGAATACTGTTTGTGGAACAAAAAATTTAAAAATGATAAAACCAGCCGCTTAGAAAAACGGAATTTTTGTAAAATCTTACCTGTAAAATTCCTTTCTCTGAGTCCTCCGACAGTCGCCGCCTCTTCATATTCGTCACATATGGGTATTAGACTTTGCTCCGAAGGAGTAGCTAGGCAACAGAATATGTTAACAATAAAGCTTTAACATATCCCACCCTCAAGGGGTGGTCCCCTCAGTCAATACCCTCCTACTTCCTGCAACCATATCTCAGTTTTAGTGGAATAGCAGTAGAGTATACATTCAAACCCCAAAAGAGGGGCGGGGGCGGCGACTGTCGGAGGACTCAGAGAAAGGAATTTTACAGGTAAGATTTTACAAAAATTCCGTTTTCTCTTACGTCCTCCGACAGTCGCCGCCTCTTCATATTCGTCACATATGGGGACGTCCCAAAGCAGTGCAAACATGAGGGGTGGGAAACGCATCCGCGCCGAAAGGCAACGCAGTCTCCACATCAAAGAAAGGAACCTTACCAAAGGAAGGAAACCAGCTGGGCAACAGCAAAAATAAGTGCTCAACAGGAGCAACAACCCAGGAAAAGACAAAAAACCAGGGGATACAAAACTTATCCCAACAGCCAGGAGTCCCCAACAAGGGACCCTAGGGAACAGCCGCACTAAGAACCTTGCGGCCAAAGGAAGCATCCGCCGATGCCTGAACATCTACTTTGTAGAATTTTGTGAAAGTGTGTACGGTCGACCAAGTCGCCGCCTTACACACCTGGGCTACAGAAGCCCCATGACGACAGGCCCAAGACGTACTCAGAGATCTAGTAGAGTGCGCCTTCACAGGCACAGGGGGAACCTTCCCCTGCAAGGCATAGGCCTGTTCAATGGTCTGCCTGATCCATTTGGCAATGGTAGAGGCGGAAGCCGCCATGCCCTTCCGAGGACCCTCTGGAAGAACAAACAAGGAGTCCGTCTTTCGAAAAGACTCAGTCGATTTAAGGTAAACCCTAATCGCCCGAACAACATCCAGAGAATGCAATCTCACCTCCTTTGGATGTTTAGGCTTCGTGCACAACGAAGGCAAAACAATATCCTCGTTAAGATGGAATTCCGAAACTCGTTTCGGCAGAAAAGAAGGATTAGGTCGCAAGACCACCTTATCCAAATGAACAACCAGGTACGGAGACTTGCAGGACAAAGCCGCCAGTTCCGACACTCTGCGAGCCGAAGTGATCGCCACCAAAAAGGCGACCTTTTTGGACAACATAGACAACGAGATCTCCCTGATCTGTTCAAAAGGAGCACGTTGTAACACAGACAGGACTAGATTCAAGTCCCAAGGGGGCAAGGGATCCCTCCTAGGAGGAACCAGATGCCGCACACCCTGAATAAAAGTGCCAACCAAGGAGTTGGAAGCCACGGGACGTTGAAACAGAACGGCCAGCGCAGACACCTGACCCTTTATCGTAGCCAGCGCCAAACGCTGATCGACACCCGTCTGAAGGAAAGACAGCACACGGGAAACCGAGTACGTGCGGGGTGAAAACCCCCTGGACTCACACCAGGCAAAATAGGCCTTCCAAGTACGGTAATAAACCTTTCCCGAGGAAGACTTCCTCGCGTTGATCAAGGTATGAACAACCTCTGGAGAGAGACCCTTCTCCTTCAGGACCTCGGTCTCAACAGCCAGGCCGTCAAAGCCAGCGACTGTAAAGCAGGATGGTAAATCGGTCCTTGAGACAGTAGATCGTCCCGAAGAGGCAGACGCCAGGGGGCGTCGACCGCCAGATTCACGAGGTCTGCGTACCAGGACCGGCGAGGCCAGTCCGGTGCCACAAGAATCACCGTGCTGCGTTCCGAGTGTAACCTGCGAAGGAACCGGGACAGCAACTGAATCGGTGGAAACGCGTACATCAGCCTGTACTGATGCCACGGGGCCACTAACGCGTCCGACGCGTCTGCCCGAGGGTCGCGCGTCCTTGCCACGAACCTCTTCACCTTGTAGTTGAGGCGAGACGCGAACAGGTCCACATCTGGAAGACCCCACTTCGCGCACAACATCTGGAAGACAGCCGGGTGGAGAGACCATTCCCCCTGATCCAGGGTCTGGCGACTCAGATAGTCCGCCTGCCAGTTCTCCACTCCCGGAATGTGAACCGCCGTTATCGCCGGGACATGAGTCTCGGCCCAAGACAGAATGTCGGCCACTTCTCGAGCCGCTCGGGCACTCCTGGTGCCCCCTTGGTGGTTGATGTAGGCCACCGCCGTGGCATTGTCCGTCTGCACCCGAACCGGGCAGCCCTGCAGCCGGTCCGTCCAGCGATGAAGACAGAGCCTTATCGCACGCAATTCCAGAATGTTGATCGGGAGGGAAGACTCCCCCTCCGACCAGGTCCCCTGGGCGGACAGAACGCCCAGAACACCACCCCAGCCCGACAGGCTGGCATCCGTGGTGATTATCGTCCACGAGATCGGACGAAACGACTTGCCCCCGGACACCAACGGGGACTGGAGCCACCACAGAAGGTTTTCCCTGGTGCGATGACTCAACGAGATCTGAAGATCCAGAGATTGAGGTCGCCCGTCCCACTTGGACAAGATCTCCGCCTGGAGACCCCGCGTGTGAAACTGCGCGAAAGGAATCGCCTCGAAAGCCGAGACCATCAATCCCAGACATCTCATACACGTCCGCAGAGACGAGTTCGGAACGTCCCTGAGGGACCTGACTTCCTCCTGAAGAGTCCTGAGTTTGTCTTCCGGCAGGAAGACCCTCGCCTGCACCGAGTCCAGTATCATTCCCAGATAGGGAAGACGAACCGACGGACTCAGTGTCGACTTTGGAACATTTATCGTCCAACCGAACTCCTGCAGAGCTTGCATCGTGACAGACAGGTCCTTCTCCAGACCCTGACTGGTCGCAGACCGAATCAGAATGTCGTCCAGATACCCCAGGACAGAAATGCCCTGGGCTCTCAATAATGCCAGAACCGGTGCAAGCACCTTGGTGAAGACCCGCGGAGCCGAGGCGAGCCCAAAGGGCAACGCCACGAACTGGTAGTGATCCTCCGCAATGGCAAATCGAAGGTATCTCTGATGACCTTCGAATATGGGGATGTGAAGATACGCATCCTTCAAATCGATGGAGGCCATGAATTCCCCCGGAACCAGGGCAGCCACCACCGAGCGCAGGGATTCCATGCGGAACTTGCGAACCCTCACAGAGCGGTTCAGAGCTTTCAAGTCCAGAATTGGACGAACCTTGCCCTCCTTTCTGGGCACAGTGAACAGATTGGAATAAAACCCCCGAAATCTGTCCCGATGAGGCACCGGAACCACCACTCCCTGAGCCCTCAGGTCCCGCACCGCCAGGTGCAGATCCCGCAGGCGCTCCGGAGACAGTTGTAGATTTGAGGGAAAAAATCTGCTCTCTGGCCGAGAGAGAAACTCGATCTTGTAACCAGATCGAACGATTTCCAGAACCCATCTGTCCCGCACACGGGCCAACCAGGGCTGAAGAAAACCGAGCAAGCGTCCCCCCACCCCAAAACTGGGTGAGGGCGCCCCTTCAGGCCGAACTGTTATGGGCCGCAGGTCCGGATTGGCCGGACTTCTGTTTTCCAGACCAGGGTTTCTTCTGAGAGCCCTGGCCCTTGAACGGTTTGCCCTTGCAGTGCGGCCGAAAGGCACGAAAGGACCCCTGAGGGGGCCGAAAATTAGCATGCTTCTTCCCAGAAGCCCCCTTAGCCTTGGGGAAATGGGGCAAGAGAGTGCTCTTACCCCCGGTAATCCCCTTAATCAACACATCCAGGGACTCCCCAAAAAGGCGAGACCCATCATAAGGCAGATTGGCTAAGGTTTTACGTGAAGATTGGTCCACCGACCAACATTTCAACCAAACCAGGCGGCGAGACAACACCGCCACGCTGTGCACACGCGCGGCCAACGGAATCAGGTCCAGGTCCGCATCACACAGATACATGACACCCTAGTGGATCTGATCCACCATATCCAGGGTCGCCGCTGAGGCCGAATCGGCCACCAGGACGCGCCTAAGCATCTGCGTCCAACTTGCGATCGCCTGGGCCGCCATGAGAGAAGCAAACAGAGCCTTAAGCATAGAACCCGTAACAGAATAAGTATGACGGGCAAGAGACTCCAGTCTCCTATCCGTGGCATCACGGAAAATAGGGGATCCCTCCGCAGGGATCGCAGTGGCTTTGTTCAAAACCGCAATAGCATGATCCACTGGCGGAGGCACACACCACCGTTCATCAGTGGCAGGCGAGAAAGGATAACGCAGCTTGAATTTACTTGGTACCGCAAAAGGCTTGCGCAAATCGCGCCATTGGTCCTTAACAGCGCGCTGAAAATCAGCATTGCAGGGAAAAACCTGCGGCGTCCTGCGTTTTCTCTGCGTCCCATAAGCCGCCAAGGCAGCTGGGGGACACACCTCGTCCTGCAAACGTAGCGTCTGCTTAATGGAAGCAATCAACTCATCCATGATTGCAAGCTCTTCAGGCGAGCCAGGGGGAGAATTATCAACCCCCTCAACTTCAGCCTCTACCTCAGACCCCACTAGATCAAGAGAGGAGCGGGACCCCGATAGGGGGTCCCCGCCAGAACAGCCCCATCACCTTCACCCTCAGAATCAGAGGACAGAGCAACTCTGGGCCGTTTAGTAGATTGAGCAGCCACCAGCATTTGCACCTGTGCAGCAAGGCCAGCCACAATAGTGGCCAAATCCCCCCCTGGGGGGGAAACAGCGGTCCCCTGGCTTTCCACCAATACTGTGGGAAACTTGCCCTCCTGAGAATCCATTGCCCCTGTATGCCAGACAACCAAGGGTTAACTGCCCCCTTACAGCAAGCGCGGCAAGCGCAGCCCACCGCACCACACTCAGGCACAATGAGACCCCCACAGGGAATATACAGACTGAATACAGGCAATGGAACACAGGAATAGAAGGATAAAACCTGAGGAGACTCCGCTGCTGCTGCTGCCTCGATCGGTGCTTCCAGGAGAGAGGAAGTGATGCTGCCAGGGCGCTCTATGTAAGCCTATGGAGGCTACAAGAAAATGGCCGCCGTGCATGTAAACCATGCGGCCGGAGCGGGCGCCGGTAAAATGGCGCCGTTTGGCGCCGAAATCGCCGCTCCACAGTGCATAAAATCACACACAAAATTATCCCAAAATATGGATACATGTTAGATCGCCGCAGCGATCGCTGTATATGCCCCAACATGCCATTAAAAACATGCCCCACAGCACACAGCTCCTCACACTGCCCAGCCTGACATACTCAGTGTCATACAGCTCCCCCCCCCCCTTGCAGCCCACAGCATGCAGCCGAGATATAGGGAGACAAGCAGTGTGATTAAAGGCAGGTTACACAGTCCCAGACTGAGACCCCCCCCAGACAGACAGGTCCCCACATAGATACACTTACCTCACATGGCGTGGGGAACCCGCACAGGCGAACAAGCCGCTGCACATGAGGCAGGGAGAGTCGCAAATCAAGACGCACACAATGGCGGTTCAGAAACCGCACAGCGTCCGGTGAGGTAGCCACCTCACCAATCATCCCTGCACCGAACAGGGATGGGTCGTTCACCGTGCCAGGAGCGTTACCTGGCTGAACGCTCGATGGCAGACTGGGAAGCCACTGACCCACGACCTGCGACCAGGGGGATCAGCCCGAGACCCAGTCCGCATGATCCTCTTCGTCCGAAGAACTAACTAATGCTGACAAAAATAACAGCTAAGTAAAGGTAGAGAGAAAACTCAAACAAAAATCAAAAAGAAGAAAGAGTCTGGGACAAAAAGTCCCAGCACAGAGAGAGCCAGCCACTCCTGACAAGCTAGACATTAAAACTGAGATATGGTTGCAGGAAGTAGGAGGGTATTGACTGAGGGGACCACCCCTTGAGGGTGGGATATGTTAAAGCTTTATTGTTAACATATTCTGTTGCCTAGCTACTCCTTCGGAGCAAAGTCTAATACCCATATGTGACGAATATGAAGAGGCGGCGACTGTCGGAGGACGTAAGAGAAAACAATTTTGTGGCTCCCCAATAGAAGACAGGTGAGACATCCAAAGATCCCAGGCCGATTGGTATCCGGCCAGCGTGGCCGGAGCAAGGGAAACAGCAATGTTGTGAGAGACCAAATTTACACTATGCCCCACAGCCGAGCCGGATAATGACAACTTGTCCGATCCGCGTCTGGAAACAGCAGAAAAAATCGCTCCATCTGCAGACGAGACAAAGAGTATGCCAAATTGTTGTCCTTACCAGGTACAAAGGTAGCTTTAATCCAAACGTTTAAACTTAAACATTTGGACACAAGGTACCGCAATAATTTAATGACAGGTGGGGATCTGGAAGAAAGGCAATTAATTGCAAACATCACCCCTTTATTGTCGGTGCGAACCAAAATATGTCTATTCTGAAAATAGGAACCCCAAACCTCAAGGGCGACCACAATTGGGAAAAGCTCCAACAATACACTGTTGCGAGTGTAACCCAGCTGTTTCCATCTTTCAGGCCAGGAATCAGCGCACCAGTGAGTACGCCATATGGCGGCGAAACCCACCGAGCCCGCTAAAAAGACAGAAATCCTGATCAGTGACAAATTCCTCTTGCCATATTGCTCTCCCATTGAAATAAATTAAAAACTGAACCCACACCAGCATGTCCTCCTTGATTTCAGAGGACAGGCGGACGTGGGCAGAAGGCGACTTCAAACCAGAAATAGCAGCATAGAATTTCCGCGCAAATAACTTACCTAATGGGATGATCCGAGAAGCAAAAGCTAATAGACCCAATAGTGACTGCATTTCTTTTAAAGTCGCCTTCTTTCTGCGAATCATCATTAGCAAGCAGCGCTCCAACCTGTCAACTTTTTCTTGGGGCAATTTAAATTCCATTAAAACAGAGTCAATGGTGATACCCAAAAATTGAACGCTAGTAGATGGCCATTCTGTGTTTTCATGCGCCAAAGGAATCCCAAACTGTTCACAGATACTAAAAAATGTCTCGAGTAAATGCAAACAATCAGCGGATGCCGTTCGACCCATGAACAAAAAATCGTCCAGGTAGTGTACAAGACAAGATGAACCAGACTTGCAAGACACTACCCACTCCAAAAAAGTAGAGAAACACTCAAAATAAAAACAGGACAGGGAACAACCCATGGGGAGACATTTATCAAAGAAATGATGATTTAAAAAGAAAAAAACCCAGGGAATTGAAAGAATCGGGGTGAACCGGCAGCAAGCGAAACGCAGACTTGATGTCCGTTTTCGTCAGCAGCGCGCCCTTACCCAATTTCCTTAAAATCACCAAAGCGTCTTCAAACGAAGAATACTGGACCGAAGCTGCATCCTCGCTGATCTCATCATTTAAAGACTCCCCAAAAGGGAACGATAAATGATGGATAAGGCGATATGTATTAGGTTCTTTCTTTTGTACTATGCCAAGAGGGGATATCCTGAAATTGGGAAAAGGGGGAGAAACAAAAGGACCCGCAAACCTTTCAGCCTGTAACTCTTTGTTTATTTTGTCAACAACTATATCCTCAAGATGATAAACAGACTTAAGATTGTTCACTAATTTACAACCCGTGCCACTAAATTTGGGTAAATAAAAACCATTGGTGAAACCCTCAGTTACCAGGGTGGCCTTCGCCCTGCTGGGGTACTGCTGAAGCCACGGTAGCATTGCGTGCACCTTCACTGGCGTTATAGCCTTTTTGAAGACTCCCTGGTTGTTGAGCACTTTGCATTCTTTTGAAACACTTTGCCACTGGGTGGGACCCTGCGCAAAATGCACATTCATGCTTGTATTTGCATGTCCCAGGCCACTTGCACTGTGAATCATTGAAACTAAAACACACTCTCTTCCGAAAGGAAGGGGCAGAAGGCTGTGGCTGTGATCCAGAGAACGCTTGCCTGCCAAAAACGGATCTTTGTGGCAGAAAAAGATCCAGCCAAAGGCTGACATCCTTAACTCCCCACTTTAAATTGTGCTGGACTGCCAACTTCTGGCGGAATGCTACATCATATGAGAACCAAGCTGTTCCGCGAAAGTTTTTGTACGCCTCCAGAACAATATCCAAATGCTGGAATAATCCGATACTTTTGGAAGGATGTTTCTCACACATCACCGCAGCATAAATGAAAAAAGCCTGTAACCAGTCATTAAAATTTTTTGTAACCGGGCGTCTCCTCTCATCCTCGTCCCTTTTATCACCCTTGGATACAAAATCTCTCGCAGAAGGAAGCAAAGAGAGCATGTCCACAAAGTTACCATTCCAAATTTTTTCCTTTAGGGAATCCGACAGATGGAATCCCAAAGGTGATAACTCACATGTCAATGCCTCCCTAAGACACACCTCGGGGAGATTCTGCGTTTTGGCCAAGGCAACAGAAGCAGGAGGAGCAGGAGGAAAACTGATACTGGGAACAGGAGTAGAAACTGGCATTTGAGTGTTAATTTCTAATAGGCCACTAGATGGCGCCCATACGTCAAGGGGAGATGCATTGTGTACAGCAGCAACAGCATTAGTAGACACAGGCACAGTAGTATTAGAAACAGGAACATTTGAATGCAATATAGACTTGAATTCAGAAAGGAAACCCTGAAAAAGATTAGTAAAAGCAGTGGTGGCTGACTGGGCTGAAGCTTCAACACCCCTGTCATCAGTTCCTGCTGTGCCCGCATTGCGGGCTTCTGGGGGGACTGCACCTGGGGACAAAAGTACGGTAGCAGAAGGGTAAGAAAAGTAAGCAGCCTCACCTTGCCCCTGAAGGGCCGGACGATCCGGAGCCTGACGATCCCGATCTGCGGTTGCCGGGGCTGTGGCCAGCCCGCCGAGGGTGCGTGAGGCCGACCTGCCTCTCCCTGCTCTCCTGGGGGAAGGACGTGGGGACTGCCTCGGCTCGTTCCTGGCGACGCTGGACGGTGAGAAACGGCGGCGCGGAGCCCGCCTCCTCTTCGCCGGAATGGCATCTGACCCGGAAGGTCTCGGCGTACCACGCCTGCGCACTGCGGACGATCCTTCGTCTTACTCCGGTTCCGGTGACGACGATGCCCTCCGACTTCTTGCGCTGACGACATCCGCTCCTCGACTTGATCAGGCGGCCGGCTCCATCGCAGGGGAAGAACGAAAAGCGGCTCCCGGTGGCACAGCTTGACCCGAAGAGGACGGCATGTCCAGGCACTTCCTTATCCACTCTTCCGCTCCCTCTTCACCGGCCCTTTCGATAAGACGGCGCAGAAGACTCATACCGGGACGGCTCCTAAACTGGAACAGAAACAGCTGATATCTTGAGGTGAAGTCTGTCTTGAGGTGAGTGAAATCCTCTCATCCTGAGCCCCCTTAAATATCCCACAGGCAGGCTCTGAAGGCGGGAGAAAGCAGGGAAAACCGGTTAACAGCCTAATCTCCCTAGCTACAGGAAAGTCTCACTCAGATTGGGGCTTATTCTGACCTAACGCAGACTTGTATATCTAATCTGACCTAGCAACAGCTTCCCTCACACTAAAGCCCGCTAAAATGGATTCCTAAGTGCTAAGCTGGCCTGTCACTATCCCATCTAGAAAAAGGGGCTTATTCAAACCCCTTTTTCTTTACATTCTAGCCATACCCCTTGTTGCATTTGGGGGGCAAAAGCAGCCTTTTCAGCAGGCATTTGCTCACAATTCCTCACCTAGGTGAGGATGACCCAACCCTTAGTATGTGCATCCTTCAAGGAAGCATCAGAGCCATCTCCAGAGCTCACATGTGAGAGCTGGCCGTGAGTCACCAGGAAGTGACTGCTGGCTGGGCTCCCAAATGCAAGATGTGAGCAATGGAATAAGCTAGCTGTAAAACTAAAGTGTTAGGAAAGTTTAGAAACCTACCTTCAATCAGCTCTTCTGTCAGGTTATCAGCCTGAAAAACAAAGACAAAAGTGTTAGAGGTGTTGTAAGAATATTTAATAATAATATCTCGCGCTCGTACTTCATTATGTCAGAATATTTATACTGCTCTGAATATAGCAGTGTTTATTTATGGTTAATAAGCAAAGATCTATGAGAAAGGAGAGTCTTCACCTATTGCCACAAATCAATATGTTGTGAATTATTTTTAATTGATTAATTTCTTTTTAAAAGCATATACCAATCTTAGTGAGTACAGTCTACAGTATGGAATATATATAAAAATATTTATTCTCAAGACATGTAATCACAATATATGATCAAACAAGAAGTGACACAAAAAGATAACTCTTACATAAAATACTAACTTCAAACAATTAATGCAATGTGATGTTTAGCTCAATAATGAAAGTGAAACTGAAACAAAGTGAAACCCAAAACAAAAGAAAGATTACCATTTCTTCCCAGGTATAGCATAAGCCATAGGTAACTGTTCTATATAAACAGACCACAATTGTCTGTGAATCACACGGCCAAAAGTCATTCCACTGCTGATGAAGTGAGAATAAGCCATGCAAAACGGAAGACTAAATTCGCAATAATGCGCTGAATGTGATATTAATAAAAATGTATAAAAACAAAAATCAGCTTTTTAGAGAAAAATCTACTATGGTTTATACGGCTGGGATTGTAATCTCATTACCCTTAAGTATGCAATATAAAACATATAAGGAAAGAAATAAACTATTTTTACATAGTTACATAGTAGGTGAGGTTGAATAAAGACAATAGTCCATCCAGTTCAACCTGTGTAGGTGTGTGTGACTGTAATCATCTAACATAGCCCTTAATCTCCTGATCCTTGAGATGTAAGTCTAAGAGTCTTTTGAAAGTCACCATACTACCCGCAGAAACCACCTCTTGTGGTAGACAATTCCACAATCTTGTAGCCCAGTAAAGAACCCTCCTCGTTGCCTGAGGTTAAAACGCTTCTCCTCTAATCGCATTGTATGTCCTCGAGTCCTCATGCAATTCCTTCGAATGAACATTTTATTGAATAATATCAAATAACATAGCAAGATTATATTTACCACACTTAAGATGGCCGCTAGCTTCAAATGATCGTTACCAGAGTCCTAAGATGGGTGCCTTTCTTAAGATGGAGGCTTCCCTTCAAGTTTCAGATGAATGATGGACAAGATGGAGTATATACCCCAAGTCTGATCGCCCCCCATATAAACCAGAGAAATAATATCTTTGAAACTGCTGTTAAAACTAGAAACGGAAGATTGTTTTATTTCATTGTTCATTTTTTGACTTACTATATGACAAATAACCGTTGATGTTTTCTTTTACTATATGATTAACCTCTGTCATTATTTTGAGCCTCCCGCTCGCCTGAGCAAATCGCACCCGGCACGGTAAGCCCCTGGACAACCAGGGGCTAAGATGGAACATTGGGACATGCCATCTCCCTCCACAAGATCCCCCCCCCCCCTCCTGGAGATCTTGGTTCCTCCTCTCCGTGTCGGCGGCCAATACGTAAAGACGGACCACGGGATGCGCGCGCACCCTCGGGCGCATGCGCAGTAACCCGGATCGCGCCTAATGCGTAATAAGCTGAGTACGTGCGGGACCTACGGCGCCTGCGCGACAGGCTTTATAAGGCCGGGGAACCAGCGTCTCTCTACCACTCCTTCACACTGAAGGGACTGGAGAGACTGAACGGCAGCACGAGGAAACAACCACTAAAACAGTAAGTTCTCAAAGGATGGCTCATCATCCTTGTAAATACCACAAGTCACCTAATAATAAACTGCACCTACTAGCTCACAGGACTCCATTTATTTTATTAACAGGAAGTATACCAAAATAAGACTGAACAATATATAACAACTAATGATTGTGCGGGAGGACAAAGGTTTCCTTTACTTTATATCTACCATATAAGAATAAGTGTACATAACCAGCGCCCATACCAGTATGTATATATGTATATACAGGCATGTATGTGGGCACACATATATGCATGCATGTATGTATGTATGCATGTGTGTAGATTATATAAATAATTCTGACTAAGGATCTGGAAAATATTTTTCAGCAAAAACCAAAATACCCTACCTCAAAGGATAAAGAAAAACCGTCCACAAACAATACTTAAAGGGATCATCCACCACAGGAAAAGGGTACTACCTCCTACACCCAATTAACCCTAAAGAACCAAAACTGAAAGACATCTATACAGTAAGTCATTAGATACTTACCTTCAAAACTTATACAAACCCACCTAATAATATATAACGCAGATATGTATATATCCCTCAGACTGCACCATATTGGTTCCTGCTGCGAATCCGTTCAGGCAAAGGGAGGCTCACAGAAACAGACAGAGAAAGTATGTATATACTAAATAAAAAATACTAAAGAAAAATCCTATACTTTAAGAAAAAAGATCTAATAATACTTATCACTATCTTCACAGAATTGGTGATAATCCTTGAAAAAAGCTACCCAGTAGCCGAAACGCGTTGGACCTACAGTTGGATCTCTGTGAAACAATTTTTTCCAAGCAAAGAGCCTGGAAAAAACAGAGAACAACGTCCAAAAATAAAAGTCACCTTTTCCACCTATGTCACGGATACTCTCCAAACTTTTCACCTCTTTCTAAACACAACTTGGGTCTATAACCCAAACACTCATGCACTGGATATATATGTACCAATTGTATTTAAGATTGTACCAATAAATCTTGACTACCTTTTTACTAATTGTGTATAAACTTACTTGCCTGTAAAAGTCCCACCCCTACCCTTTGACTTGAGGCATCAAAAAATCCCCCGTCTGGATAAGTCTATGGATGAACGTAGTAGTGTGTGTGATGTAAGTGTAAGGTGTGTTGTCAGTAGTGTAATGTGTAATGTGTCCTCTCTCATCTGGGTTGGTCTTTTATATGGTAAGAACAAATGGCTATAAAAATTACCATAAGTTAAACCCAGAGGGATGAAACATTATTCCCATTGGTTGGGATATTCTATACCTAAACTGGTGAGGTCAGAGACACACCTCTTTTGATAATTAACCCAATGTATGTATAATAAAATTAAAGGATGATTTCTCTATATGCAAGAGTAATCATATAACACATATAAACTTTGTCCATACTCCCAGTACATACATAAATGTCCATCTGTATCTCCATCATTCACTTTGGCAAGTAATGCCATTTCAATAATAATTATTTTTAATACAATATAATATTTCTATATGGGAATATCTGAAATATCCCAAAACTGCATTTGGTATTTCGTCTATAGAGGGCAGTATCGTACCGTTTATTAAATTCAGCGTATTTAGACTAATTATAAGATATTCTTATCTGATGATCTTTGACCTCTGGCTAGTGAAAAGCCATTACTTATTTGACCATGCCATAGGCTGTCAGACATAGCGTCTAGAATTGGAAGATCTATTACTTAGTCTATTCTAAAGCAACGCTTATATAAACACTCCTACCACATACCTTAAAATGAAGTAATTAGTATTCACTCTAGTCTTAAGTCTAAGTAAGATTACTACTGTAAGAATATAAACCCAAAATATAATATAACATTCCTAAATATATATGTATATGCCTTACATAATATAATGACATAATTATGGCTAATATCTTCTCACACATAATAATGTATCTTTAAAAACTTATATATAGCTCATTTTAAATGTCTGCGAGAGTATACTGGGGTATTGTCCATTGTTATATACAGTTAAGATTACGGGCCAGACTAGCCATTATCTGAAGAGACGACTATGTAAATCTTATTTACGATCTTAAAAAAAATACAAAGGCCTCTGTTGAAACTCTATTCTGTCTTGTAAGCTTGTAAGAGACATTTTGTTTAACAAGTACATATATGAACTTTCTTTCACCTTCAAAACAAAATGGAAGCCACACCATTCAGAATCTTATATGCATAATATGAAATATACATGGCTTTTTAAAATTATTTTTATTTTACCTATTATTTAATCCCCAATAATCCCGACAGTGTCTAAGCAGTATACTGTAAATTCAGAGGGGGAAGTGACAAGCAAAAAAAAAAAAAGTCACCTGCAAAGTGACAGTCCAGTGGTAAAGTCAGCCTGACTAGATTCCACGAGTCTAATCCTACAACCAGCTATTTCCTATAACTAAACGTATTGTACATAGGTTAAAAGTTCAAAACCACCATTTTAAGTACTTCACTGCCAGAGGAAGATTCAAATTTAAAAAAAAAAAAAAAAAAAAAAAAGGCTTTTTTTAAGATACATACTTTAGGTGGATGCAGCATCTGTCCCCTGGCACCTCCAACACTGAGAACTGATTGAACCCTGCAGATCGCTTGGTTCTCCCATCTCACATCCTGGACCGGCTGTAACACTAGCAGGCTTCAGCCCACTGTCTACTAAAAATGGGTCACAGGAATGGAGAATGAACTACACTCCTGTGATCTACAGCCAAAAGGTCTTTGGCTTTACTCCTTGTTAACCATCTAGTAAGCAAAACAAGATGCCAAACCCTGTTAACCACTTAAGCCCCGGAAGATTTTACCCCCTTCCTGACCAGGGCCTATTTTGCAATTGGGCACTGCGTGAATTTAACGGACAATTGCGCGGTCGTGCGACGCTGTACCTAAACGAATTTGACGTCCTTTTTTTCCCCACAAACAGAGCTTTCTTTTGGTGGTATTTGATCACCTCTGCAATTTTTTGATCATGCGCTATAAACAAAAAAAGAGCGCCAATTTTGCAAAAACAATATTTTTCAAATTTTTTTATATGAAATTCCCCAAAAAAAAAAAAATGTAAAAATCAAAACTTTTTTTAAAATTTTCGGCCAATTTGTTTTATGCTACATATGTTTGGTAAAAAAAATAAAAAAACACCGCTTCACAGGACCAAAAGAAATGCTTCTACCTGAACACAGTGCAGATTGTCAATATTGCTGATCTGAAGGTTTTCACTGAAGGAAGCCTTAGCTCATGCATGGTTACATTCCCAATTTGCCAAACTTGCAGATCTGTACAAATATGTAGACTAAACTGACCTGCATATTCCACTAAATATTTCCTCCATATTCCACTAAATATTTCCTCAAGTGTGCAAAATAGGCCTAAATTCATTCCCACATCACATACAATGGGAGAAACCCTGTAAACTTCAGAACTGTTTTACTTGATTGCCCAGAATGCAGCCACAGTTCTGTAAACCAGTCTTTGCTGAAGGAGACTCAACCTTACTGTGAGAAAATAGTGGCAATTTTGTGGCTCTACCAGTGTTTCACAACTCCTATAAAGCTAGGTTCACACGAATGGTAAAACCACATGCGATTTGCACAGAAATCACACTGCATTTCTGTGCGGATCACATGCAACGACTGTGTGGTGCGATTTCAGACACATTTTTGTATGGCTTAAATTGCATACCCCAAAATGGTGCAGGACCTTTCTCTTTTTTTTTTTCACAAAAAAGTGCTTTATTGAGGTAATAAACATTTTAACAATTAAACATAATAATTCAGCAATGACTGTAATGTATCACAAGTAGTGTCACACACTTCATCAACAAAAAGGTATAGGGAGAGGTTACTATCTCCAGAGTGGTAGTGCAGATACCCTTTTCGGGTATGCAGTGTCAGAGATTAGCTCGTCACTATCAGAGTGTGGAGAAATGCCATAATTGGGGAATTCTTTCATGTGGTTGATTTCAAGGTATCATATTCCCAAGAGACAGAAAAGAGTGTCCAGTTAGCCCAAAGTTTACGGAAGGGCTCGTGGCGTTCCATTTTCAAAGCTATGGATTTTTCCATCTCGTAAATTTGGTCTATTTTCAAGATCCAGTCTCGAATTTGAGGAATTTCAAGGGAGTTCCATTTCAATGGGATTAGACTCTTGGCCATGTTCAGTAGGTGCCGGGCAAGGGACTGTTTATAAGCTTTGTAAGTCATTTGATTTATATGCAGTAGAAAGGTAGGGGCATCAAATCGTAGTCCCGTCCCAGTAATGTGTTCCGTCCATCGCGCCACTGCACTCCAAAACGGGGTCAGTTTGGGGCAAGACCACCAGATGTGGAGAAATGTACCCTGTGCCTTCCCGCATCTCCAGCAGGAATCTGTGAGACCAGGGTACCAATGTTTCAATTTGACCGGGGTCCTGTACCACCTTGTACGAATTTTGAATGCAGTCCCCTGTGTTTTAGTGCTAAGGGAGCACTTGTGTGAGAAGATGCACGACTTCCTCCATTGAGCAGCCGAAAATTGTAAACCTAGATCTTTCTCCCAAATTTTTTGGTAGGGATCTGTTTGGGATTGACCGGGGGGGGGGGGGGGCGTGCATAGCCATTTGTACGCCAATGAGGTCACTTTCCTCATCTGGGTCCCCGACAGGCAGCATTTCTCAAAGTCTGAGAGGTCCCTAGTAAGTTGGGATTTATGCTTGTTATTTTGGAGGAAGTCGTGCACCTGCATGTAGTTCCAGGTATTTAGTGGTTTTTCAGTGGAACACCTATTTCTCAATTCCTCGTAGCCAAGGAGTTTACGGTTGTGGAAGCAATGGAGTGCAAGTACGGGTCTAGTCTTATTTTCATTAGCTGATGTGAGGAAGGTTTTGTTGGCCATTCCTGGTGGAAAGGCAGGGTTGTTATAGAGAGACTTAAGTGGACTCGGAGAGGAGGAGAGTTCAGACCGAGCTAAAGTTTTATGGAGTATGTTCAGGGTCGTGCCAATCAGAGGGTGAGATGATCTCTAGGGGGATCATGGAGTGATCGGACCAGGGGAGAAAATGTGTATCACAGTTAGACCAATTCCTCTCTATATCTAAAAAACAAGATAAACAAGCCAGGCTTTAGATGAGCCATGACAATGCCAGTCTATCATCCTAGTTAGATGCGTGGCGTAGTAGTAGTTCAGGAAGTTGGGGATGCCCATTCCTCCGTGCTCTCTAGTGCGCTGCAAATATTGGAAACTAATTCTAGGATGTTTATTAGCCCAGATGAACATTCTCTGTAGTGAGGTGAGGCGTCTAAAAAATGAATTAGGAATGTGGATCGGGAGAGCATGGAACAAGTATAGAAGTCTTGGTAGAATTGCCATCTTTACTATAGCGGCTCTCCCGAACCATGAGAATCTTCCCTTATCCTATTTCTTAAGGTCCCTGGCTAGTGTGTTCAATAAGGGGGAAAAATTAGTTTCAAACAACGAGTCGAGACTTGGCGTGAGTTTAATACCCAGATATTTTAATGAGGAATTCTCCCATCTGTATGGGCAATTGGCCTTCGTCAGGGCTATCATATGTGTGGGGAGGGTCAGATTTAAGGCTTCTGACTTAGAATTGTTAATTTTGAAACTTATAGTAGTTAAATTGCTTGTTAAGGTTGGGAATCGAAATGTGCGGTTGTGCGATGTATAGGAGCAGGTCATCAGGATAAGCTGACACCTTATGTTCCTTGCCCTGCATGTGTATCCCTTGAATAGAGGGGTCTAGGTTGATGGATCTAATTAAAGGCTCTAAGGTCAGGATAAAAAGGAGGGGTGAAAGTGGGCATCCCTGTCTTGTACCATTACACAAGTCCAGCGGATCGGAGAAGACCCCGTTGACCTTCACCTTAGCCTGAGGGCTGGAATATAATGCATGGATCCATGACATGACATTCGGGCCAAAACCAACGTGTTCGCAAGCAGTAAACAAAAAGTCCCACGACACTCGGTCAAAGGCCTTCTCTGCATCCGTGGATAGCAGGAGGCCCTTAAACCCGACTGATTTGGCTCCGTGGATCAAATTCAGTGATCTAATCACGTTGTCCCTAGCTTCTCTGCCGGGCATAAAGCCGACCTGATCCGGACCAATGATTTTCTCAAGGTGGGGTCTGATCCGGTCCGCTAAGATCTTGGCTAGAATCTTTAGGTCTGTATTCAGGAGTGAGATTGGCCGGTAATTCGAACAGGCCGTTACGTCTTTGTCAGGCTTTGGGATGACTGCAATGTGTGCCAATAAGAACTCATTGGAAGGTTTGTGTCCTTCCTTAATGACATTAAGAGCTGCAGTGAGGTGTGGGGACAGGGTGTCGATAAAGGTTTTAAAATATTGTGCCGTAAAGCCGTCTGGGCCTGGGCTCTTGCCTGGTTTCAGTGCTTTAATTGTCGCTTCGACCTCCTCTCTAGTTATGTCAGATTCTAGGATGGCAAGGCTTTCCTCGTCTAAGGACGGGAGACCACTTTGGGACAAATAATCAGCTATAGCCTGTTTCCTGGGTGCAGTGACACCTGTAGGAGGATTTTGTGGTGGTATATTGTAGAGTTGGGCGTAAAAGTCCTTAAAAACATTAGCTATACCCCTAGGATCATGTACTGGTTGACCTTTGTTATTTTTGATGTTGATTATGCAATTAGCTGTTTGTGCTTCTTTAAGCGCTCTGGCAAGCAGTTTACCTGATTTATCCCCATGTTCATAATATATGGACCTTTTGAAAAAAAGGATTCGTTTTGTGTTGGTGTCCAAGAGAGATCTCAGTTCGTTTCTAAGTTTGATCAATTCCTCCTCAACTTGATTGGCTAGCGTCTGTTTGTGTTTCAGTTCCAAGTCGTTTATTTTAGAAATCAGGTCATTCCTCACTAGATCTCTCTCCCGTTTCCTCTGCGCACCGGCTTGAATCAAGTCTCCCCTGACCACTGGTTTATGGGCCTCCCACACAGTAAGGGGTGAGGTATCAGCTGAGGAATTATCAGAAAAGTAGTTGGTCAGGGTGGATTGTATATGGTTCTGAGTGGTTTGATCAAGTAGGAGAGAAGCGTTGAGTCTCCAAGATCTGTCGCCTTTATGCACAGGTGAAACTTCAAAGTGGAGAGAGACCGGGGCATGATCGGTAATAGTAATTAATCCGATTTCCGCCTTCCTCACATCAGCTAGATCCCTTTGGGAGATAAACAGGTTATCTATCCTCGTGTAGCGATTGTGGGTGGACGAATAGAAGGAGTAGTCTCTAGTTGAGGGATGTAATGTTCTCCAAACATCAACTAACGTAAGTGACTGTAAGGAGTGTTTTATTCTTTTGAGTGCAGAGAATGCGAGGCACGATTTGCCTGAGGAGGTATCCTGAAGGGGGTTCAGAGGGATGTTAAAATCCCCCCCCCAGGATAATGCAACCTCTCGCAAAGCTCTTAAGCTCCGCAATCATCTGATTGCAAAAAGGGACTTGGGCTTTATTGGGGAAATAGGTGTTTGCCAGGGTAATCGGCTTATTATTTAGGGTACCGGATATGAAGAGGTATCTAGCTTTCGGGTCAGTTAGTTGCTTTTCAAAAACGAAAGGTGCGTCTTTATGGATCAGTATTGCCACACCTTTAGTTTTTGCCAAGTCGTTGTTAGCATAAAAAACTTTTGCGAAAAATCTATTAGTGAGATCAGGGTGGGATTGTCCCTTAAAGTGGGTTTCTTGCAAAAAGACTATTTGAGGCTTACATTTTTTGAGTTCGTATAATATTTTTTTCCTTTTCTCGGGGATATTTAAACCGTTGACGTTATGTGAAATTAAAAAGGGGTGCTTACCCAGCTTCGAGTATACTATCTTGACCGTAAGTGGAGCACCTGGAGTGATTGTTTGTACCTGTAGGCTTCTCTACTAGAGATTTGAAAAAAATTGATTAGTAATTCGTAAGTGAGAAGGGTTGTGGTAAGGCAGAAGGTATGAGGGGAAAGGGAAGGTGTAGAACAAAGTAAACAGAAAAGTGAAGAGAAGAGTACACACTAAGTAGTGCGTGGACAAACTGACTTCGAGGCAGTCAGGTTGTGCCCGCCAATAAGTAGGATATAGTGTAAAACGTTAAGTATAACAAATATAATTCAACGATCCTATTTGGGGAAGTGGAAGGTCGAGCTGGAGGATGACCTCAGTACTGAAATGTAATAAAGGTCTATCACTATAATAAGCTCGGTACGATCCCGATCTCCAAAAGGAGCAACAATAGGCATAAATGCAATAATAACACCAACAGGCGAACCAAAACAGGGAAAAGCCAGAGAACAGTGCAGGGTCCAAAGATACCGAGTGGGTTCCAGTAATATATTCCTTATCGTGTGTTTTCAAGGGAGAGTCTAGTGAATATAACAAGTAACTTGCTCATTGGGGTACCGGAGGGTATTCCGATAAAGACACCATGACAGGAATTACAGAATGACCCAGTTACTGTTTTCAGAAAACTCTCTGGCTCAGTTCAGATCTAATAGGTCATGAATTGTAGGGCTGTCAGGCATAGTTCCAAACAATAGAGGTACCTTTGGATGTAGGTTGTGGAAGTCCAAGTCTCTGGGGTGCGATAAGAGATCCCCAAACTCCCATACCCTAGATCAAGGCTGGGGTGTGACTTCATATATTTTGTGAGGGCTCACCAATAAATTACTAGAAATCATCACAGAATCAAGACTGAGAAGTCACGTTTGGATATGTTAGTTTGGTGATCAGCAAAACTTGTATATTGGCGCGATCTAGCGTCCAAACTCGGAATTGCCTATATAAAGAAAATCTCAAAGTTATCACAGGCTAGTTTATGATGGTATGTAGGGAAAAATAAAAAATAAAAAAGGCCAAGGTGAAGGAGGAAAATTGCTTGTGAAAGCTCAGGGTTTGCGGATATCTTCAAAGCTCAGTAAGGGAGGATATTTATAAAACGAAGGGCTGAAAATGCTGTGGAGTAAAGAGGAATCAGATAGGATAATCACATTTTCAAGGACTCCTAATGTTGTTCCCTGGATCTAGGAGTTTTGGGGGTTTTGGGCGATGATCCAAAGAAGGGGTTCAATTCCCTTTTCCTTTGCTGCTTTCCCTTCTTGTGGTGTGGGGAGCGAGAGGTGGATGCCTCTGGTTCGTCCGGTGTTGAGCCTGGTGGATGGGGGAACAGGAATTCCGCATACCAATCAGGTACCTCCACTTCTCCCAAATGAAGACTGGCACAAAAGTCTGGCAAGTCTGCGGGTACACGAAGCAAGTGCTGTTTTCCCCCGTAGGAGGCCTGCAGTGCAAAGGGGAACTTCCAGCGGTATGGGATGTTCTGCGCTCTGAGTATTTCTAGCAACGGTTTCAAATCGCGCCTGTTTTTCAGCGTTATGGGCGATAAGTCTTGGTACAATTGGATCGCATGTTCGTTAAAGAGAATGCGTTCGTTTTGCCTAGCTTTAGAGAGTATTTCCTCCTTCAGAGGATGGCTGGAGAGACAGCAAATGATGTCCCTGGGTGGAGCGTCATCCGGGGCTCTGGGACGCAAGGCCCTGTGAGCTCTTTCGAACTCAATGGGTGATTCTTCAGGGTGCTCAAGTAACCCATTAAACACCGACTGTAATGCAGATTTGGTTTGCTCCCTTTCCACAGATTCAGGGATCCCCCTAACTCTTATATTATTCCTCCGACCCCTGTTGTCCAAGTCCTCCAGCTGCCTGTTCATTGTAATTAAGTGTGTGGAATAGGACATAGTGACATCCTCCAACCTCTTAATAGCTTTGTCCCTGTGCCTCCCGGCCTTTTCAGTAGCAGCCATTTGGTCTGATAGTCTATTAATGTCTGCCTTGAGGTCTATAATTGCAGCATTAAATGAGTTTTTAATATCTGCCGCAATGGCTGTCATAGTCTTGAAAGTAAGAGGGGGTCAGTATGATCTGTATCTCCTACCGTTTCCTCGGTATCGGCTTGTGAGTCGGTTTCATAATCTCCCTCTTCATCACGCTGTGCAGCCCGCGCCATCTTGGAAGCAGTGCTGCCTCGTGTGGAGCGAGATAAGTTGAAGAAATCCGGTATGTTTTTGCCGCTGGTACCAGGTCTGGATCGCGGGGTTATGGTGCTGTGTCCTCCTTTTAAGATTCTGCCCATAATTAGCCTTTAGACTGCCTGTTTGGGTTGAGGAGACCGAATCGTCTGAGGAGCTCTCTCCCCAAGCTGCCATCTCTCCCGCGCGCCAAGCCACGCCGACCCTTTCTCTGCACCTGAACATGGCATGGGTGTTAACATCCTGGCAAATGCACTGAGTTCTTTCATCTGTTTCAAGGTGTCAAGATAACATTGACACCCACAGCAGATTGCTTGGACGCCATACAATTGCTTAGAGTGCAATGTTAAAGATAAGACATTACCTTTTCAATCAAACGGAATGCTTCTCTCAATCGCTGTCCACAAACTTTCGTTCGCCTTCCAATTTTTAAGAATTTAGGGAAGTCAATTGTTCCCTCGCCTGCAAAGAGACAAGACCTGTATAAGCCTTAGTTCAAATGTTCACCAGAAAAGCATAAATTGAGAGCCAGTGCAAGTCAATGACATCAATTTTGTGAAAGCCACACTCACAACTGGATTACATCCTGTAGATCTTAGTTAGATTGCCCCCTCTGTTGCCAAGTCCTCATTCGATTTTGCCTTTGTACAGGACTTACCATCTGCATCTACTTCATTGATCATGTCCTGCAGCTCTGCCTCTGTTGGGTTCTGTCCAAGCGACCTCATCACTGTGCCCAGATCCTTTGTTTTAATAGTGCCATCACCATGGGATGGTAGGAAGGAGTGAACCTTGTAAAATTAATACCTTAAATAAATAACACCCATCACTTAGCATAGATAATAAACAATAATTTTGACTAGATAGGTCAATAAATAGTTAAATGAAATAAAAGGCACTCGGACTCACTTTGTGGATAAAATTAGGCCGCGGCTTGTTTTATTAACTGGTAACAATTAAATTACATCACCATATTTCTTTTAAATATATACAAACAGACAACCCAGTCATTAACAACTCGGGTTGCAACTCACAATAAATAATAACAGAATTCATCTACATCCACCAGACAGGCAATGCCTCATTGCCTGTCACCAAACCCCCGCAGCGCGGCCATCTCAATTAAAGTACCTAAATTGGCGTTAAAAATGTCAAGGCCAATGTTGGAGAAGTGGACCCCATCATCTCTATAGAGACCCTGGATTCCCCCTTCCAAGTCCGAGTGCCTATAAGTAAGGATTCCCACCTGCATTAAAAACTTTTCAAGGGCCTTATTGACCCTTTTTTTAACCTTACCTAACAACCTCAAATAACCCGATGACCAGATCAACCTTTGAACAATTTCTGAGAACACAATGACCATGCCCGGAAACCTCAGTTTCAAACCATGCAGGTCATCACGAATCTGAAATATCAGATCCAAGGTTCTAACATTCCCTACGTCATTACCACCTAAGTGAACTACAAGAATATCTGGAGGCGGGCGGGATATCAGCATCCTGTCCAAATTTGATAACAACTCCGCCCACCGCATACCCCTCTTACTCAACCAGGACACTTGAAACTTGCTTTGATCCAGGCCAAGGTGTTCGGAGTAAATCCGGTGCCTCGCTCTCTGTTGAGCCCAAAATATAAATGAATGCCCCACAATCCACACTCGTAAACGTTCACCTGTAAGGAGCAAAGACAAGGTTAGGACGCACGTAGGAAGCATAACAATCGGATTTCCACCTCCCTAGATGCTTAATCAAACCAACCTCCAGCCCCACCCGAGATGCCTCAGTTGCGGCCCCAATCCTAAAAGAGTGGGATGAAAAACGCAACTGACCCATCCCAAGTGCCTGAAAACATTTTTTTAGAACAAAATCGAATTGAAACTTAGTAAGAGCTTTCCCACTTTCATGTACTAGAAAAAGAGCATTACCACTAGACCTGATCTTTAAATATTCTGATACTAGAAAAACGGGACAAACTGGAGAACCCCTAAATTTGTTAAGATGACACCATTGACCCTCACCTGACTGATCAGTTTTTGATTTAGCCAGAAAAATACTCAATCTATTCTCAGTGCAGCATACATTAACCAATTTTAAACCTGAACCTAACACAGAATCCACCGGGATAAGTTCAGATATCCTCAATGCTGCAAAAAACAAAAAAAAACAAAGAAAAAGCCGCCCTGAACATAACTGCTTCAAAAGGCGAATAGCACACGCCTGACAAAACAGCACACAACTCCTGCAAAATGTTCAGGGTAACAGGGCGCCTCTGATCTACCTGAGCAGTCCTTTTACGATACCCTTTCATAGCTTGCTGGACAGAAAAGAAGGAAGAACAGGCCGGGAGGCCCTGCAATTATCCAAAAAAGGAAATGCCAGCTAATATCTTGTTAATATGAGTCCATGAATATCCCTTTTTAAATAAAGAGTTCAGAAAAAACAGAACCAGCTCCTCCGAGAATTAATCCTGAGGGCTGTTCACCGAGTTAAGAAAAGCCAGCCACATAGCAAATGCCGATTGGTAACCCGACCAAGTGCTGTGCGCCAAGGACTGTTTAACATTGTCCATTACTAATTCTATACCAAGTCCCAAAGGTGAGCCGGGCAAGGCATACCCACAATGTCCGCTTCTGGGAGGAGCTGAAAAAATCGGTGTACCTGAAACCGAGATAAAGAGTCTGCCAGGTCATTGTCTTTACCCGGAACATACGTAGATTTAATCCACACATTATGCGACAAGCACTTAAAAAACAGGTATCTAAGCAAGGCATTGACCGGCGGAGATCGGGAGGACAAACAATTTATGGCGTACAGCACGCCTCTATTGTCTGTGCTGACCAATATGCGTTTGTTACGAAAATGTTCGCCCCAAACCTCTAGGGCCACTACAATAGGAAAGAGTTCCAACAGTACCACATTCCTGACCAATTTTGATCGCTTCCAACGCTCACACCACCGCTCCGCACACCAGTGCGTCCGCCAAATAGCGGCGAACCCCACTGAGCCCGCAGCGTCAGTAAAAAGCAGGAAGTCCCTGTCTAAAATAAAATCCTCCTGCCAAATAGCTTTCCCATTAAAATTTAACAGAAACTGTAACCAGACCATCAAGTCCTCCCTCATATCATGCGTTACTCTCACATGTGCAGAAGGGGACTTGAGGTCTGATACTGAAATATACAACCTACTGGAAAAGGCTTTGCCAACAGGAATGACCCTGGAGGCAAAGGCCAACAGTCCCAGCAAGGATTGCATCTCCTTGAGACAAACCTTCTTTTTTCTAATTACTAAAAACAACATACATCGTAATTCCCGGAGCTTGTCGGACGGCAATCTGAATTCCATCAAGACCGAATCAATGGTGATACCTAGAAATTCAATGCAGGTGCACGGCCACACTGTTTTTTCCTCAGCCAAAGGGACACCAAAGGATTTACATAACATACAGAATGTTCTCAAAATAAAATCACAATCAGAGGTGTCAGCTTCCCCCATAAACAAAAAATCATCCAGATAATGCAGGATCTGAGATGTACCTGTCACTTGCTTTACCACCCATTCTAAAAAGGTGGAAAAGCATTCAAAGTAATAACATGACAGTGAACACCCCATGGGGAGACACCTGTCAAAATAAAAATGACCCTCAAAAAAGATACCAAGCGAAGTAAAACAGGACGGGTGCAGAGGTAACAGCCTAAAAGCGGACTTAATGTCCGCTTTCGCCAGCAGTGCCCCCTGACCCAAACCCTTAATAATCCTCAGAGCATCCTCAAAAGTGGTGTAGGACACTGACGCATAATCCAAATCAATTTGTTCTTTTAAGGAATCACCTCTGGGATAGAATAGGTGATGAATTAAACGAAAAGAATTTGGATCCTTATTAGGCACTATCCCAATTGGAGATATCCTGAAATTTTCAAAGGGGGGTGAACAAAAAGGACCCACAAATCTTCCTTCCGCTATTTCTTTATTGATTTTTTCAAAAACTACATCAGACATATTAACTACAGACTTTAGATTACTGACTAAAGTACACCCCTCTCCTGAAAACCATGGAAGTCTAAACCCAAACTGAAAGCCTTCAGTTAGGAGCTCCGCTTTCCAACGATCGGGGTACGCTCGCAACCACGGTAGCAGCTCGGACAGCTTCACCGGGGTTGGGGCCTTTTGAATTGCTTCCCTGCTCGGCTCCTGCCATTCTTTTGAAGCATTTTGCGACCGGGTGTGCCGGTACTTACATGTAGCCGGCCATCAACATTGTGAATCGTTGAAACTAAAACAGATCCCTCGCTTATAACCAGAGGGACCTGCTGCCTGCTGGGGGGTACTTGACACCCATCTAGGCTGAAAGGCCGGCTTTTGGGGCAGAAATAAATCCAACCATAAACCGACGTCCTTAGTACCCCACTTTGAACCAGGGTGTACAGCCATTTTCTGTCTAAATGCAACATCATAATGATACCATGCGACCCCCCTAAAGCCCTTGTATGCTTCAAGAATAATTTTGATATGATGAAATAAACCCACACTTTTGTTAGGAAACTTTTCGCAATAAATGGAGGAGTAAATGCAAAAAGCTTGTAACCAATTGAAAATAGTTTTAGACACAAATCGCTTCCTATCACTTTCTTCCTCCTTTTTATCTCCCTTAGACATAAATTCCTTGGCAGACGGCAGTAACAACAGCAAGTCAATGTAAAGCCCCTGCCAAATTTTTTCCTTAACGGTCTCGGGTAAATGAAAACCCAGTGGCGAGACCTCACAAGGCATAGATTCCTTTAACATAGATTCAGGCAGGTTCTGCTCTCTAGCAGCCGAACACATGACATTTCTATCTGGGCCACTAGATGGCGCCCATACTTCAGCTACTGGCACAACATCTACAGGCTTAGGGGTCTGTAAACTTTGACAAAAACTCTTGAATAAATCAAATAAAGCATCCGGGTCACCACCTTGCACAGGCTGATGTCTGGGAGGATCAGGGTCTGCTGGCGCCGACACCGCCGCCTGGGCTTCCTGCTGTGATGAGAAGGGATGGCTGCTGATCTGGGGGGCCGCACCCTGAGAAGCAGCGGGCGGCCTACCTCCAGACTGATGACCCGCTTGCTGCCTGATGGGCGGCCTGGAACCCGCCGCCGCGCTCCTTCTTCTGGACTCCGCATCCTCCGGGGGGCCTCCTCGCTCCGCGCTGTCTGCACTTCTTCCCGCCGGTCGTCTCGGACTTGCTGGGGAATATCTTCTCCTTGGGGTCCTTCTTCACTTCGCCGGGCCGACTGCCCCGGAAAAACTTCCGCGATCCGCCTCCCTGCTGACGTCACGGGTCCGGTGACCGGTAACCATATCCGGCGGACCTGACGCGGCATCTTGACCCGCAGAAGGAACCTCTGATCTCTCGGCTGACCACCTCACTTCCGCCGCCGCTGACGATGCTGCTACGAACGGTTCTTCAGCTCCCGACACCCGAGGCAGCTGTAAGCATCTTCGGATCCACTCATCCCCGCCCGCTTGTTCTATCAATTGACGGATGAGAGACATAGCGACTGGAACCAGGAACAGATAGGAGACGTAGAGAACACAGGAACGCAGTTGAGGAGATTTGAAGAAGATTGAGCCCCGGGGTAACTTTCTCCCCATAGGTGGAAGAGAGCGGGCAGAGACAGGGGCTCATTCGCTACCTTTCCCAAGGGAAACCTAAACTGCCTAGCTACCCTGCTAATCTGCCTGGCTACCCATCCCGGTGGGAAACCCAGAGCGGGAAAAACACCAGGAAAATCATATAGGTCAAAAGGACACCATACTTTCACCCAATAGCCTTCCTTATTAAACTTACATGGCTAAACCATATCCCTATCTTTTATATTTATCCCTTCCACCATCCCATATGAAAGAGGGGCTAATTTAGCCCCCTTTCTAATATCCTTTTCAAATAGTGAGAAGGCTTCTCTGAATTCTAGAAACAGAACACCATGTGTTAAAAAATGCATATAGCCACATCAGTGAACTACACAAAAGTATGAAGACTCCTTAATTTTACAGCAATTGCTATAGATAAAGCAGAAGTTACACATTGCATACATCCAATAAGCACTCAATTTAGGTCGTCACCTGGCCTAAGCCGTTTTAAGTAGCATCAAGTTACTAACAGACACATTTATGGTGGAAAACACCCATTTTCCTTCTGCCATAAAATCTTCTGCCTGCTGTTTATGAATTGCATACAAATAGCTGCACGCAAAGCTCACTGTAAAATCCAGGCACTCATACAGAAGTTCATCCCAACATCTGCAGATGTCTGGGAGTTGGGTCACCCTTTGCCCAGACAGTCAATTAAGGCAGCTGAAGAATCCTGAACACAGCAACAGATGGCCAAGAAACCAAAAGCTCTGGCTAGAGTGACAAGGCAGATCTGACAATGCTAAAGTGGCACTTTACAAAAAAGTTCCCTAAAATTAGCTGTGTATAATTAAAAATTTCAGGCCAACGGGAACTTGGCATTGTAAAATTCCCTGTCAAGCAACACCAGTGTTCCCTTGCTCCACTTTAGGCAAGAAAGCCACAGTTTGAGTTCCTTCTAGTGCCTGTAAGTATCCATATTAGTCTTCAATCTATGGGGTCACCTTGGATTCTATGCCCAGGAAGTGTACAGCATGTCAATATATTCAAGATTAAGCATGTTCCATATTCAAAGAACTTCAACTGCCAAAATGCCAGCTGAATTACAGGAGGGAGGGGGGGGGCAAGCTTTAATCTTTTATTGGGGTTGCTGTCATGGATCCATGCATGACCAGCACCTAGTGTTCCACATGGTCAAGAGCAGGGCTTGCAGATTTGCTTTGAATCTAGGAGTCAGCTAAAAAGTTAGGAGAGACACGCACACACCATGTTACTGAAGGTAAACATTTAACCCTTTCACAGCCATTTTTGCACACAAACTGCCACCCCCCAGCATTCAATATATTCTGAAGGAAGACACCCTAGAAAAAAATCCCAGTAGTTCCAATTCTTTTTAGGTCAGGCAATATTACGCAAACGTTAAAAAAAAAAAAAGAAAAATAACCTAATTTTTTGGGTAAAATATAAAAGCTGTGGCTGCAAATAGATACCCAACATGTCAGTACCCTATATTTTCCATAGGCGCTCGTTATGAAAGTCTGGTGCTAGAATTATTGCCCTCATTCAGGCATGCGTAGTGATCTGCAACATGTGTATCACAATTGATGCTTTCAGATCTAAGAACACTATGTGCAAATATGCAAGGGCCTCTTTTTGTTAAGGGGGGGGGGGGCGGGATAGAGAGTTGTGCTTGAGTAATTTTATAAATTAAAAAAGTTCCCCCAACCCTCCTAAAAGGCCCTGCATGTCTCCTCTGCTACACTGAATGGAATGCAAAGTCTTACTGCAATACATTCTTTCCCAGCCTTAATAGCCGGAGAACCTGGCAACGGGAACCTGGAAAGGACACTTCATTTCTAGGTCAAAAGCTAGAAGAGTGGAGAGTCCCCTCTACTCCCTCCCCAGCAGCACCCGCTATGCAAGGCCTGTAGATCAACAAGTGGAGCCCAGCATACATAGCAAGGGGGCATTCAAGCTGCAGCCCAGGTGCCAGGTTAAAATTCTAGTTGCCATGGCAACCGGGCGTCTGGGGTTGGTCGAGCCCCAATCAAGGCAATGCAAATTTGATTCCAGTGGTGACCTAGCTCTAAAGCAAAGTTGTCAAGGGTGCCTAGAATTACCAATACCCCAAGGCTGGCTTCACTTATGAGCTGCCATTCCCAGCAATCTATACAAACTTGTGCCGACAACTAAATGGTTCTGTATCCCAATTTGGGCAGGGGGTAATCTGGCACTTTACCACTACAGGTCCCATGAAATACTGATGGTGGGATTTGTAGTTTAATTGAGTGGTAAGACTGTTTTTCCTGGTTTAGGGCAATGCACTGGACATGAATAGGCACCATCACAAAGGCAAACCCATGTACGTTTTGAATAGATTTAAATGGGTCTTCTGTTGGCTGAACATGGTCACGTGAGTAGAACTAAGTGCACGCCTGTAACCTACAGGAAGTAGGACCAGAAGAACTTGGCCATACTACAGACTTCCTTATGGCCCATTTGTTCTGTCACACCATTTGCAATGGCATGTGCTGGGAAATGGGCAATGAAGTACTTTTCTTCATTGTAGTGTACGCCAATGAGCTTTGGTAAACCTAAATAGAATGTATTTTGTGACAATCAGGGGGGGGGTAAGAGAAGCTGATGTTCTAACCAGCATACGACGCAGTCAAGCCCTAAAAGCAGACCTTCTGTCACAACCCACCTGGGGTCTTGCAGTGGAGAGGGAACCCAGTTGCAGTGGAACAGCACTCCCTTACAATCACGACCCTCAGGAGTCCCTGGAAGTGGGAACAGGGCCCCGTAGGGTCTGTGGTGGCACGGAGGCCTTTAATGAAGAGGAGGAGGTAAGGTTGACAACTCTGGAGTCAGGTCTGGCAGGCAATCAAGGAGTATCCACCTGAAGGAGAAGGGATCAGGAACCAGGAACACAGACAATGCAATTAGCAGACACACAGGAGCAAGGAAAATAACCAAGCACTGACTGGAAGGTATGCTTGGTTTATATAGGGAGCCAGGATCACATGACCCACCACCTCCCACCAGTAGGTGGGGCTGCCAGGGGCTATAAAGGGAGGTCAGCGACCCAGCGCCATCTTGGTTTGCTTCATAGAACCTGATCTTACCAGATCTTCAACTCTCCTCTCTCTCTCTGTGTAAAACACTGTAACCGCATGGCGGCCGCCATCCTGCCATGACAGTGTGCTGCTGCAGTCCTCAGAGGTGAGGGGAGGAGAAGGAGCCACCGCAGACCCAGAGGGGGTGTCTCTGTGACTGGCAAGCACCGAGACTCTGTTGCGAGAACGCCGCAGGCGCCCAGACGCAGGTGAGTACGCGGCATTGCCGTGACAGAGCCCCCTTCCTAAACGCGACCTCAGGGCGCGAAATAGGGTTGGTCGGCCAGGGTGTCTTCTGTGGAAAGCTCTAATCTTGGCAGGTGCATGAACATTCTTAGCTGGCTCCCAGGATCTCTCCTCTGGGCCATACCCTTTCCAGTGGATGAGATACTCCAGATTTCCCCTACGACGTCTGGAATCAAGAATCTCTTGGACTTCAAACTCTTCAGAGCCATCCACAACCACTGGAGAGGGTGGAGCCACAATACGGGAAGGAAATCTGTTGGGTTTCCAAGGTTTTAGGAGGGATACATGAAAAACCGGATGTAACCTGTAGGTGGAAGGGAGATCCAGGCGGACGGCCACAGGAGATAGGATCTCGGTTATAGTGAAAGGCCCTATGTAACGTGGTCCCAACTTCCGTGAGGGGCAAGACAAACGCATATGTTGTGTGGACAGCCAGACTTTGTCTCCTGGCACATAGGTGGGTGCTGGGGACCTTTTCTTGTCTGCATATCCTTCGTAGCGTTGCTGTGCTATTTTCAGGGTCTGGTACAACATAGGCTTAAGATGTCTAAGTTTGTTCAGTTGTGAGGCTACATCAGTCACTGTGTTTGGACAAGGTAGCTCTGGAAGGGCACATGGGTGGAAACCATAGTTGGCATAAAAAGGTGTCATCTTGCTGGAGTGGTGCATGTGGTTGTTGTAGGAGAACTCTGCTGTGGGAAGCAGAGATAACCAGTCGTCTTGCAGATGTGTAGTGAAACAACGAAGATGTTGTTCCAGAATCTGGTTGGTACGTTCTGTTTGGCCGTTGGTCTGAGGATGGTAAGCCGAGGATAAACATCGTTGGATCCTTAGATGACGACAAAAATGGGACCAAAAATGGGAGGTGAACTGGGACCCACGGTCAGTGATGATGGTTTGGGGTAATCCATGTATACGAAAAATGTTTTGCAGGAACAAGGAGGCAGTCTTTGAAGCAGATGGAAGTCCTACAGAAGGAATGAAATGTGCCATTTTTGTGAATCTATCCACTACCACCATGATGGTGTTGTGTTTGTGTGATAAGGGTAGATCCACAATAAAGTCCATGGCTATGTCGGTCCATGGTCCTCGAGGGACTGCAGGAGGTTGGAGAAGACCCACAGGTTTTATCTTTGGGGTCTTTGATCGAGCACATATATCACAAGAAAGGACATAATCCCTGACGTCCGATTTAATAGAAGGCCACCAATAATAACGGCTAATGTTTTCAAATGTCTGGGTAATTCCTCCGTGACCTGCTGAAAGGGTATCATGGAACTGGCCAATTACCTCAGACTAGAGTGAAGGTGGTATATACAGTTGTTCACCATGGTACCATAAGCCTTGTTTCTGGATCAGAGGAGGTATCATCACCGGTGGTTGGACCGATGAATTGCGTATATGGTCTAGGAGTGATACCTGTATTGCTAGGAATTGGTTTGGAGGTAGGATGGTGTCTTGGGTTTGATCTGTTGGGTTTGTCTTTTCATACATGCGTGATAGAGCATCTGCCTTTTGATTTTTTGGCCCAGGGCGGTAGGTGATCTGCAAATTAAATCTGGAAAAGAATAAAGCCCAGCGGGCTTGACGGGGACGCAGTCTCTTAGCAGTACGTAGGTACTCTAGATTACGGTGGTCTGTTTATACAGTTACAGGTAAGGGTGCTCCTTCAAGGAGATGGCGCCATTCCTCTAGAGTGTTTTTGGCAGCAAGAAGTTCCCTTTCGCCCACGTCATAGTTAATTTCAGCGGGCAGGAGTTTTCGTGAGTAGAATGCCACGGGGTGAAGTCGATCATCCCTCTCACCTCTTTGGGACAGGATACCCCCAATGGCAATATCGGAGGCATCAACTTCAAGGAAGAAGGCCTTTGTAGAATCAGTCTGGATGAGAATAGGAGCCTGGGTAAACAGTTATTTTAGTTTCTCAAAGGCCTCTTGAGCTTGGTTGGTCCATGTGAACAGGTTGTGGCTTTTTGTCAGGGCTGTAATGGGGGAGCATACCTGGGAAAAACCTCTGATAAAACGTCTATAGAAATTGGCAAACCCAATGAAGCGCTGTACAGACTTCTTGTCCTTAGGGATAGGCCATTCCAGGATAGCTGTGATCTTACGAGGGTCCATTTGTATTTGCCCCGGACAGATCAAGTACCCCAGGAATTCCATGGATTCTGTATCAAAAACACATTTCTCCAACTTGGCATAGAGTCTGTGCTCACGGAGACGGAGAAGTACCCTTCTCATATGCTCGTTATGTTCAGCAGAAGAAGAGGAGAAGATCAGTATGTCGTCTAGATATATTACGACAAAAGAATCCAGTATATCACGGAAGACATCATTCAGGAAGTGCTGGAATGTGGCCGGGGCATTGCAGAGCTCGAAGGGCATGACAAGATATTCAAAATGTCCGTAGCGTGTCCTGAATGCTGTCTTCCACTCATCCCCCTTGCGTATGCGGACCAGGTTATATGCCCCTCGTAGGTCTAGTTTTGAGAAAATCTTTGCTTTCCTTAATCGATCTAGGAGCTCGCTTATCAGAGGTAAGGGATATCGATTCTTAATAGTGATGTTATTCAAGGCACGGTAGTCAATGGGCGAAGACCTCCATCTTTCTTACCATCAAAAAATATACCTGCTCCTGCTGGTGACGTGGAAGGTCTGATGAAACCTTTGGCGAAGCTGTCAGAAATGTACCCTTTGAGGTGCGCAAGTTCAGTTTCCGACAGAGGGAATACACGTCCATAGGGGATAGGGGCACCTGGGAGCAAATCGATTGGACAATCATATGGACGTCTTGGGGGCAACTGATCTGCATTCTGTTTGTTGAAGACATCCTGGAATTCCTTGTATTTGTCTGGCAAGATAACTGGAGGGTCAAGGTTTATCGTGAGTAGATGCGTGGGTGCCTCTTTTAAGCAAGTGGTGGTGCAAAAGGTGGAAGAGAAGGTGAGAGTACCCTTAATCCAGTCTATCGCTGGATTGTGGGTGCGAAGCCAGGGAAGGCCGAGGATGAGTGGGAATATTGGTGAGGGTACAATATCCAAATTGATAGTCTCTTTATGGTGACCAAGGAGGAGACAGATGGGACCGGTTTCATGTAGTACGGGTCCAGTTTTGATAGGAGTCCCATCGACCACGAATAGGGATAACGGCCGTGACTTAAGTTGCATAGGCAGATGATGTGATCGGACCAAGGTCTGGTCTATAAAACACCCGCTGGCTCCGGAGTCGATGATGGCCGTAATCTGGAGATCTCTACTTCCCCACTGGAGAGAAAGAGAAACAGATAAGTAAGAAGAGGTGGATGGAACAGTAGAAGTCCAGGAAGAAGGGGCTAAGGAACCCTTACCAGGTGAGGTTGTGGGTCGGACGGGGCATGACCGGAGTTGGTGATCGGCTTTCCCACAATAGAGACAAAGTCCTTGAGAACGGCGTCTCTTGCGTTCTTCTTCCGTTAGTGGACGGCGAACCATGCCTATTTGCATAGGTTCTTCGGATGAGGAAGAGGATGGAGAAGCAGAAGGCATAGGCCCTGGGGAATCCAAGGACCGGAGATTAGCTGGAGCCTGTCTCTCGCTTCTTCGTTCACGGAAGCGTCGGTCTAATTGGGTGACTAGGAGGATCAGACCCTCCAAGGAAGGGGGTACCCCAACTCTGGCTAATTCATCTTTTAAGGCCTCGGATAGTCCTAGTCGGTACTGTTCTATCAGGCCAATTTCATTATAACCAGTGTCAGACGCCAACTCCCGGAAATCCGTGGTGTAGTCCTCCGCAGGTCTTCTTCCTTGCCGGAGGGAATGGAGGGCTGAGCAAGCAGCGGAGGGTCTCAAAGGGTCATCATATAATGTACGCATAGCTGCAGCAAAAGAGTCCCAGGTCTCCAGTATTGGACTCTTTTAGTGCAGGAGTTGGTGTGCCCAGGTTTGTGGTTGATCTGACAGCAAGGCAATGGTTGTGCGGACCTTCACGTAATCATTGGGGTAGGTGCGTGGTTTTAGGACGAAGAGTAGTTCACAAGCTGTGATGAATGATCGCAGTTCAGACTTATTTCCAGTAAACTTGTCAGGCATAGGAATGGCTGGTTCTGGGAATGCAGTTAGTACTGGACCAGTGGCAGGGGGTGAGTCTGGAAGGGGTACAGACTGAGCCCTTCTTTGTTCATGTTGAAGAAGCATAGCGTTACTGGCTTGTAGATCTTGGACGGCTTGAGCCAAGGCTGTCATCTGTTGGGTGAGAGCAGTAATAGCTTCAGCTGCTCCTGCGGGTTCCATTTTTGCGGCTTGGTTATTATGTCACAACCCACCTGGGGTCTTGCAGTGGAGAGGGAACCCAGTTGCAGTGGAACAGCACTCCCTTACAATCACGACCCTCAGGAGTCCCTGGAAGTGGGAACAGGGCCCCGTAGGGTCTGTGGTGGCACGGAGGCCTTTAATGAAGAGGAGGAGGTAAGGTCGACAACTCTGGAGTCAGGTCTGGCAGGCAATCAAGGAGTATCCACCTGAGGGAGAAGGGATCAGGAACCAGGAACACAGACAATGCAATTAGCAGACACACAGGAGCAAGGAAAATAACCAAGCACTGACTGGAAGGTGTGCTTGGTTTATATAGGGAGCCAGGATCACATGACCCGCCACCTCCCACCAGTAGGTGGGGCTGCCAGGGGCTATAAAGGAAGGTCAGAGACCCAGCGCCATCTTGGTTTGCTTCATAGAACCTGATCTTACCAGATCTTCAACTCTCCTCTCTCCCTCTGTGTAAAACACTGTAACCGCATGGCGGCCGCCATCTTGCCATGACAGTGTGCTGCTGCAGTCCTCAGAGGTGAGGGGAGGAGAAGGAGCCACCGCAGACCCAGAGGGGGTGTCTCTGTGACCGGCAAGCACCGAGACTCTGTTGCGAGAACGCCACAGGCGCCCAGACGCAGGTGAGTACGCGGCATTGCCGTGACACCTTCACTCAATTACAATATACAATGATTCTAGCCATACCCCTTGTTGCATTTGGGGGGCAAAAGCAGCCTTTTCAGAAGGCATTTGCTCACAATTCCTCACCTAGGTGAGGATGACCCAACCTTTAGTATGTGCATCCTTCAAGGAAGCATCAGGGGCATCTACAGAGCTCACATGTGAGAGCTGGCCGTGAGTCACCAGGAAGTGACTGCTGGCTGGGCTCCCAAATGCAAGATGTGAGCAATGGAATAAGCTAGCTGTAAAACTAAAGTGTTAGGAAAGTTTAGAAACCTACCTTCAATCTGCTCTTCTGTCAGGTTATCAGCCTGAAAAACAAAGACAAAAGTGTTAGAGGTGTCTAAGCAGTATACTGTAAATTCAGAGGGGGAAGTAACAAGCAAAAAAAAAAAAAAAAGTCACCTGCAAAGTGACAGTCCAGTGGTAAAGTCAGCCTGACTAGATTCCACGAGTCTAATCCTACAACCAGCTATTTCCTATAACTAAACGTATTGTACATAGGTTAAAAGTTCAAAACCACCATTTTAAGTACTTCACTGCCAGAGGAAGATTCAAATAAAAAAAAAAAAAAAAAGGCTTTTTTTAAGATACATACAGTGCATTGCGAAATTATTCGGCCCCCTTGAACTTTTCGACCTTTTGCCACATTTCAGGCTTCAAACAAAGATATAAAACTGTAATTTTTTGTGAAGAATCAACAACAAGTGGGACACAATCATGAAGTGGAACAAAATTTATTGGATATTTAAAACTTTTTTAACAAATAAAAAACTGAAAAATTGGGTGTGCAAAATTATTCAGCCCCTTTACTTTCAGTGCAGCAAACTCTCTCCAGAAGTTCAGTGAGGATCTCTGAATGATCCAATGTTGACCTAAATGACTAATGATGATAAATAGAATCCACCTGTGTGTAATCAAGTCTCCGTATAAATGCACCGCACTGTGATAGTCTCAGAGGTCAGTTTAAAGCGCAGAGAGCATCATGAAGAACAAGGAACACACCAGGCAGGTCCGAGATACTGTTTTGGAGAAGTTTAAAGCTGGATTTTGATACAAAAAGATTTCCCAAGCTTTAAACATCCCAAGGAGCACTGTGCAAGCGATAATATTGAAATGGAAGGAGTATCAGACCACTGCAAATCTACGAAGACCTGGCCGTCCCTCTAAACTTTCAGCTCATACAAGGAGAAGACTGATCAGAGATGCAGCCAAGAGGCCCATGATCACTCTGGATGAACTGCAGAGATCTACAGCTGAGGTGGGAGACTCTGTCCATAGGACAACAATCAGTCGTATACTGCACAAATCTGGGCTTTATGGAAGAGTGTCGAGAAGAAAGCCATTTCTTAAAGATATCCATAAAAAGTGTAATTTAAAATTTGCCACAAGCCACCTGGGAGACACACCAAACATGTGGAAGAAGGTGGTCTGGTCAGATGAAACCAAAATCAAACCTTTTGGCAACAATGCAAATGTTATGTTTGGCGTAAAAGCAACACAGCTCATCACCCTGAACACACCATCCCCACTGTCAAACATGGTGGTGGCAGCATCATGGTTTGGGCCTGCTTTTCTTCAGCAGGGACAGGGAAGATGGTTAAAATTGATGGGAAGATGGATGGAGCCAAATACTGGACCATTCTGCAAGAAAACCTGATGGAGCTAGCAAAAGACCTGAGACTGGGACGGAGATTTTTCTTCCAACAAGACAATGATCCAAAACATAAAGCAAAATCTACAATGGAATGGTTCACAAATAAACATATCCAGGTGATAGAATGGCCAAGTCAAAGTCCAGACCTGAATCCAATCGAGAATCTGCGGAAAGAACTGAAAACTGCTGTTCACAAACGCTCTCCATCCAACCTCACTGAGCTCGAGCTGTTTTGCAAGGACGAATGGGCAAAAATTTCAGTCTCTCGATGTGCAAAACTGATAGAGACATACCCCAAGCGACTTACAGCTGTAATCGCAGCAAAAGGTGGTGCTACAAAATATTAACTTAAGGGGGCTGAATAATTTTGCACGCCCAATTTTTCAGTTTTTTATTTGTTAAAAAAGTTTGAAATATCCAATAAATTTCGTTCCACTTCATGATTGTGTCCCACTTGTTGTTGATTCTTCACAAAAAATTACAGTTTTATATCTTTATGTTTGAAGCCTGAAATGTGGCAGAAGGTCGAAAAGTTCAAGGGGGCCGAATACTTTCGCAAGGCACTGTACTTTAGGTGGATGCAGCATCTGTCCCCTGGCGCCTCCAACACTGAGAACTGATTGAACCCTGCAGATCGCTTGGTTCTCCCATCTCACTGGTCTGCCCCCTCCTTGCTCCCTGAAGCGCTGGGAAGGGCGGGAGCAGCCAGCTCAGGCTCTCAGTGGCTTGCTGAGAGGCTGAGCTGGGTGCTGGCAGATCCTGAATTAATGGATCTTGCCCAAGCCTGGACCGGCTGTGACACTAGCAGGCTTCAGCCCACTGTCTACTAAAAATGGGTCACAGGAATGGAGAATGAACTACACTCCTGTGATCTACAGCCAAAAGATCTTTGGCTTTACTCCTTGTTAACCATCTAGTAAGAAAAACAAGATGCCAAACCCTGTTAACCACTTAAGCCCCGGAAGATTTTACCCCCTTCCTGACCAGGGCCTATTTTGCAATTCGGCACTGAGTGACTTTAACGGACAATTGCGCGGTCGTGCGACGCTGTACCTAAACGAATTTGACGTCCTTTTTTTCCCACAAACAGAGCTTTCTTTTGGTGGTATTTGATCACCTCTGCAATTTTTTGATCATGCTTTATAAACAAAAAAAAGAGCGCCAATTTTGCAAAAACAACATTCCCCCAAAAAAATGTAAAAATCAAAATTTGTTTTATGCTACATATGTTTGGTAAAAAATAAAAAAAAACACCACTTCACAGGACCAAAAGAAATGCTTCTACCTGAACACAGTGCAGATTGTCAATATTGCTGATCTGAAGGTTTTCACTGAAGGAAGCCTTAGCTCATGCATGGTTACATTCCCAATTTGCCAAACTTGCAGATCTGTACAAATATGTAGACTAAACTGACCTGCATATTCCACTAAATATTTCCTCCATATTCCACTAAATATTTCCTCAAGTGTGCAACTTGTGTACTTTTATATGCAAGGTTAGGGGCAAGTTCATTGAAGTCAATGTTGCCAGACTGAGTAAAACAAAGTATATATGGGAGTGCCAGACCATGCACTTTTTTGGGAAGTTTCTGGAGTGCCCACTGGAGGGGTAGACTTGTCTGTTGTGAGCAGCCTAACCTGAGCCAGTCAGCTGTTTAATGTTTTTGCCCTCTCTACAGGTGGTCCCCAGGCTACGAACAAGATAGAGACTGTTTATTTGTTCGAGTCTGTTGGCAAGTAAGAACAGGTACATTTTTAATTTTAGCGCCAGCCAAAGGAAAGTTTTTTGGATAGCATAAGGAAGGGATAACACCACTGTACCATTTGTTTTGCTGTTTGTACCCCTGTCAGAAGATTTCACCTCACCTTTTCCCTATGACAACTGTATTTTGAAAATTTTGGGCTGTGGAAACAAGGATTAGTGCTAAAGCTTCAGTGAAGACACCTTCTCCCCATGATAATTTACAGGAGTAAATTTTCCCTTCTAGGGCTAGACTTCTCACTTCCTGTTGTCTCCCGTTTATAAATCAGATGTTTGCAACCTGGGGGACCGCCTGTACTTGTTTAACAAACACAAAGTTGGATGCCCTTTTCATTATAGTAAACCAAAGTGAGTGCTGGTGCAGCAACTGTGCTTAACGTCAAGCTGGAAAGACTCCACAGACCTTGTCTACACTTTATACATTCCTAATGCATTCTGCTTTAAGGTCTACATATAGTCCCCACACACACACACACACACACACACACTTCACTGGTTCAATGGTCCTGAAATTCACAAAGGCAACCATGAACGCTCATTAGGATTAAGCAGTGTTTAAACTTGGATATGTACCAATCCAATCAATAGCATGGACTATTCTGCTAGAACTAGTGTGCAGTGGTTCATGGGAATGGCAGGCAAGATGTGAAGACGTTTAATAATTGTACCCTTAAACTAAATTAATTATACTAAAATATAAATAATAAAAAGACCACCAGACATTGCTTGGAGATAAAAAAGGCAGCGGCTGCTTTAATTAATGGCTTAAAAATACATAAATAAATACTTCAGACTTTATTTATATCTACATATTCAAATCACATAAACAACAACCTAGCCACTACGGCTCAGTTTGACAAACATAACTTAAACTTTTGTAGCCATTATCCATAAGAGTCGGTTCACACTACCACGACCAGAAAGTCGCCCCGTGTCTTGAAGAGACTTGTTTAGAGACTTGGAAGAGACTTGGAAGAGACTTGGAAGAGACTTGTGCACTACTTTGAAGAGACAGGCGACTTTGTCTGTGGGGAATGCCTGGCTAATCTCTTTCTTCTTCCTGGAAAGTCTGATAACAAGTCGTGTCAATTAAGATAAGGAGGCGACTCCCATTGAATTCTATGGGACAGTCGGATCACAGGTCGCCTCAAAGTAGTACAGGACCCTTTTCTGAAGTCGGACCGACTTCAGTAGTGCCAATTAAGACGGCACTGATTGATTAACATTGCTTTTGTTATGTCAAGCTACCTGTGGCAACGCAAGTCGCCTCACAAGTCGTGCTAGTGTGAATGGGCTCTAAGACAGGCGGAAACTTTCCGCCTGTCCCCACACACCCAACACGCGGCCTGCTCTATACAAGAGCCCAGATTATTATTAAAAATGTCCAAGCCGATGTCTGACAAATGCACCCCGTCCTTCCAATAGAGACCTGCTAAGCCCCCTTCCAACTCTAAATGTCTGTAGGACAGGATCCCCAAATCTGCAAGCAATTTGGAAAGTCCCCTGTTCAACCGCTTCCTCATTCTTTCTATTGGCCACAAGCTACGATACTTGAAAGATGTTAGGCGTGGAATCACTTCGGAAAAAACTAAACGTGCTTTTGGAAAAAACGACTGGATGATAGCAAGATCATCCCTAATTTTAAACAATAGGTCTAATGTTTTGACCCGCCCAACATCATTACCCCCTAAGTGTATAACTAATATATTAGGGTGGGGGGAAAAACCAGCTAACCTAGAAATTAAAGAAATCAGTTCAGCCCAAAGCATACCACGCTTGCTAAACCAAAAAACCTTGAATTTTCTTTCGTCCAGTCCCAGATTTTCAGAGTATACCCTCTTCTTCGCCCTCTGCAGAGCTCAGTGGACGAAAGAATGGCCTATGATCCAAATTGCGAGCTGTTTTCCTGTAAATTAAACAAAAGCATTAGGGCGAACGTAAGACTTATAGCAGTCAGAAGCCCATCTACCAATTTGCTTTACTGAGTTAATATCTAAGTCTAGTCTAGTTGCTTCGGTGGCTGCCCCAATGCGGAAAGAATGGGAAGTTATCTTAACTTCACTTAAATTTAAAACTTTTAAACACATGCGTAACACTGCACAGAACTGATACCGAGACATATGTTTTCCTGAGGCATGAATATATTATTATTACACATCATTTAAATGTGGTCTCTTAATAACAAATTCCTTTAAAAGCAAAACGGGGCATATGGCTGAGTTTTTAAATTCATGTAGCAGAATCCGTTTTCCAACACCTAATTGATCTGTTTTAGAGTGTGACAGGAAAATGCTGACACTTTGGAGGAAAACTCAATGTCTTGTATTTTTAGCCCTGAACAACCCAACTTCTTATCAGGGATCAGCTCTGAAATTCTGAGTGCTGCAAAAAACATCAATGAAAATGCAGCTTTGAATAACGTTGTTTCGTACCCAGAAAAACAAACCTTCTCTAATGACATACATAGCTTAACAAGCAAGTCTATAGAGATGGGTTGTCTGTCATCCGCCTTAAAATGGCGTTTCCTATACCCTTCCAATGCCTGTCTTACTGAAAAATAAGATAAACAAGCTGGCTGGCCCTTAAGTTTGATAAAAAAGGAAATGCCTGCGAGGGTTTTATTAATGTGTGACCAAGACAAATGTTTTTTAAATAAAAAGTCTAAAAAAGATAAAAGCAATCCTTCTGAAAAGAAATCCGACTGCAAGTTGAAACTCTGAAGATGCTGTAACCACTGCCACCATGCCGATTGGTATCCAGCAAGAGTCGATGGCACCAGAGACCATTCAATATTTTCAACAATGCTAGTCAGACCAAATCCCATAGGTGTCCAGTCTTGTCTGCCTCTGGCAACAGATGAAAAAAGCGTTCCATCTGGAAACGGGACAGACAATCTGCCAAAGTATTAGACTTACCAGGCACAAAAGATGCTTTCAGCCAGATATTAAATTGTAAACATTTAGCTACCAGATACCTGAGCATAATGGTAACGGGCGGCGATTTGGATGACAAACAGTTAATTGCAAAGAGCACGCCCTTGTTGTCGGTTCTTACCATTATTCTCTTGTTTAAAAAATGCTGACCCCATAGCTCAAGGGCCACTACTATGGGGAATAGCTCCAGCAAAACTATGTTACCAGTAAGACCTGAGCTCTTCCATTTGTCGCACCATGGTGAAGCGCACCAGTGATTGCGCCAAATGGATTCAAAACCTCTAGAACCTGCAGCATCCGTGAATAGTAAAAATTTCTCATCAACAACAAACTGCTCCTGCCACACAGAAGCGCCGTTGAAAAAGAGAAGGAATTGCGCCCAAACTAGCAAATCTTCAAATCAGCTGAAACCCGCACATGAGATGAAGGAGACTTCAAACTTGAAATTGCTGCATAGATTCTCCTGGAAAATACCTTACCCCCCGGAATTATTCTGGATGCGAATGCTAGCAAACCCAAAAGGGATTGCAATTCTTTCAGGCAAACCTTTCTCCGCCGTATCCTGACTAGAAGAGATCTGCGAAGTTTGTCCAGTTTGTCCTCTGGGAGCCTAAATTCCATCCGATCAGCATCAATTGTAATTCCTAGGAAAACTAGTGAGGTGGAAGGAAAAACAGAGGGACCCCAAAAAGATTACATATTTGCATAAAAACATCTAATAAAATTGAACACAAAGAAGAAGATTGAGGACCGATAAAAAGGAAATCATTAAGGTAGTGAACTATTAAATGAGAACCTGTTAACTGAGATACCACCCATTCCAGGAATGTGGAAAAACTTTCAAAAAGAAAACAAGATAATGAACATCCCATTGGGAGACATTTATCGAAATAAAATTGGTTGTTAAAATAAAAACCCAAAGAATTAAATGAACTGGGGTGTATAGGCAGCAGTCTGAAGGCAAACTTAATGTCTGCCTTAGCTAAAAGAGCCCCCTTACCTGCAAACCTCAGTCTATCCAGTGCGTCCTCAAATGTTGCATACTTTACTGAAGACAAAATATCATTAATATCATCATTAAGGGAATCATTTAAAGGATAGGATAAATGATGGATTAATCTGTATGAATTGGGTTCCTTTTTTTGAACTATACCTAAAGGAGATACTCTGAAGTTCAGGAAAGGGGGCTCAGAAAAAGGGCCGGCAAACCTGCCTTCCTTTAACTCTAAAGCAATTTTTTCGGCTACAATTTCTTGTAAGCCTTCCACAGATTTCAAATTCCTGTGAATGACACAGCCCTTACTTTTAAAAGAAGGTAGCACAAAACCAAAAGCAAACCCGTCAATTAGCAATTGTGCCTTCTCCCTGTTTGGATATTTGAGGAGCCACGGCAACATTTCTGCCAATTTCACTGGAGTGGAGGCCTTTCTGAAATCCCCCTGGTTGTTGAGAGATTGATATTGAATAATGGGTGAGACCCTGAACAGAAAGCGCACTCATGTTTGAATTTGCAAGTGCCTGGCCACTTGCATACCGTCTCATTAAAGTTGAAGCATATGCCTTTTCTAAAGGACTGCAAATTGGGTTGCTGTGGGTTGTTTGGCTGCTTGGGCAGAAAGGACCGTTGAGGTAAAAATAGGTCCAGCCACAAGCTCACATCTTTTACCCCCCACTTCAAGGAAGGTTAAACAGATAATTTTTGTCTGAATGCTATATCGTAAGAGTACCATGCAGCACCTCCAAAGTTTTTGTATGCCTCAAGCACAATATCTATATGCTGGAATAATCCAACACTTTTTTGTGGTTATTTTTCACAAAAAACGCTAGAGAAGATTTAAAATGCCTGTAGACAATTATTGAAAGATTTTGTTATTGGCCTTCTCCTCTCATCCTCTTTTTTGTCAGCTTTGGAAACGAATTCCTTAGCTGATGGGAGCAAAGAAAGGACATCAATAAAGGCTCCCTGCCATATTTTTTCTTTGATGGTTTCAGAGAGGTGAAAGCTAAGAGGGGAGATCTCGCAAACAATTGGTTCTCTCAGGCAAGTTTCTGGAAGGTTTTGGCTCTGAGCCAACTCAAATGCATTAGCCTGACTGACTTGCGACTCTCCACTAGGTGGGGCCACCCAAACACTAGTTGCATTGCATGGTACGGACTGATTTTTGAATTGGCTAGTGGAGGATTTAAATTCATCTAAGATATTAGACATCATTAAAATCATCCTGTCCGGGGCAGCGAACTCACCCGGGACCTGTGGTGCTGATGCCTCAGCTTGATGAGAAGAGGATGCTTCCCCCCTGGCTGTGTTGGAAGCTCCCAGTCGCGATGCGGTTTCCGACCTGACCGATGACGCCCTGTGCTCAGGGGAAGGGGTGCGCCTTGCTGGGGTCTCCGAGCGGTTGAGAACCGACCTCCGTCCTCCTCTTCTGCGCAGCGATCGGCGATATGGAGCCTCTTGTGGAGTCCTTCCGGGTGCCGGAGAATACCGCTTCCCGGGGCAACCTCTGTCGTTTTGCCGGTCCCTTCTCCGGGCCGGACGTGACCGAAGCAACTACACTGCGCATGTGCGAAGACCCGGACATTCTACTGGCGACTTCCACCGGGTAAGATGTGTCTTCTCCAGCGCTCTCATCCACCGGGGCACCGCTTGCTGCTTCCACAGAAACATTGACCTGCTGACTCCACCGGTGCGGCCATTGCTGGATGATCCTGCTGAAGAGGTAACTCGACACATTGGCGTACCCATTCTTCCCCTCCTACTCCGCCTGCTTTTTCGATTAATTGCCTTAGTAGATTAATGAGGCTCGGTAGAGAAGGTCTTGGGAATGTGGTAGAGTAGGTCTTGAGGTGAAGTGACCCGGAGCCCCGCGGCCACTTGTTTAAATAGTCCCAAATAGAGCCAGACCGAACCAGTTTTTAGTAAAAGAGCGGGATATTTGAGCGGGAGACACACTCCACGCGCAAAACTGCCTAGAAACAGCTGACAAAAGAGCGGGAATGACCCCTACATGTTCAAAACTGCCCAGATACCAAGTCATTTTTAGGCGGGAAGCTAAAAGTTCTTGACCTGGGTCAAGAGTTCATCTGTTTACAGCCTACTATACCTGACAGGCTTAATACCTAGGCCCTCAATTGACTACCTATCTGTTCCATAACGTTTCTAACTATTTCTCCCCCTTTCCGCCATCCCATAAAGAAATGGGAGCTAATAAAGCACCCCTTTTCTTTTCATTCTTTAGAAGTTGATATGCGCTCAGAGCCGTAGTGGCACCCTGGAGTGAAACTAGTCAGGTCCTCACAGCCATATTTTGTTCACCTAAACTAGCAATGTTATTGTCCCAACCCACTGCTTTAGCTGAAAAGCTTGATCTTCAAATGTAGTAAATTCAAATATCCCTAAATTCATTCCCACATCACATACAATGGGAGAAACCCTATAAACTTCAGAACTGTTTTACTTGATTGCCCAGAATGCAGCCACAGTTCTGTAAACCAGTCTTTGCTGAAGGAGACTCAACCTTACTGTGAGAAAATAGTGTAAATTTTGTGGCTCTATCAGTGTTTCACAACTCCTTTAAAGCTAGGTTCACACGAGTGGTAAAACCACATGCGATTTGCACAGAAATCACACTGCATTTCTGTGCGGATCACATGCAACGACTGTGTGGTGCGATTTCAGACACATTTTTGTATGGCTTAAATTGCATACCCCAAAATGGTGCAGGACCCTTTCTCTGCACCTGAACATGGCATGGGTGTTAACATCCTGGCAAAGAGTTCTTTCATTTGTTTCAGGGTGTCAAGATAACATTGACACCCACAGCAGATCGCTTGGACGCCATACAATTGCTTAGAGTGCAATGTTAAAGATAAGACATTACCTTTTCAATCAAACGGAATGCTTTTCTCAATCGCTGTCCACAAACTTTCGTTCGCCTTCCAATTTTTAAGAATTTAGGGAAGTCAATTTTTCCCTTGCCTGCAAAGAGACAAGACCTGTATAAGCCTTAGTTCAAATGTTCACCAGAATAGCATAAATTGAGAGCCAGTGCAAGTCAATGACATCAATTTTGTGAAAGCTACACTCACAACTGGATTACATCCTGTAGATCTTAGTTAGATTGCCCCCTCTGTTGCCAAGTCCTCATTCGATTTTGCCTTTGTACAGGACTTACCATCTGCATCTACTTCATTGATCATGTCCTGCAGCTCTGCCTCTGTTGGGTTCTGTCCAAGCGACCTCATCACTGTGCCCAGATCCTTTGTTGTAATAGTGCCATCACCATGGGATGGTAGGAAGGAGTGAACCTTGTAAAATTAATACCTTAAATAAATAACCCATCACTTAGCATAGATAATAAAACAATAATTTTGACTAGATAGGTCAATAAATAGTTAAATGAAATAAAAGGCACTCGGACTCACTTTGTGGATAAAATTAGGCCGCGGCTTGTTTTATTAACTGGTAACAATTAAATTACATCACCATATTTCTTTTAAATATATACAAACAGACAACCCAGTCATTAACAATTAGGGTTGCAACTCACAATAAATAATAACAGAATTCATCAACATCCACCAGACAGGCAATGCCTCATTGCCTGTCACCAAACCCCAGCAGCGCTGCCATCTCAATTAAAGTACCTAAATTGGCGTTAAAAATGTCAAGGCCGATGTTGGAGAGGTGGACCCCATCATCTCTATAGAGACTCTGGATGCCCCCTTCCAAGTCCGAGTGCCTATAAGTAAGGATTCCCACCTGCATTAAAAACTTTAAGGGCCTTATTGACCCTTTTTTTAACCTTACCTAACAACCTCAAATAACCCGATGACCAGATCAACCTTTGAACAATTTCTGAGAACACAATGACCATGCCCGGAAACCTCAGTTTCAAACCATGCAGGTCATTACGAATCTGAAATATCAGATCCAAGGCTCTAACATTCCCTACGTCATTACCACCTAAGTGAACTACAAGAATATCTGGAGGCGGGCGGGATATCAGCAACCTGTTCAAATTTGATAACAACTCCGCCCACCGCATACCCCTCTTACTCAACCAGGACACTTGAAACTTGCTTTGATCCAGGCCAAGGTGTTCGGAGTAAATCCGGTGCCTCGCTCTCTGTTGAGCCCAAAATATAAATGAATGCCCCACAATCCACACTCGTAAACGTTCACCTGTAAGGAGCAAAGACAAGGTTAGGACGCACGTAGGAAGCATAACAATCGGATTTCCACCTCCCTAGATGCTTAATCAAACCAACCTCCAGCCCCACCCGAGATGCCTCAGTTGTGGCCCCAATCCTAAAAGAGTGGGATGAAAAACGCAACTGATCCATCCCAAGTGCCTGAAAACATTTTTTTTTTTTTTTTGCATTCAATAAATTTTTATTGAGTTTTTCAAAAGAAAATATAGACAAAACAGATAAAACAAAGGATTGAAATATTTAACAGGTTCCAATGCATGTACACACTCATATAGTGAGAGCAACAAATGAATAGTGCAAAAGCAGACAATCAGAGTTATCAGGAATATCATAAATATTCAAAGCATCACATATTATACAACGGTATATCATATGGTAGGAAGGTGGCATAACGTAGCATAATAAAGATAAAGTATACAACTGTACTTTGGATGTAGTATGGGGGCGAGAAGCCCCTCCACCCCGGACCCAGAGCCCTAAGGAACAATGTCGCCAGGTCCGGTTTGAGGGAGCCGTCCCCCCACCACACGGGTCATTAGGAAGGTACAATTATTTCAAGAGAGCATAAGTGTCTGATTCAGATAAGGCCAGCATTCCCATGACTTTTGGAATTTTTTATACGACAGGGAGTTATTGCTAGGGATTTCTCTAAGAGATAGTTATCATTCACAAGCGCAATCACTTCGGACAGATTAGGAGTGGTAGTAGATCTCCAATTCCGGAGAATCAGGGTCTTGGCTGCTAATAATATATGGGTCATCATTTGTCTATAGTTAGGAGGGTAAATATCGATGTTGATATTCATTATAGCCAATTCTGGATTCGAGGGTGAAAGTACTCCTGTGCGGGAGGAAATACACCGGAAAATAGTATGCCAAAAGCTCGTGAGTGATGCACAATCCCACAAAATATGTTGCAAGGTTCCCGTTTTGCCACATTCCCTCCAACATAGAGAGGATATCGATGGTGCCATCTTAGCCAACCTGTAGGGCGTATAATACCATCTATTGACAATTTTAATTGTAGTTTCCCAGTGATTAGTGCACTTAGAAAATTTATATATGGAACGTAGAGCTGTCTGCCACTGTTTAAAAGTGAAAGTTGTTTTCAGGTCTTTCTCCCATTTCAACATATTAACCGTCTTCTGGGAAGAGGTATCCCCTGATAAGATATTGTAGAGGGTAGATATACCTTTGTTAACTGGGGGGTTTGTCATCAGGAAGTCCCATGTAGGTAAATTGACATGGGTAGAGGATAAGGAGTGTTTCCCTATAAGAAAGAGTATTTTTGAAACAGTCATCGATGTGTCGGGCGGTAGGTTAAATTCTGTCATTAAGTCTTCTTTACACTTGGGGCCTAAAGGTGACCGGAGTTGTGAAATCTGAGTTAGTCCCAGATCTTTCAATTTGGAGACGTTTAGGTTGGTATAGATAGTCGTGAGGATGGATAAGGGTAGTTTGTCAATGTCGGAAGGTATCACTCTTGGTTCAATTTTATTAACCGTTCTCCACGCTTGGAGGGAAGCTTTCACAGTAGGAGGGAGCTTAGCTAAGTTCCATGGGATCCAGAGATTTCTCAGGAGCATTAGATTAAGGTCAGAAGTGGGTACTAGATGTTTTTCCATTTGTGACCAGAGAGGTGTTTCGTCATGGGGGGTCCAATGTTTAAGCTGATCTAGTCTGGTGGCCCAATAATAGGCGGAGATATCGGGTAAGCCCGCTCCTCCTAGGTATTTGTGGTTTGTTAGTATATTATATGCAACTCTCGCTTTCTTACCCATCCACTGGAATTTCCTCAGCATGGTTACTAGAGTATGCAATTGTGCCTGGGTAAAGGGAACTGGGAGGGCTCTGAATAGGTAAAGAATTTGCGGTAAGATGTTCATCTTAATCTCCGAGATTCTAGCCCCCCATGATAGGTTCAGGGAAGCTATCCTTTCTAATTCAGTTGTCAGTTTTTGTCTAAGGGGGCCTAGATTGTTCTTGACAAGGTCAGTGGTTTTGGAGGTGATAAAAATTACTAAATACGAGATCTTATCCACTGTCCAGGGGAAGGGACAGGTGTTAGTTAGATTTTGTTTAATTTCTGGGGGTATTCCTAGGTCAAGGATCGTCGATTTCGTGGTATTAATTTTGTAAAATGAGATTTTACTAAATTCAGTTAAAATTTGGTATGCAGTGGGTAAGGAGATTTCGGGTTTTGTCAGCATTAATATAATGTCGTCAGCGAACAAATTTATTTTATGTTCATAACCGTCAGTGTTAAATCCATGAACGTGTCTGTCAGAGCGTAGGGTTGCAGCAAGGGGTTCTATAATTAAATTGAAGACTGTTGGGGACAAGGGGCACCCCTGTCTTGTGCCACTGGATATGGTAATAGGTTTGGACACTGCGCCTGAGGCAAGGACCCTGGCGGAGGGTTGTGAATAAAGGGCCATAATGGCAGAAAATATATTTCCTTGAAGACCAAATTTGTGTAGGGCGGCCGTCATGTAGTTCCAGTTGACTCTGTCAAACGCCTTCTCTGCATCCAGGGAAAGGAGGAGAGAAGGCGTTTGACTTTTTCGGCCATGTACAGCACATCTACTATACGTCTAGTGGCGTCTGACGTTTGGCGGCCTTGTATGAATCCCATTTGGTCTTTCCCTATCAGGAAAGGAACCATCTCTTTTAGGCGCCCTGCAAGCATTTTGGCAAAAATTTTTATGTCTGTATTCAACAGAGAAATAGGGCGATAGTTGCCCGGAAGAGATGGGTCCTTCCCCGGTTTTGGTATGGTAACGATGTATGCTCCCAACATCTCTGCAGGAAAACTAGTTTCGGCTGTAGCTTTATTATAAACATCCAATAAATGCGGGATTAGAATATCACTGTATAATTTATAATATCCGCTCGGAAACCCGTCTGGTCCTGGGGATTTACCGTTGGGAAGTAACTTTATAATTTTTTAGATTTCGTCTCGTGTGAATGGGGCGTTAAGTGTAGACAGTTGATGTTCAGTAAGGGCTGGTAGTTCTAGTTTATCCAAGAATGTAAATATTTCAGATATGGTTGGGGTATGGGTAGTGTTGTCTCGGTCAAGATTGTATAGTGAGTGATAGTAAATTCATTTGCTATATCTTGGGGATGGGAAAATATAGTATTTGTCTGAGGGTTAGTCATGTGGGAGATTTTGGATTTTGTCTGTTTGGCTTTAATTCTGTTGGCTAATGTTTTCCCTGGCTTGTTAGCGTGAGCGTAGTATGTTGTTTTACGTTTGCGGAATATTTTGTCATGTTGTGTTAGAAGAAGTTGACGTAGGTCTTGTCTCAGGTCATACAGGGTATTTCCTAGTGATGGGTCGGGTACCACCTTGTGTTTTTGTTCTAGGGTATTAATTTGGGACAGTAAATTGGAGAGTTTTTGATTATATAATTTTTTCAATTTGGAATTTTGTTGGATGCATATGCCCCTTATGAAAGCCTTATGGGCACCCCACAAGGACCATGGATTGGAAACCGAGTTTTGATTAAGGTTAAAGAATTCCTGCAGGTGTTGGGACACACACTTACCAACCTGTTCCATCTGTAGGTTCCTGATGTTGCATCTCCATACTTGCCCCGCTGGTCTCGGACTTCCCTCATCAACAGTCCATTCGATTGCTGCATGGTCAGACCATGTAATGTTTTTGATCTCTGCAGAAGAAGTTTTTCCCAGAAGGTGCCAGTCCACCAGAAAGAGGTCAATCCTAGAATAAGATTTGTGACGTGCAGAGTAAAAGGTAAAGTCTTTTTCTGATGCATGAAGGCACCTCCAGGTGTCGTAGAGATGTTCACAGTTCAGTAGCTCGAGCAGAGAAATCTTGCGCCCTGTAGAGGAGGCGGAAGTATCCATGTCTGGATTGACCGTGAGGTTAAAGTCTCCACATATAACTAAGTTTCCATACTTCTTCTTGGCAACGATTTTGAGAAGTCTACGTAGAAATCTGAGTTGATGCGTGTTAGGCGCATAGATCGATACAAAGGTCATTGACATGTTGTTGAAGTCTCCTGTAATGATCAGGTAACGGCCTTCTGGGTCTGCACACTGTTCTTTCAATTGAAAGTTGATGGTATTTTTTATGGCGAAAAGGATGCCTTTCTTCTTAGCTGGGGATGTTGCTAGGAAAATGTTGGGAAAGTCCCTGTGAGAGCACTTTGGATGGTTTGCAGTCTGGAAGTGCATCTCCTGGACTGAGAGAATGTCGGCTTTTAAGGTTTTTGCCTCCTTCCACATTGCAAATCTTTTAACTGGATGGTTTAGCCCATTAGCGTTGATTGAGATGCACTTGAACGGCATTACGGTGGGTAATTGGCTTTCTAGCCCGCTTGGCGGCTAGGATAATCCTTTGAAACAGAGGAATAGTAATGAGGCTGTTGTGTACAGGTTGTGCATTGGAAGAACAAAACAAAAACGAACAAGGATAAGGGGTTTGAACCAATAAAAAAGGGGATCATATTATAGGTCCGTGAATAACCGTTCTGGGTGAGGGGCCATACGGACTTAGGAAGATCCATTGGCCTGGGGACTGTGATGATGAGGATGTGTGGCAGGAAAACCATCAGCATGGGTAGTTTTATTTTGTTTTTCTGACCTTTTCCTGGATACCACATGCCACTCTTCGGGTACATGAGAGGGGCCGGGCCCCTGTGGTGGAGGTCCTCCGCAGGGAGGAGTATCCCCCATTTTCGGAGCAGGGCAATGCCTTCTTCAAGCGCTGTGACTGTGGTGGAATTCCCATTGTAGGTGATGATCAGGGAAGCGGGATACTTGTGTGGAATTTTATGGTTCCTGAGCGCTTTAGTTATAGTTGCTAGGTTAGGTCGTCTCTGTAGGGTATGACGAGATAAATCTGGCAGTATTTGTAGGCCTGGGAACTCTCCCGACATGTTATTTGGCGAGAAGCTGACATAATTTTTTCTTTTGCATGAAAAAAATGTATTCGCAGTAGGACGTCTCTCTGTATTTCTGCTGCCAAAAACGCAGGTTTTGGCAACCGATGTATTCTGTCAATGACAAGTTCTGCAGCAGACAGCGAGGGGACTAAGGTGGTAAAAAGACGAGTCGCATACTGCATCAGGTCAGGAGCTTGAATCGTTTCAGGGATACCACGCAACTTGACGTTCTTGCGCCTGGACCTATCCTCCAAGTCAGCCACCTTGTCCTTCAGCCATGCAATATCCTCGGAGTGGTGGTTGTGGGCATTCACCATAGCATTGAAGGACAAAGCCTTGTTCCCTAGTGATTCTTCAACTGTATGAATTCTATTCCCCATACTGGACATTTCTTGTCTGATCTGATGCATACAGGACATCATGTCCGCATGCATTGAAGCTTTTAGTGAATACAGCATGTTCTTCAAAGTAGTCTCTGAAGCAGGCTGACCTCCAGTGGGGAAGGATTCAACGGGATCCTGATTGTGTGGCACATAGCAATTGTTAGGGCCTGTTTGCTGTAAGAAGTTACTGTCCATGCCATGCCATGGTTTGGCTGGGGAATTGATCCTCTGTTTAGTTTTGGCAGGACTCTTGGATGACGGAGAGACAGGGGATGACGAACCAGATGAGCCCTCACTATCTGGGTTGCCCACTTTGTAGAGCGGGTGGATGGATGGAGCTGAGATCCAGTACTCAAATGTGGCACAGGGTTGCTCATTTTGCTGATCTTTGGTGTTTCTCTCCTTCTGGTCATGAGCAGGGATGACTCAGGGTGCTTGTGGGTCAGTTTATGTAGTTATGCTGCTGATGGATATTGATGTGTGTGTCACGGTCCCCTCTGGCATGAGAAGCTAGTGTCCTAGGTATTCATCATTTGCAGCATTGGTCGCCGCATTACCCAGGTAGTGCATATATCCGTAACGAGTATGCTGAAGGTGGTGGGTTGCTATCTGCCTGTGGGAGCCCTTCTGTGTGGTAGTTATGGCAATTATGGCAAATAGGTTGTAGAAGGCCTTACCGGATCGCTGCTCGCGGCCGGATGCCGCTGTAGGAAAGGCCCAGGCTTTTGGCTCTGGCTAGGCCTCGAAAGTATCTTCGCTCCCGTATGCTGGATATTAACAATTCTGGGCTTAAAATGTTCCTCAAAGTTGCGGGAGGCACGATGGGTAGGTAAAGAGCCCCAATATGCAGTTTAACCTGAGGATGGCAGCAGATTATGATGACGGACCGGCGGAGCTCTCTCCTGCTTCGGATCGTTTTAGCTGCTATTTGAAAACATTTTTTTTAGAACAAAATCGAATTGAAAATTAGTAAGAGCTTTCCCACTTTCATGTACTAGAAAAAGAGCATTACCACTAGACCTGATCTTTAAATATTCTGATACTAGAAAAACGGGACAAACTGGAGAACCCCTAAATTTGTTAAGATGACACCATTGACCCTCACCTGACTGATCAGTTTTTGATTTTGCCAGAAAAATACTCAATCTATTCTCAGTGCAGCATACATTAACCAATTTTAAACCTGAACCTAACACAGAATGCACCGGGATAAGTTCAGACACAAATCGCTTCCTATCACTTTCTTCCTCCTTTTTATTTCCCTTAGACATAAATTCCTTGGCAGACGGCAGTAACAACAGCAAGTCAATGTAAAGCCCCTGACAATTTTTTTCCTTAACGGTCTCGGGTAAATGAAAACCCAGTGGCGAGACCTCACAAGGCATAGATTCCTTTAACATAGATTCAGGCAGGTTCTGCTCTCTAGCAGCCAAAAACATGACATTTCTATCTGGGCCACTAGATGGCGCCCATACTTCAGCTACTGGCACAACATCTACATGCTTAGGGGTCTGTAAACTTTGACAAAAACTCTTGAATAAATCAAATAAAGCATCCGGGTCAGAAATACCCGGCAACTCACCACCTTGCACAGGCTGATGTCTGGGAGGATCAAGGTCTGCTGGTGCCGACACCGCCGCCTGGGCTTCCTGCTGTGATGACAAGGGATGGCTGCTGATCTGGGGGGCCGCACCCTGATAAGCAGCGGGCGGCCTACCTCCAGACTGATGACCCACTTGCTGCCTGATGGGCGGCCTGGAGCCCGCCGCCGCGCTCCTTCTTCTGGACTCCGCATCCTCCGGGGGGCCTCCTCCCTCCGCGCTGTCTGCACTTATTCCCGCTGATCGTCTCGGACTTGCTGGGGAATATCTTCTCCTTGGGGTCCTTCTTCGCTTCGCCGGGCCGACTGCCCCGGAAGTGACCGGTAACCATATCTGGCGGACCTGATGTGGCATCTTGACCCGCAGAAGGAACCTCCGACCTCTCGGCTGACCACCTCACTTCCGCCGCCGACGATGCTGCTACGAACGGTTCTTCAGCTCCCGACACCCGAGGCAGCTGTAAGCATCTTCGGATCCACTCATCCCCGCCATCCTCGCCCGCTCGTTCTATCAATTGAAGGATGAGAGACATAGCGACTGGAACCAGGAACAGGAAGGAGACGTAGAGAACACAGGAACGCAGGTGAGGAGATTTGAAGAAGATTGAGCCCCGGGGCTCGGGGAGCTGCTTAAATAATACTGTCCCTGAGATAACTTTCTCCCCATAGGTGGAAGAGAGCGGGCGGAGACAGGGGCTCATTCGCTACCTTTCCCAAGGGAAACCTAAACTGCCTAGCTACCCTGCTAATCTGCCTGGCTACCCATTCCGGCGGGAAACCCAGAGCGGGAAAAACACCAGGAAAATCATATAGGTCAAAAGGACACCATACTTTCACCCACTAGCCTTCCTTATTAAACTTACATGGCTAAACCATATCCCTATCTTTTATATTTATCCCTTCCACCATCCCATATGAAAGAGGGGCTAATTTAGCCCCCTTTCTAATATCCTTTTCAAATAGTGAGAAGGCTTCTCTGAATTCTAGAAACAGAACACCATGTGTTAAAAAAATGCATATATAGCCACATCAGTGAACTACACAAAAGTATGAAGACTCCTTAATTTTACAGCAATTGCTACAGATAAAGCAGAAGTTACACATTGCATACATCCAATAAGCACTCAATTTAGGTCGTCACCTGGCCTAAGCCGTTCTAAGTAGCATCAAGTTACTAACAGACACATTTATGGTGGAAAATACCCATTTTCCTTCTGCCATAAAATCTGCCTGCTGTTTATGAATTTCATACAAATAGCTGCATGCAACGCTCAGTGTAAAATCCAGGCACTCGTACAGAAGTTCATCCCAACATCTGCAGATGTCTGGGAATTGGGTCACCCTTTGCCCAGACAGTCAATTAAGGCAGCTGAAGAATGCTGAACACAGCAACAGATGGCCAAGAATCCAAAAGCTCTGGCTAGAGTGACAAGGCAGAGCTGACAATGCTAAAGTGGCACTTTACAAAAAAGTTCACTAAAATTAGCTGTGTATAATTTAAAATTTCAGGCCAACGGGAACTTGGCATTGTAAAATTCCCTGTCAAGCAACACCAGTGTTCCCTTGCTCCACTTTAGGCAAGAAAGCCACAGTTTGAGTTCCTTCTAGTGCCTGTAAGTATCCATATTAGTCTTCAATCTATGGGGTCACCTTAGATTCTATGCCCAGGAAGTGTACAGCATGTCAATATATTCAAGATTAAGCATGTTCCAAATTCAAAGAACTTCAACTGCCAAAATGCCAGCTGAATTACAGTAGGGGGGGGGGGGGTCAAGCTTTAATCTTTTATTGGGGTTGCTGTCAAGGATCCATGCATGACCAGCACCTAGTGTTCCACATGGTCAATAGCAGGGCTTGCAGATTTGCTTTGAATCTAGGAGTCAGCTAAAAAGTTAGGAGACACACACACACACACACCATGTTCCTGAAGGTAAACATTTAACCCTTTCACAGCCATTTTTGCACACAAACCGCCACCCCCCAGCATTCGATATATTCTGAAGGAAGACACCCTAGAAAAAAAATCGCAGTAGTTCCAATTCTTTTTAGGTCAGGCAATATTACGCAAACGTAAAAAAGAAATTAAAAATAACCAAATTTTTTGGGTAAAATATAAAAGCTGTGGCTGCACAGAATAAATAGATACCCAACATGTCAGTACCCTATATTTTCCATAGGCGCTCGTTATGAAAGTCTGGTGCTAGAATTATTGCCCTCATTCCGGCATGCATAGTGATCTGCAACATGTGTATCACAATTGATGCTTTCAGATCTAGGAACACTATGTGCAAATACGCGAGGGCCTCTTTTTTTTAGGGGGGGAGCGGGATAGAGAGTTGTGCTTGAGTAATTTTATAAATTTAAAAAGTTCCCCCAACCCTCCTAAAAGGCCCTGCATGTCTCCTCTGCTACACTGAATGGAATGCAAAGTCTCACTGCATTACATTCTTTCCCAGCCTTAATAGCCGGGAAACTGGCAACGGGAACCTGGAAAGGACACTTTATTTCTAGGTCAAAAGCTAGAAGAGTGGAGAGTCCCCTCTACTCCCTCCCCAGCAGCACCCGCTATGCAAGGCCTGTAGATCAACAAGTGGAGCCCAGCATACATAGCAAGGGGGCATTCAAGCTGCAGCCCAGGTGCCAGGTTAAAATTCTAGTTGCCATGGCAACCGGGCATCTGGGGTTTGTCGAGCCCCAATTAAGGCAATGCAAATTTGATTTCAGTGGTGACCTAACTCTAAAGCAAAGTTGTCAAGGGTGCCTAGAATTACCAATACCCCAAGGCTGGCTTCACTTATGAGCTGCCATTCCCAGCAATCTATACAAACTTGTGCCGACAACTAAATGGTTCTGTATCCCAATTTGGGCAGGGGGTAATCTGGCACTTTACCACTACAGGTCCCATGAAATACTGATGGTGGGATTTGTAGTTTAATTGAGTGGTAAGACTGTTTTTCCTGGTTTAGGGCAATGCACTGGACATGAATAGGCACCATCACAAAGGCAAACCCATGTACGTTTTGAATAGATTTAAATGGGTTTTCTGTTGGCTGAACATGGTCACGTGAGTAGAACTAAGTGCATGCCTGTAACCTACAGGAAGTAGGACCAGAAGAACTTGGCCATACTACAGACTTCCTTATGGCCCATTTGTTCTGTCACACCATTTGCAATGACATGTGCTGGGAAATGGGCAATGGAGTACTTTTCTTCATTGTAGTGTACGCCAATGAGCTTTGGTAAACCTAAATAGAATGTATTTTGTGACAATCAGGGGGGGGGGGGGGGGGTAAGAGAAGCTGATGTTCTAACCAGCACTGTACTCTGCAGCATACAACGCAGTCAAGCCCTAAAAGCAGACCTTCACTCAATTACAATATACAATGATTCTAGCCATACCCCTTGTTGCATTTGGGGGGTAAAAGCAGCCTTTTCAGCAGGCGTTTGCTCACAATTCCTCACCTAGGTGAGGATGACCCAACCCTTAGTATGTGCATCCTTCAAGGAAGCATCAGGGCCATCTCCAGAGCTCACATGTGAGAGCTGGCCGTGAGTCACCAGGAAGTGACTGCTGGCTGGGCTCCCAAATGCAAGATGTGAGCAATGGAATAAGCTAGCTGTAAAACTAAAGTGTTAGGAAAGTTTAGAAACCTACCTTCAATCAGCTCTTCTGTCAGGTTATCAGCCTGAAAAACAAAGACAAAAGTGTTAGAGGTGTCTAAGCAGTATACTGTAAATTCAGAGGGGGAAGTAACAAGCAAAAAAAAAAAAAGTCACCTGCAAAGTGACAGTCCAGTGGTAAAGTCAGCCTGACTAGATTCCACGAGTCTAATCCTACAACCAGCTATTTCCTATAACTAAACGTATTGTACATAGGTTAAAAGTTCAAAACCACCATTTTAAGTACTTCACTGCCAGAGGAAGATTCAAAAAAAAAAAAAAAAAAAAAGGCTTTTTTAAAGATACATACTTTAGGTGGATGCAGCATCTGTCCCCTGGCGCCTCCAACACTGAGAACTGATTGAACCCTGCAGATCGCTTGGTTCTCCCATCTCACTGCTCTGCCCCCTCCTTGCTCCCTGAAGCGCTGGGAAGGGCGGGAGCAGCCAGCTCAGGCTCTCAGTGGCTTGCTGAGAGGCTGAGCTGGGTGCTGGCAGATCCTGAGTTAATGGATCTTGCCCAAGCCTGGACCGGCTGTGACACTAGCAGGCTTCAGCCCACTGTCTACTAAAAATGGGTCACAGGAATGGAGAATGAACTACACTCCTGTGATCTACAGCCAAAAGATCTTTGGCTTTACTCCTTGTTAACCATCTAGTAAGCAAAACAAGATGCCAAACCCTGTTAACCACTTAAGCCCCGGAAGATTTTACCCCCTTTCTGACCAGGGCCTATTTTGCAATTCGGCACTGCGTGACTTTAACGAACAATTGCGTGGTCGTGCGACGCTGTACCTAAACAAATTTGACGTCCTTTTTTTCCCACAAACAGAGCTTTCTTTTTGTATACAAACTTTTATTGAAAGAAGACAGAAGATGGTGGTACAAAGAGAATTGGTACATTAATATGACAAATAATGGTATCACGTAGAGTAAATAGAAATATAACCATCTTAAGTAATTTCAGGTTGTCTCCATTAAATATGGGAGTTTGATATCAAAATAACAACAAGGATATCAAAAATATAGTTCTTGGATATAGGTACATAGCAGTATAGTTAGAAAGAGAGTTTCATAACACTAAGCGTTAGGTCAGATACCCGGAGTCGAATGAAAGGGTTTTAAATAGTTAGTCACCTGTACAGTAGTTAGAAAAAAATATATCTGAGTGTGTGATCCATGGGTCCCATTTATTAGTGTGAAATTTCATAGAGTTGTATATAGTATGAAAATTTTTTTTCCATAATATAGATCAAATTTATTCTTGTTTTAAGTTGTGAAACCAGGAAAGAGTTTGATTTCCAATGAATGGCAATCAGCCATTGAATAGCAACTGAGATAGTGTGAATTAGTCTTGTGTGAGGTATGGATAAACTAATAATTGGTGAAAAAAGTAAGCAATTAGATGGAGTAAGGGTGATGTTAGTATCAGCGATTTTTGATGAAAAAATTTCCAATTGGCGCCAGATGAAAGAAATTTTATCGCAATACCAAAATATGTGGGTAAAGGAACCAGGAGAGGAGCAGCCTCTGAAACAATTTGAGGGAGTGGAAGGGAAAATAGCGTGTAATTTAAGAGGTGTTAAATACCATCTTGTAAGCAATTTGATCGGTGTTTCCCTAATAGTGATGGATCTTGTACATTTTCTGAGATTGTCAATATTCACATACCAGTCTTCTATTGTTAGAGTAAGCGAACATTCATTCTCCCATTTGAGCATATATGGGAGCTTGTTTGGAGGATTGGTATTAATTAAGTTATTATAAATTAGAGAAATAAGGCCTTTACCTCTAGGGTCTTTGCGGCATATATTTTCATAAAAGGTAGGGGGATCCAGATTGGAAAGTGGATAATATTTATGAAAAAAATGTTGAATTTGTAAAAAGTTGCAATGTTTCGAATTTGGAAGGTTATATTTTGATAGTAGGGAGGAGAAATCAACAAAACTCGAATCGGTGATGAATTTAGATAGAGTTATTAGGTTTTTACTAATCCAAGGGGAGAGGATACTCGTGTTATAAAGACCTAATGGAAATTTTGGGTCACCAAGGTAAGTGGCATTAATAGCAGATGTAGAGGACAAATTGAATTTAGAAACATATGTTCTCCATAGTGATAGTGACTGAGAGACGAGTAAATTTAAGGATTTGAGTTTTGGTAATGGAATATTTTTGGACCATAGAATACTGGAGATATGATAAGGGAGAATAGACCGTTTTTCAAATTGTATCTAGGGAACTCTGGAGTTTGGGACATGCCATTGAGCTATCTGAGAGAATCGAGACGATAAATAGTATAGCCAGAAGTCAGGTACTCCCAAACCACCCTTATGTTGTAAAGTATATAAAACCGTTTTAGAAAATCGGGGATGAGAATTTGACCATATGAACTTATTAATTTCTTTTTGGAACTTTGTAATGAAGTATTTGTTTATCCTAATAGGAATAGCTCTGAATAGGTAAAGGACTTTTGGTAGGACAGTCATTTTGACCACAGTGAAGGTCAGTGGTTGCAGCGCTGCTATTTTAAATATATATAAATAAGTGTTCATAAAACAATTTTAGAAAATGGTGATTAAACCATTCATGTAAATCATTAGTAAAGTGCTATTCAGTGCAATTAATGTGCAAAATACAAAAAATAAATAAAAATAAAATTGCAGATATTACAATGTAAAACTTCAAAAATGTAAACTGAGTGTGAATAGTCCATAAAACAGTTCTTTGCAGTAACAGGAGTAAGATGCTTGATCTTGCAACTTCGGGGTCTCCCCCTTAGGGTATCTACTTACCACTATGTGGTGTTTTTAGAGCAGATTGTAGTAAAGTGAGCTGTTGTTGTTCCTTGCAAAGCTGTTTGGACTGTGTTGGAAGCGATCCTTCTTCTTTAAGCGGTATTCTCAGGTGTCCTCATGAAATAAAGAATGGCTGGACATAGTGAGGACCGTTTAAACTGTGAATTTATTAGGTTAAAAATACAGTAGAATACTCACAAACATACAACATGATAAAGCCTATAAGTGCCTAAGTTAGGTGCGGTGGTGTATCGCTCCTCAGCGTTCTCCTTTCCGACCTGAAGTCACGTGGCTGCCTCTCGGCCAATGGCTATACGCGTTTCGCTGTGAACACAGCGTCATCTGTAGCTGGCTAATTCAAGGTGCCATCTGTGTTATATAGCCGCACTGAGCTATCCTTCCGGTGTATTGAATATTTGGATACTACTTGTTACATTTGATGATGTCTTGATTTGCTGGTGTTATGACTCCGATACAATGTATCTTATGTTGATCTATTCTGATTATGTGTTGTATCTTTGCCTTTCTAAATTACTACTTCTCTTACGATAACGATACCAGGTGTGTGCTAAATGAATAAATAATTCTAAATTGTTGAGTCGGCCCCTAGTGGACTTCCTGGGTAACTGCTACGACAGATTGTGTTGTAGTCATACACATTCCAATTTGTGTCCAATCTAAATTACTATCTCTCTTATGTTACCAGGTGTGTGCTAAATAAATGAATAAGTATTCTAGTTGTTGAGTCGGCCCCTAGTGGACTTCCCGGGTAACTGCTGCCACAGATTGTGTTGTAGCCATACACATTCCAATTTATGTCTAATTGTTAATCAATAAAGTGCTGCAATCTTTTGGTAAATAAATAAATAACAAGTTGGAACAACTAGGTAGTTAGATATAAGTTAATAACAAATAAAATAAATTAACTAAATATAGAAAAATATTAAAAGTCATTTATAAAAAATTAAAAATCATTTATAAAACAATTAATGTCTATTTCTACGTTTAAACCCTTCGGTGTCATACTTCCTAATTTGTGTATCCACCATGTTTCGTTCTGTGAGATAGCTCTTGTCATATGTGTGCCCCTCCAATGTTTGACAATAGTATCTATTCCACAGAATTTCAACTTGCTTGGGTCTTTGTTGTGGCAGATGCGGAAATGGTTGGACAAACTGTGCTTTTGGAATCCATTTTTTATATTTTTGATGTGTTCTCTTAATCTGATGCGAAGTTCTCTTGTTGTGCGTCCCACGTACTGGAGACCGCATTCACATTCTAATAAGTACGTAACATGTGTGGTTCTACAAGTAATAAATTTGTCAATTTTGAATTGTTGCCCAGTAACTGTGGATTGGAATTGTGTTTCCTTTCTTCGCTTATTGTTTGTCCTACATGTGCGACATATAACGCAGTCGCCACATCTATAATAACCTTTTTGGTCTAAAAATGTATTTAGTTTTTTAGGAGGGTCTGGTATATTTCTTGCCAGTTTGTCCTTCAAAATAGGAGGTCTCCTATAAATAAAATGTGGTTTTTTTGGTAAAATCTTGCTGAAGGTTGGATCTCTCAATAAAATAGGCCAGTGTGTTTTAAAAATGTTTTCCAACTGTTTGTATTGTTTGTTAAACTCTGTGCAAAAAGCCATTTGGTAGGATTTTTCCGTTTTTGGTTTTGGTTTTAAGAGTTCCTTTCTATCAGTTTCTAAAACTTTGCGTTGAATCTGCTGTAAAGTTGCTGGTTTATACCCTTTATCCTTGAATCTTTTAATCAGTATCTCAGACTGTATCAGATAGTCTTGCTCTGACTTACAGTTACGTTTAATCCTAAGCAGTTGTCCTTTCGGTACTGCTGATAACCATTTGGGATGATGGTTGCTATTTGTTGGAATGTAGCTGTTCCTATCAGTGCTTTTAAAAAATGTTTTTGTAGCCATTTGATTCCCTGTTTTAAAAATAGTTAGATCTAAATAATTTATCTCTGATTGGTTTATGGTGGCTGTGAACGAAATTTGATATTTATTGTTATTCATACGTTCTATGTACTCTGCAAGAGATTCTTTAGATCCTTCCCAAATTATTAAAATATCATCTATGTAGCGTTTGAAACCACGTAGCTGTGGGTGGGGGTTCCTAAAAATATATTCCATTTCCCACTTACTCATAAAAATATTGGCTACTGTGGGTGCGTACTTAGCCCCCATCGCTACGCCTTTGATTTGTTTAAAAAAGTACTTATTGTGCCAAAAGTAGTTATTGCACATTGCCAATTCTAAAACATCTAGGATAAAATCAATTTGTGCTGGGGGTAAGGATTTATCTTCTTGCAGAGCCCATTTTACTGCTGTCAGAGCGTCTTTTTGCTTAATATTAGTATATAGTGAATTCACATCCACACTGGCTAAAATAGTATTATCAGTTGTGCTCAGGCTTTCAATAAAATTGATTGCATCTTTGCTGTCCTTGAGGTATGATGTAGTTTTTTGTGCAAGGGGCTGTAAATGGTAATCTATATATTCTCCAACTCTTGCGAATATGGATTCGATTCCATTTATGATCGGACGTCCTGGCGGTTTGGTCAATCTTTTGTGAATTTTTGGTACTTGATAAATAATGGGCATTTTGGGAGCCTCAGGTACTAAATATTTTAATTCTTTTTTATTGAGTATGTCATCTTTATAAGCTTTTTTTGTTTTTTTGACCAACTTGGCTTTCAATTTATTCAGTGGGTTGCTCTTTAATTTAATATACGTTTCACTGTCATGAACAATGCGATCCAACTCTTCTATGTAGTCTTGTTTATCTAAAATCACAATTCCTCCCCCTTTGTCCGCTGGTCTTATTACAATATTTTTCTTTTTTTCTAATGCCTCTATATTTTGTTGTAGCTTCTTGCTACCAGGGACAGGGTGAGTCGAAATATTTTCAATGTCCTGTTGTACCAACAATTTGAAAACCTCTAAACATTGATTATTGCTAGGTTTCGGGTTAAACGTGGATTTATTTTTTAAAATACTGTGCGTGACTCCTGTGGGTGGTGGTGTGGTAATTTCTTTGGTGTCATTTTTGTTAGCGTAAAACTTTTTGATATTCAGAGTTCTTACAAATTTGTGCACATCAATGTATGCTTGAAATTTATTAATGTTTTTAGGAGGGGCAAATTTTAATCCTAAATCAAGTATACGGAGTTCCTCATCATTAAAAGTTTCTTTGCTCAGGTTATAAATTCCTGCTCCTAGTTGTTCCTTTTTCTTTTGTTTTTTCCCCCCTCTGCATCCTCTTTTCTTTCTGGGTTTTGTGGGTAGGGAGGTGGATTGTAAAATGGCGGTGGACCCTGTTGGTATCCCCTGGGTCTCCAATAATATGGGTTGCCCCTTGGGGGGCCCCAATACGACCCTCTGCCTCTGTTGCCTCTCCATGGTGGTCTCCCTTGTCCTCTGTTCCAAAAATCCCCTCGATATGGGGGTTGATGTTGATACCCTTGATAGTACTGAGGTGGGGGTCTTCTCCCTCTAGGTGATGGGGTATATTGGTTTAAAGATTCGTATCTGTTTTGTGTATCTACATTATACTGTGGTGAATCCGTCTCGTGTTGTGGCGTTTGATTGGCATATGACGTACTGGCTACTGGAGTTTGTGTTGGAAAAGGAGAGAAAATATTCTCTCTTTCTGGTGAGGAGTCTCTGGAGGGAATGTGCTCATCCTCCAGTAACTCCTGCCATTTATATATATTTCCTGCTTTATAGTCATTTAGGTCTCTCTGGAATTTTTTAATTTTTTTCCTTTGTGTATCCTTATCTAGTTTGGAAATGAATTCTTGTGTGCTTTTCATTTTCTCTTTATAATCATTTGTATTTACATGCGGCTGTAAGGCTTCTTTCAGGTTAAGGATCTTACTTTCCAACATTTTAAGTTTGCTTTTTCGTCTGATTAATATTAAATCTAACAATTTTTGCTCACATGTATTAAAGAAGGTATACCAGTTTTCATTCAAATCTTTATTATCTAGACCATCATTGGGACCCAAGTCCCAACGTAGTCTTCTGGGTGTCATTCCTTCTTTTATATACTGTTCAAGTGTGGTGATATCCCACCACACTCTTACCTGCTTATCTAACGTGTGTTTTAACGTTTTGAAGTTTTGCCCCATATCAAAGGATGAGGGGTTACCGGAAAATATTTCTTCAGTATTAATTTTCCTTTTGCTTATAAAATCAAAAAGTTCCATAGCTGCTGAGGTTGAAGTTTTTACAGTGAAGTGAAAAAAACTGAAAGTATTGGGACTGTGGACCTCGCGCTTATGGGGTGTGTGGTGTTATCCAATTAAGTGTTTATAGCTGCCTGCTGCAATGAAAGTGCTAGTGCTTTAAATGAGTGAAGGTCAGTGGTTGCAGCGCTGCTATTTTAAATATATATAAATAAGTGTTCATAAAACAATTTTAGAAAATGGTGATTAAACCATTCATGTAAATCATTAGTAAAGTGCTATTCAGTGCAATTAATGTGCAAAATACAAAAAATAAATAAAAATAAAATTGCAGATATTACAATGTAAAACTTCAAAAATGTAAACTGAGTGTGAATAGTCCATAAAACAGTTCTTTGCAGTAACAGGAGTAAGATGCTTGATCTTGCAACTTCGGGGTCTCCCCCTTAGGGTATCTACTTACCACTATGTGGTGTTTTTAGAGCAGATTGTAGTAAAGTGAGCTGTTGTTGTTCCTTGCAAAGCTGTTTGGACTGTGTTGGAAGCGATCCTTCTTCTTTAAGCGGTATTCTCAGGTGTCCTCATGAAATAAAGAATGGCTGGACATAGTGAGGACCGTTTAAACTGTGAATTTATTAGGTTAAAAATACAGTAGAATACTCACAAACATACAACATGATAAAGCCTATAAGTGCCTAAGTTAGGTGCGGTGGTGTATCGCTCCTCAGCGTTCTCCTTTCCGACCTGAAGTCACGTGGCTGCCTCTCGGCCAATGGCTATACGCGTTTCGCTGTGAACACAGCGTCATCTGTAGCTGGCTAATTCAAGGTGCCATCTGTGTTATATAGCCGCACTGAGCTATCCTTCCGGTGTATTGAATATTTGGATACTACTTGTTACATTTGATGATGTCTTGATTTGCTGGTGTTATGACTCCGATACAATGTATCTTATGTTGATCTATTCTGATTATGTGTTGTATCTTTGCCTTTCTAAATTACTACTTCTCTTACGATAACGATACCAGGTGTGTGCTAAATGAATAAATAATTCTAATTGTTGAGTCGGCCCCTAGTGGACTTCCTGGGTAACTGCTACGACAGATTGTGTTGTAGTCATACACATTCCAATTTGTGTCCAATCTAAATTACTATCTCTCTTATGTTACCAGGTGTGTGCTAAATAAATGAATAAGTATTCTAGTTGTTGAGTCGGCCCCTAGTGGACTTCCCGGGTAACTGCTGCCACAGATTGTGTTGTAGCCATACACATTCCAATTTATGTCTAATTGTTAATCAATAAAGTGCTGCAATCTTTTGGTAAATAAATAAATAACAAGTTGGAACAACTAGGTAGTTAGATATAAGTTAATAACAAATAAAATAAATTAACTAAATATAGAAAAATATTAAAAGTCATTTATAAAAAATTAAAAATCATTTATAAAACAATTAATGTCTATTTCTACGTTTAAACCCTTCGGTGTCATACTTCCTAATTTGTGTATCCACCATGTTTCGTTCTTTGAGATAGCTCTTGTCATATGTGTGCCCCTCCAATGTTTGACAATAGTATCTATTCCACAGAATTTCAACTTGCTTGGGTCTTTGTTGTGGCAGATGCGGAAATGGTTGGACAAACTGTGCTTTTGGAATCCATTTTTTATATTTTTGATGTGTTCTCTTAATCTGATGCGAAGTTCTCTTGTTGTGCGTCCCACGTACTGGAGACCGCATTCACATTCTAATAAGTACGTAACATGTGTGGTTCTACAAGTAATAAATTTGTCAATTTTGAATTGTTGCCCAGTAACTGTGGATTGGAATTGTGTTTCCTTTCTTCGCTTATTGTTTGTCCTACATGTGCGACATATAACGCAGTCGCCACATCTATAATAACCTTTTTGGTCTAAAAATGTATTTAGTTTTTTAGGAGGGTCTGGTATATTTCTTGCCAGTTTGTCCTTCAAAATAGGAGGTCTCCTATAAATAAAATGTGGTTTTTTTGGTAAAATCTTGCTGAAGGTTGGATCTCTCAATAAAATAGGCCAGTGTGTTTTAAAAATGTTTTCCAACTGTTTGTATTGTTTGTTAAACTCTGTGCAAAAAGCCATTTGGTAGGATTTTTCCGTTTTTGGTTTTGGTTTTAAGAGTTCCTTTCTATCAGTTTCTAAAACTTTGCGTTGAATCTGCTGTAAAGTTGCTGGTTTATACCCTTTATCCTTGAATCTTTTAATCAGTATCTCAGACTGTATCAGATAGTCTTGCTCTGGCTTACAGTTACGTTTAATCCTAAGCAGTTGTCCTTTCGGTACTGCTGATAACCATTTGGGATGATGGTTGCTATTTGTTGGAATGTAGCTGTTCCTATCAGTGCTTTTAAAAATGTTTTTGTAGCCATTTGATTCCCTGTTTTAAAAATAGTTAGATCTAAATAATTTATCTCTGATTGGTTTATGGTGGCTGTGAACGAAATTTGATATTTATTGTTATTCATACGTTCTATGTACTCTGCAAGAGATTCTTTAGATCCTTCCCAAATTATTAAAATATCATCTATGTAGCGTTTGAAACCACGTAGCTGTGGGTGGGGGTTCCTAAAAATATATTCCATTTCCCACTTACTCATAAAAATATTGGCTACTGTGGGTGCGTACTTAGCCCCCATCGCTACGCCTTTGATTTGTTTAAAAAAGTACTTATTGTGCCAAAAGTAGTTATTGCACATTGCCAATTCTAAAACATCTAGGATAAAATCAATTTGTGCTGGGGGTAAGGATTTATCTTCTTGCAGAGCCCATTTTACTGCTGTCAGAGCGTCTTTTTGCTTAATATTAGTATATAGTGAATTCACATCCACACTGGCTAAAATAGTATTATCAGTTGTGCTCAGGCTTTCAATAAAATTGATTGCATCTTTGCTGTCCTTGAGGTATGATGTAGTTTTTTGTGCAAGGGGCTGTAAATGGTAATCTATATATTCTCCAACTCTTGCGAATATGGATTCGATTCCATTTATGATCGGACGTCCTGGCGGTTTGGTCAATCTTTTGTGAATTTTTGGTACTTGATAAATAATGGGCATTTTGGGAGCCTCAGGTACTAAATATTTTAATTCTTTTTTATTGAGTATGTCATCTTTATAAGCTTTTTTTGTTTTTTTGACCAACTTGGCTTTCAATTTATTCAGTGGGTTGCTCTTTAATTTAATATACGTTTCACTGTCATGAACAATGCGATCCAACTCTTCTATGTAGTCTTGTTTATCTAAAATCACAATTCCTCCCCCTTTGTCCGCTGGTCTTATTACAATATTTTTCTTTTTTTCTAATGCCTCTATATTTTGTTGTAGCTTCTTGCTACCAGGGACAGGGTGAGTCGAAATATTTTCAATGTCCTGTTGTACCAACAATTTGAAAACCTCTAAACATTGATTATTGCTAGGTTTCGGGTTAAACGTGGATTTATTTTTTAAAATACTGTGCGTGACTCCTGTGGGTGGTGGTGTGGTAATTTCTTTGGTGTCATTTTTGTTAGCGTAAAACTTTTTGATATTCAGAGTTCTTACAAATTTGTGCACATCAATGTATGCTTGAAATTTATTAATGTTTTTAGGAGGGGCAAATTTTAATCCTAAATCAAGTATACGGAGTTCCTCATCATTAAAAGTTTCTTTGCTCAGGTTATAAATTCCTGCTCCTAGTTGTTCCTTTTTCTTTTGTTTTTTCCCCCCTCTGCATCCTCTTTTCTTTCTGGGTTTTGTGGGTAGGGAGGTGGATTGTAAAATGGCGGTGGACCCTGTTGGTATCCCCTGGGTCTCCAATAATATGGGTTGCCCCTTGGGGGGCCCCAATACGACCCTCTGCCTCTGTTGCCTCTCCATGGTGGTCTCCCTTGTCCTCTGTTCCAAAAATCCCCTCGATATGGGGGTTGATGTTGATACCCTTGATAGTACTGAGGTGGGGGTCTTCTCCCTCTAGGTGATGGGGTATATTGGTTTAAAGATTCGTATCTGTTTTGTGTATCTACATTATACTGTGGTGAATCCGTCTCGTGTTGTGGCGTTTGATTGGCATATGACGTACTGGCTACTGGAGTTTGTGTTGGAAAAGGAGAGAAAATATTCTCTCTTTCTGGTGAGGAGTCTCTGGAGGGAATGTGCTCATCCTCCAGTAACTCCTGCCATTTATATATATTTCCTGCTTTATAGTCATTTAGGTCTCTCTGGAATTTTTTAATTTTTTTCCTTTGTGTATCCTTATCTAGTTTGGAAATGAATTCTTGTGTGCTTTTCATTTTCTCTTTATAATCATTTGTATTTACATGCGGCTGTAAGGCTTCTTTCAGGTTAAGGATCTTACTTTCCAACATTTTAAGTTTGCTTTTTCGTCTGATTAATATTAAATCTAACAATTTTTGCTCACATGTATTAAAGAAGGTATACCAGTTTTCATTCAAATCTTTATTATCTAGACCATCATTGGGACCCAAGTCCCAACGTAGTCTTCTGGGTGTCATTCCTTCTTTTATATACTGTTCAAGTGTGGTGATATCCCACCACACTCTTACCTGCTTATCTAACGTGTGTTTTAACGTTTTGAAGTTTTGCCCCATATCAAAGGATGAGGGGTTACCGGAAAATATTTCTTCAGTATTAATTTTCCTTTTGCTTATAAAATCAAAAAGTTCCATAGCTGCTGAGGTTGAAGTTTTTACAGTGAAGTGAAAAAAACTGAAAGTATTGGGACTGTGGACCTCGCGCTTATGGGGTGTGTGGTGTTATCCAATTAAGTGTTTATAGCTGCCTGCTGCAATGAAAGTGCTAGTGCTTTAAATGAGTGAAGGTCAGTGGTTGCAGCGCTGCTATTTTAAATATATATAAATAAGTGTTCATAAAACAATTTTAGAAAATGGTGATTAAACCATTCATGTAAATCATTAGTAAAGTGCTATTCAGTGCAATTAATGTGCAAAATACAAAAAATAAATAAAAATAAAATTGCAGATATTACAATGTAAAACTTCAAAAATGTAAACTGAGTGTGAATAGTCCATAAAACAGTTCTTTGCAGTAACAGGAGTAAGATGCTTGATCTTGCAACTTCGGGGTCTCCCCCTTAGGGTATCTACTTACCACTATGTGGTGTTTTTAGAGCAGATTGTAGTAAAGTGAGCTGTTGTTGTTCCTTGCAAAGCTGTTTGGACTGTGTTGGAAGCGATCCTTCTTCTTTAAGCGGTATTCTCAGGTGTCCTCATGAAATAAAGAATGGCTGGACATAGTGAGGACCGTTTAAACTGTGAATTTATTAGGTTAAAAATACAGTAGAATACTCACAAACATACAACATGATAAAGCCTATAAGTGCCTAAGTTAGGTGCGGTGGTGTATCGCTCCTCAGCGTTCTCCTTTCCGACCTGAAGTCACGTGGCTGCCTCTCGGCCAATGGCTATACGCGTTTCGCTGTGAACACAGCGTCATCTGTAGCTGGCTAATTCAAGGTGCCATCTGTGTTATATAGCCGCACTGAGCTATCCTTCCGGTGTATTGAATATTTGGATACTACTTGTTACATTTGATGATGTCTTGATTTGCTGGTGTTATGACTCCGATACAATGTATCTTATGTTGATCTATTCTGATTATGTGTTGTATCTTTGCCTTTCTAAATTACTACTTCTCTTACGATAACGATACCAGGTGTGTGCTAAATGAATAAATAATTCTAATTGTTGAGTCGGCCCCTAGTGGACTTCCTGGGTAACTGCTACGACAGATTGTGTTGTAGTCATACACATTCCAATTTGTGTCCAATCTAAATTACTATCTCTCTTATGTTACCAGGTGTGTGCTAAATAAATGAATAAGTATTCTAGTTGTTGAGTCGGCCCCTAGTGGACTTCCCGGGTAACTGCTGCCACAGATTGTGTTGTAGCCATACACATTCCAATTTATGTCTAATTGTTAATCAATAAAGTGCTGCAATCTTTTGGTAAATAAATAAATAACAAGTTGGAACAACTAGGTAGTTAGATATAAGTTAATAACAAATAAAATAAATTAACTAAATATAGAAAAATATTAAAAGTCATTTATAAAAAATTAAAAATCATTTATAAAACAATTAATGTCTATTTCTACGTTTAAACCCTTCGGTGTCATACTTCCTAATTTGTGTATCCACCATGTTTCGTTCAACATCAACCCCCATATCGAGGGGATTTTTGGAACAGAGGACAAGGGAGACCACCATGGAGAGGCAACAGAGGCAGAGGGTCGTATTGGGGCCCCCCAAGGGGCAACCCATATTATTGGAGACCCAGGGGATACCAACAGGGTCCACCGCCATTTTACAATCCACCTCCCTACCCACAAAACCCAGAAAGAAAAGAGGATGCAGAGGGGGGAAAAAACAAAAGAAAAAGGAACAACTAGGAGCAGGAATTTATAACCTGAGCAAAGAAACTTTTAATGATGAGGAACTCCGTATACTTGATTTAGGATTAAAATTTGCCCCTCCTAAAAACATTAATAAATTTCAAGCATACATTGATGTGCACAAATTTGTAAGAACTCTGAATATCAAAAAGTTTTACGCTAACAAAAATGACACCAAAGAAATTACCACACCACCACCCACAGGAGTCACGCACAGTATTTTAAAAAATAAATCCACGTTTAACCCGAAACCTAGCAATAATCAATGTTTAGAGGTTTTCAAATTGTTGGTACAACAGGACATTGAAAATATTTCGACTCACCCTGTCCCTGGTAGCAAGAAGCTACAACAAAATATAGAGGCATTAGAAAAAAAAAAAAAAAGAAAAATATTGTAATAAGACCAGCGGACAAAGGGGGAGGAATTGTGATTTTAGATAAACAAGACTACATAGAAGAGTTGGATCGCATTGTTCATGACAGTGAAACGTATATTAAATTAAAGAGCAACCCACTGAATAAATTGAAAGCCAAGTTGGTCAAAAAAACAAAAAAAGCTTATAAAGATGACATACTCAATAAAAAAGAATTAAAATATTTAGTACCTGAGGCTCCCAAAATGCCCATTATTTATCAAGTACCAAAAATTCACAAAAGATTGACCAAACCGCCAGGACGTCCGATCATAAATGGAATCGAATCCATATTCGCAAGAGTTGGAGAATATATAGATTACCATTTACAGCCCCTTGCACAAAAAACTACATCATACCTCAAGGACAGCAAAGATGCAATCAATTTTATTGAAAGCCTGAGCACAACTGATAATACTATTTTAGCCAGTGTGGATGTGAATTCACTATATACTAATATTAAGCAAAAAGACGCTCTGACAGCAGTAAAATGGGCTCTGCAAGAAGATAAATCCTTACCCCCAGCACAAATTGATTTTATCCTAGATGTTTTAGAATTGGCAATGTGCAATAACTACTTTTGGCACAATAAGTACTTTTTTAAACAAATCAAAGGCGTAGCGATGGGGGCTAAGTACGCACCCACAGTAGCCAATATTTTTATGAGTAAGTGGGAAATGGAATATATTTTTAGGAACCCCCACCCACAGCTACGTGGTTTCAAACGCTACATAGATGATATTTTAATAATTTGGGAAGGATCTAAAGAATCTCTTGCAGAGTACATAGAACGTATGAATAACAATAAATATCAAATTTCGTTCACAGCCACCATAAACCAATCAGAGATAAATTATTTAGATCTAACTATTTTTAAAACAGGGAATCAAATGGCTACAAAAACATTTTTTAAAAGCACTGATAGGAACAGCTACATTCCAACAAATAGCAACCATCATCCCAAATGGTTATCAGCAGTACCGAAAGGACAACTGCTTAGGATTAAACGTAACTGTAAGTCAGAGCAAGACTATCTGATACAGTCTGAGATACTGATTAAAAGATTCAAGGATAAAGGGTATAAACCAGCAACTTTACAGCAGATTCAACGCAAAGTTTTAGAAACTGATAGAAAGGAACTCTTAAAACCAAAACCAAAAACGGAAAAATCCTACCAAATGGCTTTTTGCACAGAGTTTAACAAACAATACAAACAGTTGGAAAACATTTTTAAAACACACTGGCCTATTTTATTGAGAGATCCAACCTTCAGCAAGATTTTACCAAAAAAACCACATTTTATTTATAGGAGACCTCCTATTTTGAAGGACAAACTGGCAAGAAATATACCAGACCCTCCTAAAAAACTAAATACATTTTTAGACCAAAAAGGTTATTATAGATGTGGCGACTGCGTTATATGTCGCACATGTAGGACAAACAATAAGCGAAGAAAGGAAACACAATTCCAATCCACAGTTACTGGGCAACAATTCAAAATTGACAAATTTATTACTTGTAGAACCACACATGTTACGTACTTATTAGAATGTGAATGCGGTCTCCAGTACGTGGGACGCACAACAAGAGAACTTCGCATCAGATTAAGAGAACACATCAAAAATATAAAAAATGGATTCCAAAAGCACAGTTTGTCCAACCATTTCCGCATCTGCCACAACAAAGACCCAAGCAAGTTGAAATTCTGTGGAATAGATACTATTGTCAAACATTGGAGGGGCACACATATGACAAGAGCTATCTCACAGAACGAAACATGGTGGATACACAAATTAGGAAGTATGACACCGAAGGGTTTAAACGTAGAAATAGACATTAATTGTTTTATAAATGATTTTTAATTTTTTATAAATGACTTTTAATATTTTTCTATATTTAGTTAATTTATTTTATTTGTTATTAACTTATATCTAACTACCTAGTTGTTCCAACTTGTTATTTATTTATTTACCAAAAGATTGCAGCACTTTATTGATTAACAATTAGACATAAATTGGAATGTGTATGGCTACAACACAATCTGTGGCAGCAGTTACCCGGGAAGTCCACTAGGGGCCGACTCAACAACTAGAATACTTATTCATTTATTTAGCACACACCTGGTAACATAAGAGAGATAGTAATTTAGATTGGACACAAATTGGAATGTGTATGACTACAACACAATCTGTCGTAGCAGTTACCCAGGAAGTCCACTAGGGGCCGACTCAACAATTAGAATTATTTATTCATTTAGCACACACCTGGTATCGTTATCGTAAGAGAAGTAGTAATTTAGAAAGGCAAAGATACAACACATAATCAGAATAGATCAACATAAGATACATTGTATCGGAGTCATAACACCAGCAAATCAAGACATCATCAAATGTAACAAGTAGTATCCAAATATTCAATACACCGGAAGGATAGCTCAGTGCGGCTATATAACACAGATGGCACCTTGAATTAGCCAGCTACAGATGACGCTGTGTTCACAGCGAAACGCGTATAGCCATTGGCCGAGAGGCAGCCACGTGACTTCAGGTCGGAAAGGAGAACGCTGAGGAGCGATACACCACCGCACCTAACTTAGGCACTTATAGGCTTTATCATGTTGTATGTTTGTGAGTATTCTACTGTATTTTTAACCTAATAAATTCACAGTTTAAACGGTCCTCACTATGTCCAGCCATTCTTTATTTCATGAGGACACCTGAGAATACCGCTTAAAGAAGAAGGATCGCTTCCAACACAGTCCAAACAGCTTTGCAAGGAACAACAACAGCTCACTTTACTACAATCTGCTCTAAAAACACCACATAGTGGTAAGTAGATACCCTAAGGGGGAGACCCCGAAGTTGCAAGATCAAGCATCTTACTCCTGTTACTGCAAAGAACTGTTTTATGGACTATTCACACTCAGTTTACATTTTTGAAGTTTTACATTGTAATATCTGCAATTTTATTTTTATTTATTTTTTGTATTTTGCACATTAATTGCACTGAATAGCACTTTACTAATGATTTACATGAATGGTTTAATCACCATTTTCTAAAATTGTTTTATGAACACTTATTTATATATATTTAAAATAGCAGCGCTGCAACCACTGACCTTCACTCATTTAAAGCACTAGCACTTTCATTGCAGCAGGCAGCTATAAACACTTAATTGGATAACACCACACACCCCATAAGCGCGAGGTCCACAGTCCCAATATTTTGACCACAGTGACTCTGCCTAAGAAGGAAATGTAAAAGGCCTTCCACATTTTAAGGGTCCTTCTGATTTTTAAAAAGAGAGGTGTGAAATTTTTTGCAAAAAGGGAGTCAATGTCTGGGGTGAGGTGGACCCCTAAGTAGGAGATAGCTGAGATGGACCACTTAAAATTAAAGGATTGTTGAAGAGCGCTAAGTTGTGAAGTGGGAATATTAAGTGGCATACCAATTGATTTAGAGACATTGACGGTAAGGCCTGAGAATGAGGAGAATATTTGTAGTCTTAAATAGGTTTGGTAGAGATATTATAGGTTGGGATATAAAGAGTAGAATGTCATCAGCATACATACTAAGTTTATACTGTTTATTAGAGGAGTTATATCCTTTAATATCAGGGTGGGACAAAATGGCTATGGCAAGGGGTTCAATGGCTAAGGTGAATAGTAATGGCGAAAGAGGACAGCCTTGGAGGGTTTTTATATAACGCTTGAAAAGCGTGTAAAAATTCTCCATGTATGCCATATTTGGGGAGGATGTTATTCAGGTAGTCCCAGGAGACACTGTCAAATGCCTTATTTATGTCTAAACTTAAAAGAAGAAGGGGGTTCAGATTTAATGTTCGCTTCTTGGATGATGTTAGTGGCGAGGCGTATATTGTCAGTGATCTGATGGCCTGGGATGAAGCCTGATTGGAAGGGGGATATTAGCGAGGCAATAATTGAGGAGAGTCTATTCGCTAAAAGTCTAGAGAAAATCTTAAGGTCATTATTAATAACGGAAATCGGTCTGTAGTTTTGTGGGATGGTGTGGTCCTTGCCTGGTTTAGGGATAAGGGACATATTTGCCAATAACATTTCCTCGGGAAAGGAGCCTCAGGATGTCATTATACAGTTCAGATAATTTGGGTGACAGTAGATGGGAGAATTGCTTATAGTAAAATGAGGTGAATCCGTCAGGGCCAGGGGCTGAGCCCTTTTTAAGGGATTTAATGATCTGTGAGATTTCGTCAGGGGTGCAAGGGGCATTTAGTATATCTGTTTGAGAGGGTGATAAGGAGGGAGGCTGTAGGTTATCTAACCACGAGGGGTCTGTGGGGGCAGCGGCTGATGAGGATTTTGAGAGAAGGTTCATATAGAATTCTTGAAAGATTGAAATAACATCCTTGGAGTTCGTGACAATTTGGTTTGATCTGTTTTTAAGTTTATAAATATGTGGTGGTTTGATAGATTCGTTCAATTTGCGGGCAAACATTGTGGAATACGAATTGCTGGAGAGGAAGAACTTTGCTTTAGACCACCTAAGGGCTTTCTCAGCTCTAAAAGAGAGAAGGGCATTCAATTCCTTACGTTTGTTTGAGATTAGTTCCAAGGTTTGTTGGTCATGTGAGTTCATGTGTGATTTGTAAATGTGGTGGAGGTCTTTCGTGAGAGTGAATATTTTCTCCATCCTAAGTTTGTTTTGAGTAGCAGCCAATTTAATTAATTTACCCCGGAGAACCGCTTTATGCCCTACCCATAGCGTCTCGGCATTCATTTCAGGGGTGTTATTGAGTGTGAAATATTCTTCTATGGTGGAGGCGATCTCCTGTTGGATTGAGGGGTCAGTATCAGGGCTTCGTTAAGTCTCCATGAGTAAGGAGTGTGAGAAAGACCGATAAATCTCGTGGAGAAGGAGGTTATGTGATGATCGGACCATGATACAGGGTATATTGAAGCAGCGGTGGAATTGGATAAAATTATAGGAGTGCAAAATATATAATCTAATCGAGAGTATGATTGATGTGGGTGAGAGTAGAAAGTATATTCTTTGGCACCTATATTTAATGCTCTCCAAGAGTCAATGAGTTGTAAAGGATTTAGGGTGGAGTTTAAAGATTTGGAAAAGGCATTTGAAGAAGGGGAAATTTTGCTACGGTCTAAAGTTGGCTGTGCAACAGAATTGAAATCTCCCCCCCCAAGATGATGTGTGATGAGTGATATTTTTGTAAGACCTCAAAAAATCTGATGAAAAAGGAGGCTTGTGCATCATTAGGGGCATAGATGTTGGCTATCGTGAGATCTCTACCTGCCAAATGGCCTTTTATAATAATGTAGCGACTTTCGGGGTCCTTATAAACATGTTGTACTTCCATTGGGAAAGTGTGGTGTAGAAATATCGCCACACCCTTAGTTTTGGAATCAGAAGCAGTGTAGAATGTTTGGTTGTAGGCTTTGTGGAAAAAGGTAGGGTGATTATCTGACTTAAAATGTGTTTCTTGTAACAGGATGACCTTGGCCTGAAGGTTTATATATTGGAAAAAGGCTTTTTTGCGTTTGATCGGGGAATTAAAGCCTTGTACATTATGTGAAACAATGACTATAGCCATATTAATGTGTAAATATCCGAACGTTGGAATATTATTACTAAACAGAAAGGAGTAGAGTGAGGTGATACAAATGTATGGGCTGTAACAGGGCCCAAGTGAATGAGGTTGAGTATACCAATTTTGGAATAACCAGTCAAGGTTAATTCGGAGACATAAAACTTATACCGAAATATTGTACCATAACAAAGTTGAACAGTATAGTTTAGAATACCAAAAATAGTAGATGTAGACATCAGTGTGATATACGATACAGGGTCCAGAGTAGGGAAAAACTCTGGACAACAAAACAGAGGCAAGAGACTAATTCGTCTCAATCTCGGTCTGACCACAGACCTAGAGGGAACCAGGATCCACAGCCAGAGGAAAAAAGGAAAAAAAAGAGGAACAAGTCCCTGATTTGTGGAGTCCGGAACCCACCAGATCATGGGTGGAACCGAGTGGGGTGGAATCGTGTCGGCATAAAAAGGGCAACCGCAATAGAGAAACAAATTAACCGTGAGAAATAGATAAAGTTGAGATTTGTTGAGGACTCAAATACGGGGAGGCGCATGGGAGTGTACGGCACCAAATTGTATTTTACCTGCCTTTCACCTTTTCCATCTTTAATTAGGAAGAATATTATAGGCACACAAATAAACTATTACAACAATATAATATATCAATATTGGGAGCAGGTTTGTTGACCGCAAAAAAGTGCATTGAGGTAATTAGATATCACAACAAAGTGAGGTAACATCACCCGTCTAGTGACTATATAGAAAAAAAACCATCAGAACAGTACATTCCTCAGTTAAACGGCTGGAAAATAATGAATCAGCATTAGTGGAAATTTAAGTAGACAAACAGAGCTTTCTTTTGGTGGTATTTGATCACCTCTGAAATTTTTTGATCATGCGCTATAAACAAAAAAAGAGCGCCAATTTTGCAAAAACAACAATATTTTTCAAATTTTTTTATATGAAATTCCCCCCCAAAAAATGTAAAAATCAAAATTTTTTTAACATTTTCGGCCAATTTGTTTTATGCTACATATGTTTGGTAAAAAATAAAAAAAAACACCACTTCACAGGACCAAAAGAAATGCTTCTACCTGAACACAGTGCAGATTGTCAATATTGCTGATCTGAAGGTTTTCACTGAAGGAAGCCTTAGCTCATGCATGGTTACATTCCCAATTTGCCAAACTTGCAGATCTGTACAAATATGTAGACTAAACTGACCTGCATATTCCACTAAATATTTCCTCCATATTCCACTAAATATTTCCTCAAGTGTGCAACTTGTGTACTTACTTTTACATGCAAGGTTAGGGGCAAGTTCATTGAAGTCAATGTTGCCAGACTGAGTAAAACAAAGTATATATGGGAGTGCCAGACCATGCACTTTTTTGGGAAGTTTCTGGAGTGCCCACTGGAGGGGTAGACTTGTCTGTTGTGAGCAGCCTAACCTGAGCCAGTCAGCTGTTTAATGTTTTTGCCCTCTCTACAGGTGGTCCCCAGGCTACGAACAAGATAGAGACTGTTTATTTGTTCGAGTCTGTTGGCAAGTCAGAACAGGTACATTTTTAATTTTAGCGCCAGCCAAAGGAAAGTTTTTTGGATAGCATAAGGAAGGGATAACACCACTGTACCATTTGTTTTGCTGTTTGTACCCCTGTCAGAAGATTTCACCTCACTTTTTCCCTATGACAACTGTATTTTGAAAATTTTGGGCTGTGGAAACAAGGATTAGTGCTAAAGCTTCAGTGAAGACACCTTCTCCCCATGATAACTTACAGGAGAGAATTTTCCTTTCTAGGGCTAGACTTCTCACTTCCTGTTGTCTCCTGTTTGTAAATCAGATGTTTGTAACCTGGGGGACCGCCTGTACTTGTTTAACAAACACGAAGTCCCAGCGCCTCTTGGATGCCCTTTTCATTACAGTAAACCAAAGTGAGTGCTGGTCCAGCAACTGTGCTTAACGTCAAGCTGGAAAGACTCAACAGACCTTGTCTACACTTTGTACATTCCTAATGCATACTGCTTTAAGGTCTACATATAGTCCTACAAAAAAAAAAAAAATAAAAAAAAAAACACCCCCCACACACACTTCACTGGTTCAATGGTCCTGAAATTCACAAAGGCAACCATGAACGCTCATTAGGATTAAGCAGTGTTTAAACTTGGATATGTACCAATCCAATCAATAGCACGGACTATGGGAATGGGAAGCAGGATGTCTTATCTTGCTAAGTAAATAACCATATAGCATATATATTTTTTTTTTAATAATAATAATAATAATAATAATAATAAATGAATAACACCAGACAGAAATTGGTTTGGACAAAGGCCGCGGCTGTTTTATTATTGACTTTTAAAATTAACATAATAAAAATACTTTTAGACTTTATTTACAATTCACTTAAAACGTCCAGAACCAGCCCAGCCACCACGGCTCGGGCTGACAATAAATAACATTAAAATTAAATTTAAATTTTTTATTAACCAACATTTTCCAACTCCTCATCAACAAAATATCACAACATTAACATCCACCAAAGCACTTTAGCTAAGGCGACAACACAAGAAAATAATTAATAAACTGGCCACGACAAACTAGACTTAAAGAAGGGGGGGAAAAGCTAGAAAGCTCTTGAGGAGATGAAGTGACCCGGAGCCCCGCGGTCACTCTTAAATAGCCCTATTTGGAACTGGCTGGGGCTGGTTGGCCCCCAAAAAGCGGTAAGAATCAGGCGGGAGCGGAGCTTCACACGCTAGTCTGCCCAGTGATACCCCTAAAAAGAGCGGGAATACCGCTAAAAATCAAAAAACTGCCCAGAGACCTAGAGCTCTGGGCGGGAAAATTCAAACAGGAATGACCCAGGTCAAGAGTTCAACCTGACCCTCTCCTCACTAACTAACCTAGGCCTAAGAAAACCTTATACCACCTTATTAATAACCTATCTCCTATCTTTTAACCCCTGCTACCATCCCATAAAGAAAATGTAGGGTTATAACAAACCCAATTTTCTCTATATGGGAATGGGAAGCAGGATGTCTTATCTTGCTAAGTAAATAACCATATAGCATGTTTTTTTTTTTTTGTTTACAAAATATTTTATTGGAAAGTCATATCGGAATAACAAAAAGATCAATACAACAGTATAGAGATCAATGTAGTAACGGTACAGTATACAAAAGTAAAATTGCATAGAATATACAAAGAACAAAGGATACAAAGTAGTCATGTAAGTGGATAAAGACAAGTCAGGCATATTAGATTATCTCAGTTCACAGTGTTAACCACTAAGGTGGTGGGAAGTGAGGCATGGAAGTAGCTAACAGTTAAATTTATCCCATATATCCCATTTCGTGTGGAAAACTGACATACTTCCATGAATTGAGTGCAGCTCTTTTTCCGTCATTTTGATGTTTTCCATTCTGGAGACCACCTGTTTCCAGGAGATCAGATCGGATCTCCAGTTGGAAGCCACCATCCATTGAACAGAAGACAACAGGGTGTAGAATAATTTGGATTTTTGGGAGGGGACCCCCCTAATGTTAGTATACAGAATGCACATGCTCGGTGTGAGGGAAATAACAGAATCAGCTATGATTGATAACAGTCGACTCACATTTCTCCAGATGGGCTGGAGATGGCTACACCCCCAAAATATGTGCATAAGAGTGCCCTCCTCGGAACATCCTCTGAAACACCTGGAAGAGACCGAGTCATAATATGAATGAAGCAGAGAGGGGGTAAGATACCACCTGGTAATCAATTTAATTGGTGAGTCTCTGCTTGTAGAAGACCTGGTACCGGCTCTCATATTTTTTATCATACATCTCCAGTCCAAAATGGAAAAGGAGGAGTTAAATTCTTCCTCCCATCTAAGCATGTACTTGTGCTTCTCCGGAAGAGAGGAATTATTGATATGGTTATATAACAGGGAAATTAGGCCCTTACCTCTAGGGAAGGAGTAACACACGTTTTCAAAGGGGGTGAAGGGAGGGAGTAAAGTTAAGGAGTGGTTTGAGTTAAAGAAACCTCTAATGACCTCATAGTGGGCGCGTTCAGATTCTGGTAATTTATGTATCGCTAGGATTTGGTCAAAAGAGTAGAATACATTTCCCGTAGAAAGAGCCTTTAGGGAAACTAGTCCCTTCTGAGTCCATGGTCTAAGAAGATCCCTGTCTATGGGGAAAGACAGTGAGTCAACTTCTGACATGAAGGTTGCCATTGGGGAAATTTGTGAGAGCATGGAGCATGAATCTTTATATTTATGCCATAATTGAAGTAGATTATGCACGAGTTTATTAGATTGAAGGTGGTTCTTGAGCATGTTAGGTGTTGACCAGAGACAAGCCGGCAACGAATATGGTGCAATAGAGGACCTCTCAAATGAAAGCCAGGGTATATCATTCCCATCATAGTGCCAATGTACTATCTGTATATACCTAGTTGCCAGGTAATAGGACCACAAGTCAGGAAGACCCAACCCCCCTAGTTCTTGTGGAGCGTAATAAACCTGTTTACCAAGCCTAGGTTTTCTACCATTCCACACAAACCTAGACAACTCCCTCTGGAATTTCATAATGTGCGTTTTGGGTATCAACACCGGGAGTGCTCTAAAGAGAAAAAGGATTTTCGGGAGGATCACCATCTTTACCGCCGCCACTCTGCCCAGCAGCGAGATATGGTGAGAGGACCAAAATTGAAGAAGAGCTTCTAGTTTCTTAAACGTAGGGGGAAAGTTAGTAATGTATAGGGATTCAAAGTGGGGGGTAATTAATACGCCCAAGTACTTAAAGGATCCAGAACACCACGAGAAGGAAAAACTTTCTCTAATGGATGTCTGCATCCAAGGAGGCATGTGCAGTGGCATTAGAGAGCATTTTGAGATATTGACACCCAAACCAGAGAATGTTTGAAATTCAGCTAATTCAATTAGAACATGCGGTAAAGAGATATGTGGGTCCGACAAATATAAGAGGACATCATCCGCATACAGACTAAGTTTATATCATTATTTTCCTTGTTATAACCTTTAATCTTTTGATTCCTTCTAATTGCGCATGCCAAAGGCTCAATGGCAGGGAGGAGAGGGGGCACCCCTGTCTTGTGCCCCTTTTAATAGGAAAAAAGTCAGAGTTACATCCCGGGATGCGGACTCTTGTTTGGGGAGAATCATACAAAGCCTTGAAACCATGAATAAACCTTTCTCCCAATCCATATTTTGGCATGAGGTTTTCCATATATTCCCAGCAGACATTATCAAAAGCTTTGTGAATGTCTAAGCTGACTAAGCAGGTCGGTGATTTTTCACGGCTTGCATCTTGAATAATGTTGGCCGTGAGTCTTATATTGTCTGTCAGTTGTCTTCCCAGTATGAAACCGGTTTGGTCAGGCGCAATCAGTTTGGTTATGTGTTCTGCCAGCCGATTGGTCAGGAGTCTACCAAACAGTTTGAGATCATTATTCATGACCGAAATGGGTCGGAAGTTCTGCGGCAGTGTATGATCCTTTTCTGGTTTTGGGATAAGGGACATGTTCGCTAGAAGCATCTCGTTTGGAAAGCTACCACCCTGAAGGACATCATTAAAAAGCTTGGTTAATCTGGGGATGAGGGATTGGGCAAAGGTTTTTTAATAAGTGGCTGAGAAGCCATCTGGGCCTGGGGCTGTTGAGGTTTTAAAGGATTTGATGATATGTGATAACTCCTCCTCTGTACAGGGGGTGTCAATCTTTTCCCTGTCTGTCTGAGAGAGGGCTGGGAAATCTAGTTTGTTGATCCAGGAATCAAATTTATTTGCTGGGAATGAAGAAGGATTGGATAAAAGGTCTTTGTAAAATTTGGTGAAGACGTCAAGTACCTGTTTGGGATGAGAAACCACTTTGCCGTCCGATCTCCTTAGTTTGTAAACATGAGTAGACCTAACGTTCTGGGCTAGTTTCCTGGCAAACATGGATGAGGGAGAATTACTATATAAAATAAATCTGGCCCTGGACCATCTAAGAGATTTCTCTGTGTCAGTGGTTAGAATCATATTTAAAGCTTGTCGTTTAGAGTCAATCTGATCTCTTAGAGCCTGGGATGGTGATTGATTGAATTGCAAGTACAAGCGGCCTAGGTCCTTAGTCAGTAGCGTAATGTCTGCTAATCTTGTTTTGTTACGGGCATAGGCCAGGGCAATGATTCTACCTCTAATAACCGCTTTATGGGCAGTCCAAATAGTGGAAATCGGAGTCTCATCATTCTCATTAAGAGAAAAGTAGTCTTCCAAGGAGGAGGATATTTGGGAAATGAAGGTGGGGTCGTTCAGCAATGAGTCGTTTAATCTCCAATTATAAGTAGAGTCCAAGAGGCCAATACACTTTGTTTCAAAGGAGACTATTTGGTGGTCAGACCATGGGCATGGGTGAATTTGAGCATCAGAAGAGCTTGCCAGAATAACTGGAGTGCAGAAAATGTAATCAAGCCTTGCTGAGCTGTCATTAGGGTGCGAGTAAAAAGTGTAAGATTTGATACCGACATTATGTGCCCTCCATACGTCCACTAACTGTAGGTCACTCAGCGAACGTGTCAGAAATTTAGGGAATGTTTTAGAGGATGGTAAAATTTTGCTCCTATCCAATGATGGGTGTGCCACTAAATTAAAATCCCCCCCAACTATCGTGTGGAGATTCGAATTTCGCTAGGGTGTCTAAAAATGACTTAAAAAAAGCCAAAGGGGAGTTGTTTGGGGCATAAATTGAGGCTATAGTGACTTTTTTCCCATTCAGATTACCCCTCAGAATAAGGAATCTACTCTCTGGGTCGCAGAAAGAGGAGGTGATGTCAAACATTATAGTGTTGCGAATAAAGATGGCTACCCCCCTAGTTTTGTTGCTATAAGTAGAGCATCTGAACTGTTGATATGTTTTTTGAAAATATTTCGGGCTATTGGATTCAGCAAAGTGTGTCTCCTGCAGGAGAATAATATCCGCTCCCAACTGTTTGTAATGCCTGAAGGCCTTATGCCTCTTATTAGGGGAATTAAAACCCTGTACATTGTGTGATATCACTTTAAGACCCATACTGAATACCTGAGAAATCGCCTGGTGCATAATCTAGGTTAGCATGTTGTGACAAAAAAAACCTGTACAGATGTTTTTCAACAACTAGAGATTCCTCAACCTGAAACAATATACCTGTACTTGGTAGAAGGTTTAAGGCGCTGTCGCCCCGCCCAGGAGACCCCCTAAACAAGGAGGACCACCGCATGAGTAAACATATTGATCAAATCATTAGACTTTCCTTTTTTAGTGCAAATCAGATTAAATAGCATGACCATGTAAAAAACATGTGAGAAAACAAATGACACATGTTCACCAAATGAAATTGGGGGATGGGAAGAAAAAAAAATACCCTTCCATAAAATCAGGTAACCATGGACTATACCGTCCAATTTCTGCCCATGGAGATCCACAGCCAGACCGTCCAGTCGCACAGAACACATTGCGCATTCGGATGGGGTCGGGGTGGGGGTCGACACAGGCAGATTCGTGGGGACAAACCAGCGAAAGGGGAGAGAGAGGTAAAATGAAAGCATAATATATATCATACCATACAACCAAAAAGGTCATTGCCCACAGCATATTGTAAACCGGAATTATCAAAAATATTAATACAGGGCATCTCTTCCTCAAAAAATGAAAGGAAGGCAGGACAGGTCGGCTTAATGCCTCACCGGTACAAACTCCGCATAGGGCACAGCCAACATGAATGCAGAAAGACAAGCTTGAACAAAATGGAGTCCGTCAGTGGACCAACTTTTTCAGGTAGCCAGGGAAGAAAAAAAAATATTCCCTTCCCTCCCTACTCTCCAAGACAGGAGAAGAACTAGTATTTCGATCGTTCAAAAATCAAGAAACATGTAGAACTAAATTGTTCCAACAGATTTAGGTCAGATAGATGGGTCCCTGAAAGGGTTGCGACTTCGGCGACTGTCTCTTCTGGAGGCAGGGGTAGACCAGATAGGTGAGGGCCTGGGAGTAATGTGCTGGTGTGATACAGGCTCTGCCGTGATGAGGCCCAATTTAATAAGAAGCTCCTTTCCCTCTGCAAGATTAAAGACCACATAGGTCGTGCCATTGTGTGGGACTGACAGTTTAAAGGGGAACCCCCATCTGTAGCGGATGCTGGCGGCCTGCAGGACAGATGTAACCTCCTTCATCCTGCGTCTTTTATCCAAGGTGGCTTGGGAAATGTCCGGGTATATCTTGATCCTTGTGCCCTCATAGATAATATTAGGGGTATTCCTAGAGGCTCGAAGGATGTCTTCCTTTATCAGAAAGTCCTTAAGGCACATGACAACGTCCCTTGGTGGCTTATCTGGGGGGGGGGGGGGGTTTGGCCGAAGAGCTCTGTGAATCCTATCACATGTAAATGCTGAGGCTGGTTTATCTGGTAGAAGGTCCCCAAACAGTTTGAGGACTGCAGGAGTTAAGTCTGAGATGGTTTCAGGGAGACCTCTAAGGCGCAGATTGTTTCTGCGATTTCGATTTTCGAGATCTTCGACCTGGGATTGTAAGATCGAGTAATTATCTGAAAGTTGCTCAAAGTCTTTTCTCAGATCGTTGTGAGCTATAGCAAGCTTGTCATGTTTAGCCTCAAGCAGATCGGTGCGCCCCCCCCCAAAGCCGCTATCTCAGCCGTCAATGTGTTTGTGGATTTGTAAATCACTGATTGGAACTTTTCTGCCAACTTCTCATACACCGCAGCGAAGCCTGCATCCAAGTCGGCTTTTGTGATCGACTGAGAGTACTCATGATTAGTCGTGTGTGTTGCTGGTGTGGCTGGCGTGGCTGGTGGAGAAGCAGGATCCGGCTCTGGCGCGGGAGATGGTGCGGCGCCATCTTGGGCCATCTTAGATGTTTCCTTGGCCCAGAGCAGGTATGTGGTCAGGGAGCGTTTAGGAGGGCGGCCTCGCTGTCCTTTCTTGGTTGACCGCATGCACTGCTGTCTCCTACGGGGTGCGAGGTGTTTGCGGATCAAAATTCTGTTTTAAAAGCCCAGAGGAAGCCGTCTCTCTCTGTCCCCTCCGGCGGAGCTAAATTCCTAGCTTTCGTCCAGCATCACGCCGCGCATGCGCCCCCCTTTTTTTTTTTTTTTAATAATAATAAATGAATAACACCAGACAGAAATTGGTTTGGACAAAGGCCGCGGCTGTTTTATTATTGACTTTTAAAATTAACATAATAAAAATACTTTCAGACTTTATTTACAATTCACTTAAAACGTCCAGAACCAGCCCAGCCACCACGGCTCGGGCTGACAATAAATAACATTAAAATTAATTTTATTTTAATTTTTTATTAACCAACATTTTCCACCTGACAGGCAGCACCTTTGCGCCTGTCCCCACCAACCCAACACGCGGCCTGCTCAATACAAACACTCAAGTTGTTGTTTAGGATGTCCAAACCAATTTCTGACAGGTGAATCCCGTCCTTCCAATAAAGTCCCTCCAAACCGCCCTCAAGCTCTGAATGCCTAAATTAAATTATACCCAATTCCTTTAATAGTTTTGCCAGACCCCTATTTAGGCGTTTCCTCATTTTTTCCAGAGGCTTCAAGCCCTGGTACTTAAAACATACCAGCCGCGTGACGACCTCTGAAAAAAACTAAACGAGCATTCGGTAACTTGGATTAAATGATTGCTAAGTCATCCCTAATTTTAAAAAGCAAATCTAAAGTTTTAATCTTCCCTAAGTCATTTCCTCCCAGGTGAACAATTAGGATTTCAGGAGCAGGAAACCTGTTAACTAATCTGGAAACTGCCGGGACGAGTTCAGACCAACCCATACCCTGCTTACTGAACCACAACACCTGGAATCTGTTCCTGTCCAGTCCCAGATTCTCCATGTAGACCCTCTTCTTTGCCCGTTGATGCGCCCAATGAATGTAAGAGTGGCCAAGGATCCATACAGAGAGCTTGTTGCCTGAAATTAAATGAAAGCATTAGGGCGAATGTAAGACTTATAACTATCTGAAGTCCACCTACCAATCTTTTTAACAGAGTCCACACCTAAACCTAATCTGGCTGCTTCTGTGGCAGCGCCAATACGAAAAGAGTGAGTAGATACCTTGTCAATACTCAACCCTAAATACTTCAAGCACATTTTTAAAACACATGAAAACTGATAGCGGGAAAGAGGTTTACCCGATTCGTGAATAAATAAAACCTCGCTTACAGCGGGTCTGACAGAAACAAAACTTTTAAGCAAATAAACTGGGCATGTAAACTGCAGCATCTCTGAATTCGTGCAAAATTATCTGTTTACCCACACCCAACTGATCCGTTTTGGAGTGGGATAAGAAAATATTAACTCTAGAAGCAAAAAATTTTATATCCTGAACCCTTAAACCAGAAAAACCTAACCTTTTGTCTGGAATCAGTTCCGAAATCCTGAGGGCACCAAAAACATGACTGAAAATGCAGCTCTGAATGAACGAGCCTCGTATTTAGAAAAACACACACTGTCTAAAGCCTTACAAAGAGTGACTAGTAATTCTAAAGAAATTGGTTTCCTATCATCAAACCTAAAGTGTTGCTTTTTATAACCCTTCATAGCTTGATGCACGGAAAAGAAAGAAAAACAACTAGGATGATTTTGCAATTTACTGAAAAATGACACACCTGCCAAAAGTTTATTCACATGAGACCATGAAAATTGTTTTTTAAACAGAGAATTCAAAAAGGATAATACTAATATTTCAGAAAAAGAAATCTCAGGTAACCCCAAAGATTTCAAATGTTGTAGCCACAGTAACCAGGCCGATCGGTATCCAGCCAGTGTTGATGGGGCTAAAGATCGACCAATGTTCTCACAAATAACTTTCAAATCAAACTCCAGAGATGATCGGGGGAATGGTGTCCAGCTGTGTCTGCCTCTGGTAACAGATGAAAAAATCGTTCCATCTGGAAACGAGACAGACAATCAGCCAAAATGTTGTCTTTTTCCGGGTACAAAGGAAGCTTTAAGCCATATGTTACCAGATACTGGAGCATAATAGTGACCAGAGGTGACTTAGAGGATAGACAATTTATGGCGAAAAGCACTCCCCTATTGTCAGTTCTCACCATGATCCTCTTATTCCTATAATGATGGCCCCATAGTTCTAGAGCCACCACTATAGGGAACAACTCCAGCAAAACGATGTTGCGGGTGAGACCAAGAGCCTTCCATCTGTCGCACCACTGAGAAGCGCACCAGTGATTTCGCCAGATGGCGGCAAAGCCCCTGGAACCTGCTGCATCCATGTAAAGCAGGAAATCTTTGTCCAAAACAAACTGCTCTTGCCAAACCGTTGACCCGTTAAAGTGAAGAAGAAATTGTAACCACATTAAAAAATGCTCCTTCATCTCCTCAGAAATTCTAACATGATGGGGATTTAAGACCCGAGATTGCTGAATAAATTCTCCTAGAAAAAATTTTACCTATGGGAATAACTCTGGAGGCGAATGCCAACAAACCCAATGACTGCAATTCTTTTAAACAAACCTTCTTACGGCGTATCACCCACAGTAAGGATCTGCGTAGTTTTTCAATTTTCTCTTTCGGCAGCCTGAATTCCATCCGGTCAGCATCTATAGTGATACCTAGGAAAACTATGCAACTGGAGGGAAGAACAGTTTTTTTCCCCGGCCAAGGGGACCCCAAAATGATCACAAATTTGCATAAAAACATCCAATAATAAAGCACATGTATTAGAAGAGGCGGAACCCATAAAAAGGAAGTCATCTAGGTAGTGAACCAAAAGATGAGAACCTGAAATCTGAGTTACCACCCACTCCAAAACTTCAAAATAAAAACAAGATAAAGAGCAGCCCATTGGGAGGAATTTGTCAAAATAAAAACGGTCTCTAAAATAAAACCCCAATGAATTGAAAGAGTTAGGATGGATGGGTAAAAGGCGGAAAGCAGACTTTATGTCAGCCTTTGCTAGCAGCGCCCCCTGTCCTGCCCAACGAAGCCTCTCTAAGGCGTCCTCAAAAGTGGGGTATTGCACTGACGCTAGATTGTCATCTATATCATTATTAAGAGAGCCATCTTTTGGGTAGGACAGGTGGTGAATCAACCTGTAAGCATTTGGCTTCTTTTTTTGAACAATGCCTAGAGGAGACACCCTGAAATTTAAAAAAGGCGGTTCAATAAATGGGCCTTCAAACCTACCCTCTTTTAATTCGCCAGCAATTTTTTCCGCCACAATATCTTGTAGGCCAAAAACAGATTTCAAATTCCTGTGTATCACACAGCCTTTCCCTTGAAAAGGTGGCAGAAGGAAGCTAAAATTAAAACCATTAATTAAGAGTTGTGCTGTCTCCCTGTCTGGGTATTTGAGCAGCCAGGGGAGCATTTCTGGGAGCTTCACCGGGGTGGTAGCCCTTTTGAATGCCCCCTGGCTGCTGAGTGCTTCCCATCCTTTTGAAGCACTTAAATACTGGGTGTGTCCCTGAACAAAATGCACATTCGTGCTTAAATTTACACGAGCCTGGCCACTTGCACTGAGACTCGTTGAAATTGAAGCATATGCCCTTTCGAAAGGACTGCCCACTTCCGGATTGTTGAGAGTTAGTGGGCTGTTTGGGGAGAAAGGACCGCTGTGGTAAAAATAAATTTTCAAACCATAAGCCTACATCCTTTACTCCCCATTTCAATGATGGCTGCACAAACGCCACGTCGTAGCTGAACCATGCAGCCCCACCGAAATTTTTATAAGCCTCCAAGACTATATCTATATGTTGGAACAACCCAACACTTTTATTTGGAGACTTTTCACACATGACACTTGAAAATATTAAAAAGGCTTGTAGCCAATTATTAAAAGACTTTGTGATCGGGCGCCTTCTTTCCTCCTCATCATTCTTTTTGTCAGGTTTGGAAACAAATTCTTTTGCGGAGGGTAAAAGAGACAACATATCTATATATACCCCTTGCCAAATTCTTTCCTTCACCGCCTCAGATAAATGATAACCGAGAGGTGAAAGCTCACAAACTAGAGGTTCCCTCAAACTGGTCTCGGGAAGGTTTTGGTTTTGAGCCATTGAAAAGGCATTATTTTCAACAGTAGAGCTATCTGATGAAACACCGCTAGATGGCGCTAACCAAACATTACTTGCATTAGGAGGAACAGTAAGACTTTTCAATTGACTAGATACAGATTTGAACTCCTCAAACATTTTTGACAAAAGAAATAACATGCCTGACATTTCTGGTGTAGATGATTCACCCCACACATGCAAAGCTGAAGCTCCGGTCTGGAGGTTGGTGACATTAGATAAGACATCTCTGGTGGCTGTAGTGGTGGCTTCCGTGTGAACAGCAGCCTCCGGATCTGCTTCCATACCCCTGCGCCCAGAGGAGTGCCGTCTCCTTGCTGTACCCCTGGGTGTGCTGGTCTCCGTCCGTCCGCTCGGTTTCTTGCTTGAAGGTCTGCGACGAGATGAACCGGCTCCAATACGATCTGCGGGAGGAGAAAAACTCTTCCGGGGCGTCCTCCTACGTTTGGCCGGACCAGCTTCCGTACCGGATGCTAACGAGTTGACGACACTGCGCATGCCCGATGAACTTCTGTCCTCTTCCGCTGTTTCCGCCGGACGTGACTGCTCGACATGGCGCCTCTCGTCTTCCAGCGAAGGTCTTCTCAACCCCGCCAAGGGATTCCACACGGCATATTCTTCGGTCCCGACTTCCACCGCTTCAAGTTCAGAAGGAGCAGGTAACTCGAGACATTGCCGAATCCAAGCGTCGCCCCCGGCTTCACCGGCACGCTCTATAAGCTTTCTGAGCAGGCTCATGGTAGGCAGGGATCCACCGAAGATAGTCAGACGAACTTGCAGGAGAGAACAGCCAGATAGCTCTTGAGGAGATAAAGTGACCCGTAGCCCCGCGGTCACTCTTAAAAAGCCCTATTTGGAACTGGCTGGGGCTGGTTGGCCCCCAAAAAGCGGGAAGAATCGGGTGGGAGCGGAGCTCCACGCGCTAGTCTGCCCAGTGGTACCCCTAAAAAGAGCGGGAATACCGCTAAAAATCAAAAAACTGCCCAGAGACCTAGAGCTCTGGGTGGGAAAATTCAAACAGGAATGACCCAGGTCAAGTGTTCAACCTGACCCTCGCCACACTAACTAACCTAGGCCTAAGAAAACCTTATACCACCTTATTAAATAACCTCTCCTATCTTTTAACCCCTGCTACCATCCCATAAGGAAAATGTAGGGTTGTAACAAACCCCATTTTCTCTATATTCTGCCAGAACTAGTGTGCAGTGGTTCATTCTTTAGAAGTGGATATGCGCTCAGAGCCATAGTGGCACCCTGGAGTGAAACTAGTCAGGTCCTCACAGCCGTATTTTGTTCACCTCAACTAGCAATGTTATTGTCCCAACCCACTGCTTTAGCTGAAAAGCTTGATCTTCAAATGTAGTAAATTCAAACATCCCCAAATTCATTCCCACATCACATACAATGGGAGAAACCCTGTAAACTTCAGAACTGTTTTACTTGATTGCCCAGAATGCAGCCAAAGTTCTGTAAACCAGTCTTTGCTGAAGGAGACTCAACCTTACTGTGAGAAAATAGTTAAAGCTAGGTTCACACGAGTGGTAAAACCACATGCGATTTGCACAGAAATCACACTGCATTTCTGTGCGGAACACATGCAACGACTGTGTGGTGCGATTTCAGACACATTTTTGTATGGCTTAAATTGCATACCCCAAAATGGTGCAGGACCCTTTCTCTGCACCTGAACATGGCATGGGTGTTAACATCCTGGCAAATGCACTGAGTTCTTTCATCTGTTTCAGGGTGTCAAGATAACATTGACACCCACAGCAGATCGCTTGGACGCCATACAATTGCTTAGAGTGCAATGTTAAAGATAAGACATGGGATTGTAGGCCACACCCTCGCCCAATTATGCTATAACTTAAACTAGTGAAAAAAACCAAACAGATCCACAGTATTTGTCAAAGAAATGGCCGCGGCACACTTTATTGGTTTCAATATAAGTAAAGCAAACATTTAAAATGATCAAATAATAATACTTAAAACCAAAACTCACTTAATGAAACCATAATTGTAATTGCTCAGTTTTTTAGAACTTGAGCAAACCGTAATCACAAGATTTAACCAACAAAAATACACGTCCCCACCAGCCGTGCTTGAGCATCAAGAATGGCCCAGCCCCACCACCGCGGCCTGTTCAATACCATACTGTACCATACAATTCCATACCATTGGGTTGGGTATTTAGATGTCCCATGTCTAGATTCATCCATTATTCAGGTCAGCTGTCACCACACATCTGTCCCATCTTCCTCTGTTACCTTGCTGGTATTTTCCTTCTGAAATGTATTCTTTGTTTTGGAAGGGAGAAGATGTAGCGTATCGTGGGCGCATCCTGCTGGACCTTGAAAGCAAGTTGGTGGAGCACACGGAGCAGAAGGTGGAGGACATTCCTAATGATGACCTTCTACGAGTTGAGGTAATGATAGGTCCGCCTGAAGGAGGGCAGAAGAATAAAGACTGCCTGTTGGTTCCATATTTTCCTGCTAAATGATAGCACATATTATTTGAGAATGTTGGAAGGCCTGGAACACCCTGTAGTCAGGAAGACATAAATGGTCCTAATTAGGCTACAGATGCTTTTTCCAAGCTCAGGAATTCCATGCTAGGAGGCTTATTTGTGTTCTTCTTATTTAAACAAGTCATAGGTAGAGGTGTGGGGGGGAGTGACAGACTGGGTAAAGGGGGGTCCTATGGGGTTCTTTTGTTCTTTTACACAGTCTATCAATCTCTGCATAGAGCCTTCTTAATAGTGATGGTAAAAGTTGTATGTATGAGGTTCACTGAAATTCTACAATGGCAGAATGAAAGGTTACATAAATATATAAAGTGTGTAAAATAGCATTATATTAATTGTAGTATTCCTATTTGGCACCATTGTTTAAAGTAGGGTTTCAGTCAGAAATAAGTTTTTTGGCTCAGTTATGTGTTTATTAAATCTCAACTGAGCTTTCAGGTTACATCACACATTCATGGCACATTCTCATGGCCATTTGTCACCAGCCTTACCCTACCATTAAACAAAAACGACCTGTCTAACCTTTTTTCCAGTTGATTCATCTTTTTGTTGATATAAATGTTATGCTGACAAACACAGAGAACAGAAGGATAGACACAAATAGTAAAGGCTGTAAGAAAACTGAGAACAGATGCAATGCAGAGCAATCTTTTAAGGTTTTAGACCCCTAGTGCCCAACCTGCAGCCTGCGGGTTGCATACGGCCCTGTGGTATACGATGTGCGGGCCTTGGACCTCAGCAGTCTGTGGTGGGAACATTGATTATGGCAAAAGCCTTGATCTCTGCTAGCCACATGTAGCATGTTCCCAGTTTCATATTGTCTTCTACAGCAAATCCCCAGCCAACAATGTATCCTGTCCTCACTCTCTGACCCTCATTTCCTCTATTAGGTCTGCAGTTTCTGACAGTCCTCTTAAGCATTACATATATTGAACATTATGTGTGGCCCTTCAATGATGCCAGGGGCTGCATTTAAGGCCCCCTTTAGCTCATAAGTTGACAATCACTGTTTCAGACCCTATTGTCCTGGTTTTGCAGAGGTACAGTATATAAGGAGACGGAATTACTGCCTCTTCGCTGCCTTCTACTCGGCCACCATGCTGCAGGATGGGGTTGCGAACGGAAAGTGAACCGGAGAGCTCGGTGCCGAGTTCTGGGATTACTGGGCTACTGCGAATGTCATAGGCGGCGAGCGGAAGACAAAGCGGCTGGCTACTAGATTTTCGGGAAAATTTGTCAAGCCCTGCACCACCTTGTCTCTGCCTCCTCTGATCTCAGCATTCATCTTCTTCCTGGCAGCAGCCCAAGTTTTTAGTTCATCTTAACGGACGAATCGAAAAAATGCTGGTAGTTTTAGTAAGAGAAGTGGCGGCAAGGCTTTGGAATGCCTATGGTCCATTTTGACATATAAGGCTTGGTGGTGTTATAAGGCTTGGTGGTGACTCGGGCACACAAACCCTTCCGGGTCCGCTTCTGGTAAGAGCTGACGGAAACGCGTCATCTGGAAACGAGATAACGCGTCAGCTATAACATTGTCTTTCCCCTGAACATGCCTAGCTTTTACCCAGATGTTAAGTTTCAGACAGAGTAAAACAAAATGTCGCAGCAATTTAATCACCAATATTGATTTAGAAGCTAGACAGTTCACAGCGAAGATAACCCCTTTGTTATCAGTATGGATCAAAATCCGCCTATTAGCAAATTGAGAACCCCAAAGCTCAAATGCTACCAGGATTGGAAACAGTTCAAGAAGAAGAATATTTTTTGTAATTTTGTTAACAAACCACGCCGGCGGCCAGGAACCACAGCACCAGTGTGTCTTCCAAATGGCCGCAAAACCTCGCGATCCTGCTGCATCTGTGAACAGCTCCACATCTGCTGAGAAGACAAAATCATCCTGGAAAAAAGACATGCCATTAAAATCCAATAAAAATTGAGACCACACTAACAGGTCTGCTTTAATATCGGCCGTAACCCTAATATGGGAAAACGGGGATTTTAAACCTGAGGTTGCTAATGCCATTCGTCTAGAAAAAATCCTGCCAACCGGCATGACTCTAGACGCAAAGGCTAACAAACCAAGAAAAGATTGAATGTCTTTAAGCAAAATTTTTTTTCTACGGAGAAAATTAGATATTGTTGATAACAAATGGGATATCTTATCTGCTGGAATTTGGAATCTCTCGGTATCAATGCCTATACCTAAAAACTCCACCCTAGTGGAAGGAAGACATGTCTTTTCTTGCGCAATCGGAACGCCGAAGCCCTGCATAATCTTTAAAAACAATTGCAACCTCCAAAAACATATTGGAGAATCTGGAGGACCGACAAAAAGGAAGTCATCCAGATAATGGATAATCCCATCAAATCCAGACTCATAAACAACCACCCACTGTAGGAATGTTGCAAATGCTTCAAAATATCCGCAGGACAACGAACATCCCATCGGAAGACACATGTCATAAAAGAACAATTCTTCAAAGCAAAAACCTAAAGAATTAAATGCATCAGAAGAGATGGGCAGGAGCCTAAATGCAGACTGAATATCTGATTTAGCTAACAATGCTCCTTGACCAAATCTTCTAATCAAATGAATAGCCTCATCAAAAGTGGCATACGAAACTGTAGCCAATTCAGGGTCAATTTCATCATTTAAGGAATCACCTTTGGGAAAGGATAAATGATGGAACAAGCGATAGGAGTTTGGCTCCTTTTTTGGCACCAATCCCAACGGTGAAACCCTAAAATCCTTAAAAGGTGGAGTAAGAAAAGGACCTGCAATCCTTCCGGCTGAAATCTCTTTTATCAACTTCTCCCGAACCACCTCTTTATGTGTCACAACTGATTTTAAGTTACTTACCGCCGTACAGCCAGTACCTAAAAAACGAGGAATTTTGAAACCATTAGCAAAACCATCCAACAATAATTTAGCTTTCTCCCTGTTTGGATACAGGAGTAACCACTGGTGCATTTTTTCCAGTTTCACTGGAGTGGATGCTTTTGGGATTATCCTTAGATTGAGTGAAAGATCTTTTAAAACACTTCACAACCGGATGACTGCCGAAACAAAAAGAACATTCATGCCTGTAACGGCATGATGTTGACCATTTGCATGAAGATTCATTGAAGGCATAGCATACGCCTTTTCTATAAACTGAGACTGTACAGCTGACAGGCGCTGTTCCTGGTTGTTTTGTGAAGACTGGCTTCTGCGGAGAGATGAGGTTCAGCCATAAACCAACATCTTTCATCCCCCATTTAAGGCTGGGATAAACAGCCATCTTTTGGCGGAATGACTCATCATATGAGAACCAACCGAAGCCCCCAAAATTTCTGTAGGCCTCTAGGATGTTCTCCAGGTGTTGAAATAAACCACTACATTTATCTGGCTGTTTCTCTCCCAGTACTGCTGAAAATATACAAAAGGCTTGTAGCCAGTTATAAAATGATTTAGGAGGAAATTTGCGTCTGTCATCAGAATCAATTCTCTTTTCAGATTTTGAATTAGGTAGTAAACAGAATAAGTCTATAAATTCACCTCTCCATATCTTTTCTTTAGTTACATTGGACAAGTGAAATCCCAAAGGAGAGATTGCACACGGCTTCCTTGTAACATGTAGCAGGCATACTATAAACTGATCCTTCCTTTGCAAGAGTGGGATCAACAGTATCAGCAACATTGCATATAGAATTGCTAGCCACTGGATCTGACCAAACTCTTGCCACCGGAGGTACCTGAGGAACATTTACAGCTAACCTCTCATTAATATTCGAAATAGCTGACAACAGTTGTGACAGCAACTGCTGTGATAACTCACCAGCTTGAGAGAACTCCAACATCCCCCTGCGACGGCCTGAGTCCCGATACTGACCCAGCCTCACTGGAGGGCCGCCCACGGCAAGCACTCACCCGGGGGGATGCACTCTGCCCAGCCGCGCCGCATCCTTGCGCTCTCTCCCTCCTGCCGCTGCTCCGAGCCGGGGAAGGTGACGCCCCCCTTCTCTTCTTCTGGGGTCTTCTGCCTCTGCGCCGACCCATCCTAGCGGCACCCTCCGCCTCCGGAAGGACTCCTCGGGCTCCGCTGATGGCCGGGCGGGCGGGATGCTCCGCTGTATCTTCCTGCTTGATTGAAGCCGACTCCTTGGCGGACTTGATGGAAGACTTCTTACCCCTTCAGACGAGCCGCTTGCTTGAAGCCGAATCCTCCTCAGACTTGAAGGGTCCCTAGACGCCGCTTCCGCTATCTGGCCTTGTCTTGACCCCGCCGGCAGCCTCCGCTCCGGTATCCAGGCTTCCTCCGGTCTTCCTTCTTGCTCCGGCGCCGGGTCCAACTCTTCTTCTCTTGCCGGAGCTCCGACCGCTTCTTCTCCGGAGTCTTTGCCCGATAGGCCGAGGCATCTTCTCAGCCAGTCTTCTCCGCTGTCTTCCGCTGACTTCTCCAGGACTCTTCGGACCAGCGTCTTCATGGCTTTTTTCCGGCGAGCGAGCTCAGTATTATAGCTCTGTATTATAGCCCGATGAGCTCGCTGAGCCGTACTCGACCAACTGTGCCCGGAGCCCTCATGCAGCCGCTTATATAGGCCTATTTGACCACGTGACCGAAAGTTCTAGAAGGTCACGTGTCAGCCTATGACGCGAAGTCACGTTTCTCCCGCCCGAGAGCCCCGTGCGCGCCGCGCGCGGCTTAAAGACAAATTCTAATTTTTATTTGAAAACTTTATTAAATGAACATTTCGGCAGCCACAATCCCATGTAGCGGGTGCGTACTGCGCCCCGCTTGCCATTCCTAATGCATACTGCTTTAAGGTCTACATATAGTCCCACAAAAAAAAAAAACACCCCCCACACACACACTTCACTAGTTCAATGGTCCTGAAATTCACAAAGGCAACCATGAACGCTCATTAGGATTAAGCAGTGTTTAAACTTGGATATGTACCAATCCAATCAATAGCATGGACTATTCTGCCAGAACTAGTGTGCAGTGGTTCATTCTTTAGAAGTGGATATGCGCTCAGAGCCGTAGTGGCACCCTGGAGTGAAACTAGTCAGGTCCTCACAGCCGTATTTTGTTCACCTCAACTAGCAATGTTATTGTCCCAACCCACTGCTTTAGCTGAAAAGCTTGATCTTCAAATGTAGTAAATTCAAACATCCCCAAATTCATTCCCACATCACATACAATGGGAGAAACCCTGTAAACTTCAGAACTGTTTTACTTGATTGTCCAGAATGCAGCCACAGTTCTGTAAACCAGTCTTTGCTGAAGGAGACTCAACCTTACTGTGAGAAAATAGTGGCAATTTTGTGGCTCTCCCAGTGTTTCACAACTCCTTTAAAGCTAGGTTCACACAAGTGGTAAAACCACATGCGATTTGCACAGAAATCACACTGCATTTCTGTGCGGATCACATGCAACGACTGTGTGGTGCGATTTCAGACACATTTTTGTATGGCTTAAATTGCATACCCCAAAATGGTGCAGGACCCTTTCTCTGCACCTGAACATGGCATGGGTGTTAACATCCTGGCAAATGCACTGAGTTCTTTCATCTGTTTCAGGGTGTCAAGATAACATTGACACCCACAGCAGATCGCTTGGACGCCATACAATTGCTTAGAGTGCAATGTTAAAGATAAGACATGGGATTGTAGGCCACACCCTCGCCCAATTATGCTATAACTTAAACTAGTGAAAAAAACCAAACAGATCCACAGTATTTGGCAAAGAAATGGCCGCGGCACACTTTATTGGTTTCAATATAAGTAAAGCAAACATTTAAAATGATCAAATAATAATACTTAAAACCAAAACTCACTTAATGAAACCATAATTGTAATTGCTCAGTTTTTTAGAACTCGAGCAAACAGTAATCACAAGATTTAACCAACAAAAATACACGTCCCCACCAGCCGGGCTTGAGCATCAAGAACGGCCCAGCCCCACCACCGCGGCCTGTTCAATACCATACTGTACTATACAATACCATACCATTGGGTTGGGTATTTAGATGTCCCATGTCTAGATTCATCCATTATTCAGGTCAGCTGTCACCACACATCTGTCCCATCTTCCTCTGTTACCTTGCTGGTATTTTCCTTCTGAAATGTCCTCTTTGTTTTGGAAGGGAGAAGGTGTAGCGTATCGTGGGCGCATCCTGCTGGACCTTGAAAGCAAGTTGGTGGAGCACACGGAGCAGAAGGTGGAGGACATTCCTAATGATGACCTTCTAAGAGTTGAGGTAATGATAGGTCCGCCTGAAGGAGGGCAGAAGAATAAAGACTGCCTGTTGGTTCCATATTTTCCTGCTAAATGGTAGCACATATTATTTGAGAATGTTGGAAGGCCTGGAACACCCTGTAGTCAGGAAGACATAAATGGTCCTAATTAGGCTACAGATGCTTTTTCCAAGCTCAGGAATTCCATGTTAGGAGGCTTATTTGTGTTCTTCCTATTTAAACAAGTCATAGGTAGAGGTGTGGGGGTGACAGACTAGGTAAAGGGGGGTCCTATGGGGTTCTTTTGTTCTTTTACACAGTCTATCAATCTCTGCATAGAGCCTTCTTAATAGTGATGGTAAAAGTTGTATGTATGAGGTTCACTGAAATTCTACAATGGCAGAATGAAAGGTTACATAAATACATAAAGTGTGTAAAATAGCATTATATTAATTGTAGTATTCCTATTTGGCACCATTGTTTAAAGTAGGGTTTCAGTCAGAAATAAGTTTTTTGGCCCAGTTATGTGTTTATTAAATCTCAACTGAGCTTTCAGGTTACATCACACATTCATGGCACATTCTCATGGCCATTTGTCACCAGCCTTACCCTACCATTAAACACAAACGACCTGTCTAACCTTTTTTCCAGTTGATTCTTCTTTTTGTTGATATAAATGTTATGCTGACGAACACAGAGAACAGAAGGATAGACACAAATAGTAAAGGCTGTAAGATAACTGAGAACAGATGCAATGCAGAGCAATCTTTTAAGGTTTTAGACCCCTAGTGCCCAACCTGCAGCCTGCGGGTTGCATACGGCCCTGTGGTATACAATGTGCGGGCCTTGGACCTCAGCAGTCTGTAGTGGGAACATTGATTATGGCAAAAGCCTTGATCTCTGCTAGCCACATGTAGCATGTTCCCAGTTTCATTGTTTTCTACAGCAAATCCCCAACCAACAATACATCCTGTCCTCACTCTCTGACCCTCATTTCCTCTATTAGGTCTGCAGTTTCTGACAGTCCTCTTAAGCATTACATATATTGAACATTATGTGTGACTCTTCAATGATGCCAGGGGCTGCATTTAAGGCCCCCTTTAAGGCCCCCATAAGTTGACAATCACTGTTTCGGACCCCATTGTCCTGGTTTTGCAGAGGTACAGTATATATGGAGACGGAATTACTGCCTCTTTGATGCCTTCTACTCGGCCACCATGCTGCAGGACGGGGTTGCGAATGGAAAGTGAACTGGAGAGCTCGGCGCCGAGTTCCGGGATTACTGGGCTACTGCGAATGTCATAGGCGGCGAGCGGAAGACAAAACGGCTGGCTACTAGATTTTTGGGAAAATTTGTCAAGCCCTGCACCACCTTGTCTCTGCCTCCTCTGATCTCAGCATTCATCTTCTTCCTGGCAACAGCCCAAGTTTTTAGTTCATCTTAACGGACGAATCGAAAAAATGCTGGTAGTTGCAGTTTTAGTAAGAGAAGTGGCGGCAAGGCTTTGGAATGCCTATGGTCCATTTTGACATATAAGGCTTGGTGGTGTTATATCCTTTTGCCCTGGATTCCAAAGGAAGGAGCATACCGTTATTATATCTTAGCGTCTGTGGCCTGTCCATTGATTTGGAGGCCGTAGCTTCTTGTAAGCAGTCCATTTATATATATCTGTCACGGGCGTATTCCTGCTGCAACACCTCTTTGGGATTCAAGCCTCCTCTCTATCATTGCCCACTCTGGGGCCTGTGCAATTTGTTTTTGGACTTTTATATGGACTTTCTGTTTATTTTATATGCACGTTTTGATGATCACCAATTTACGTAAGCACTGTATGATTTTCACTATTTCGTGCTAGAGTTGCATCATTTATTATATATTTGTGTACCAATTTTTTATTGCACAATTTATGATCATACATATGCTCATAATTTCACATGTTAGCGCTGCACTATTTGTTTGTCCACGTTTTCTGATTTATATATGTAACGGGGTTTTGAGGGCGCCCCCTAGTGTCTTTGGGGTGCCTAAACCTAGTTGACTCACTATGCCTGACAGGCGGATCCTGAGCCTCCGCTATCTGGGAGCTGGGGTACATGTCTGTGGCAGTGCCTCCACCCAGTGGGGCATCCGGGGTAGGGATGTGGGGTCCCACTGGGAACATACTTGGTGCAATGAGACTGACACAGCCTAACTGGAACTAACTTTATATAGTAAGTAGCAAATGAACCAACATACATAGGAAAATACAATAGTGTAACACAGATAACAATGCAATGTGGATTTTCCTCACCCACCCACTAGCACACCTGCGTCCCACCCCCTTATCTTCACCCTAATGGCCGTTGGTGCACATAGGAGAGTTGGGGCCCTTATAAGTCCTGCTCCGCAGGGTCACTGAAGCAGCCTGAGCTGTGCAATGTCCACTCTAGACCTCAGAGTCTTTGCTATGAGTGAGGAGACAGGTGCCCTGTGGTGATACAGGGAGAGGTTTGGCTTACCCTCACAACGCCATTAACCAGGTCAGTCCGCTGCAGTCTCCTCTCACTGGATTCACCAGACATCTGGACACAGTGCGTGTCTTTGAAAGCAGGTCCCTCTCTTGGCTGGTGTGGTCTTGGGTGAAGCAAGTTCTCTCAGCAGGGTTCTATCTCTGTGCTGCAGTCTTTCACAGCTAGTCGCATGTCCTTTCTCTGGCTGAGCATGTGGTAACTTCTAGAAGTCTTCCATGACCTCCTTCCTCAGAGCTGTGCAGGAAGTCCTCCCAGGACATTAATAGGTGATAAAACCTGAGCAGAAGGATAAGAAGTCATCCAGAGCTGGTGTCTATCTCCCTCAGTCTTCTCATCTCCTCACACACCACTTCCTGGTCACACTGTGATGATGCCACAATCATGTGACTGAAAAGGCCAAGTCCTGTGTTCAATGCTCAATGTTTTATTAACAGCATACTGAGTCCATCTACCATCTACTGGGCATTTCAGATAATACAGCCTGTGTAAAATCTACAGGTGTTACATGCTCCCCCTTGAAAAATACTTGCCTTCCACTGGCAAGTCCTAGCCAGGGGGCTTAACAAAAATTCAACAGAAAAGGTTTACATACATACAGTACAGTTAGCACAGTAACATCCTAGCTAGCTAGTTATCTAGGGTAAAGAGTCACTAACATTTACCACTTCAGCAAGTGCATGTAGGAAAGTGGCCATTTTAGATGCCGCTTGTGTCAGCGGGGCATAACTGGGCTCTCCTATATTATCATAAACTAGGGCCCTAGGGGGTTGCCGCACTCTGGTGCTGTGTCTCAGTTCTCGCTGTGGGAGAGGATCTTGGGACATCAACTGTGGAACTTCGACTCCTGCCCTCGAACTAGAGTCTCTAAGGGAAGTTCCAGGCACAAAACATGGACTTTCTGGATTCAACCTTGGAGAACTTTGTGAAACCACAGGAGTTAAAGGAGGCAATTGCTGTGTTTCTTCAGCGGGTGATGACCACCACTGATCCTCTGCACTGGGAGTTCCTGGGGTCTCCTCTGCCCCATTTCCAGGACTCTCTGCTGGGTTTTCCCTCAGTTCTTCACTACTCTCCTCTTCATCAGCATACACAACTGGAAGCAGATGGTTTCTATGCCAAGCCTTTATTCGGCCCTCCGGGCCCCTAATGTTGTACACTGGCAGCCCTTCCAGCTTGGACACAACCTCAAACAGGGTATCTTTCCATCTGTCAGCCAGTTTGTGTTTTCCAGGCACACCTAGATTCCGGAGAAGAACTTTATCCCCTGCTTGAATCTCCCGATATCTCACCTTAGCATCATACCTTCTTTTGTTCCGTTCTTCTATTTTTGCTGTAGCTTGGGTGTCCAACTCATAGGCCCGATGAAGGTTTTGTTTGAGGTTCCTCACATATTGAAAGTGTGAAGTTGAATCTGTTCCATCAGGAGACACTCCCAAACGGACATCTATCGGCAATCGAGCTTCTCTTCCGAACATTAGGAAATAGGGTGAGAACCCTGTAAATTCATGCCTTGTACAGTTGTATGCGTGGACCATGGCTTCCACATGTTTACTCCAAGACCGCTTCTCGACTTGCTTGAGAGTCCCTAGCATATCTAGGAGGGTCCTATTGAACCGTTCTGGCTGTGCATCGCCCCCCGGATGATAAGGTGTGGTTCTGGACTTCTGCACCTGCAACATGTCCAACAGCTCCTTGATCAACTTACTCTCAAAGTCTCTACCTTGATCAGAGTGTATCCGATTGGGTAGTCCATAGTGAATGAAATACTTCTGCCAAAGGACTTTGGCTACAGTCACAGCCTTTTGATCTTTAGTGGGGAAGGCTTGAGCATATCTGGTGAAATGGTCCGTTACCACCAGCACATTTCCAATTCCCGCTGTATCGTTCTCAATGCAGAGATAGTCCATGCACACAAGATCCATGGGTCCCGTACTTTTCAGATGACCCATAGGGGCAGCTCTCACAGGCAGGGTCTTCCTCTGGATACACCTCCTGCATGTCTGTACATGTTGCTCGACATGTTCCCTCATGCGAGGCCAATAGAACCGATCTTGTACTAGGCCATAGGTCTTGTCCACCCCGAGATGCCCATGTTGATCGTGGAGAGCTCTCAGGACCATGCCACGGTATCTGTGCAGTAGTACCAATTGTTTTCTGTCGGGGTGATCATGATACTTCATGACCCTATAGAGTACTCCATCTTCGAGATGTAGTCGGCTCCATTCTCTTCGGTATAATTCTCTTTGACTCACAGGTAGAGAAGTCAGCAATTTAGGATTCTTAGTCTTTATTGCTCTGATAACTATCTCAATATACCAGTCCTGCGCTTGAGCCTTCCTCTTGTCTTCTGTGATTATACTGGACCACTGTTGAAGCATGACTGGAGCATGGAACACCACTTCTCTGTACCTGTAAGACTTCTGCTTATGTAAGCCACCGGCCTCAATCCTTCTGGAAAACTTTGGTGCAGTACACCCCCTAGGCCTTCCATACTGGCATCCACATGGAGGATATATGGTTTCTCAGGGTCTGCATAGGCTAAGACAGGAGCTTCTGTAAGTCTCTTCTTCAATGTCAGAAAGGCGTCTTCACATCCTGAAGTCCATTTTTCTCCAAAGGGGTCTTTAGGATATGGTGCCTTAGCACCCCTTACGTCAGAGGTAATCTTCAGCAGATCATGTAACTCTCAAGCAATCTTTGAGTAGTCTTTCACGAACCTTCGGTAGTAACCACAGAATCCGAGAAAGGACCGCAACTCACTGATGTTATTTGGTCTTGGCCAATTCAACACTGCTTCAATTTTAGCAGGATCTGTGGCTACTCCTTCAGCGGAGACTATGTGCCCCACATAAGTGACAGAGTTTTGGGCAAATCGGCATTTGTCCACTGATAGCTTCAGGCCTTCAGCTTGAAGTCGATCCAACACCTTTAGCAACCTTTGTTCATGCTCCTCTGGCGTCTTCCCGAAAACAATTAGGTCATCTAGATACACTAGACACTCTTTGGGATTCATATCCCCCACAGTTTTCTCCATCAGCCTCTGAAAAGTAGCAGGAGCTCCTGTGACTCCCTGTGGCATTCTGGTAAACTGGAAGAACCCCAAAGGGCAGATGAAAGCTGTCTTTTCCTGATCATCCTTCTTCATGGGTACCTGATAATATCCAGACCTCAAGTCAAGCACACTGAACCACTGGCTGTCAGATAGGGCGTTCAGAAGATCCTCCATCTGGGGCAAAGTGTACTGATCTGGCACAGTCCTCTTGTTCAGAGTACGGTAGTCCACACATAGCCGAACTGAACCATTCTTTTTCCTCACTACCACAATAGGTGAGGCATAGGGGCTCCGGGACTCTGTGATGATGCCTGCTCCTTTCATCTGCTGGAGTATGTCCCGGACATCTTCCACATCTCGAGGAGGTATTCTTCTTGACCTTTCTCTGAAAGGAGTAGAATCAGCAAGTCTTATAGCATGGGTGGCACTCTTAGAACACCCCACGTCCATCTCTGCTCTGTAGAACACTCCCTCACGGGTGGCCAGTTTTGAACGAAGGCTGTCTTTCCACTGCTGTGGTAGAGGAGAATCTTCTAGATCAAAATCTAAAGGGGTTTTCACATGATCCTTCTGTTCTGCACTCACAGACATGATGGACAAAACTTGATCTAAAAGGTGTATCACACCAATCTTCTGATGACGATCAATCCGGATTTCTGTGGGGGTTAAATTCTGTACCATCACAGGAAAGCTCCGACACCACCTTTTTCGCCAATCTTTTACCTCAGGTATGAGAGTCCAGCCCTTCTTCTGATCCTCTTCAGGCAGAGACTCAATAAGGTATTGTCCAGTTCCCCCCAACATTTCATGGTGCATTGAGGCTATGGCTCGTAAAGTTTTGGTCTCACTAGGCTTCACAAATGCAGGTTCTGTTCCTGAATAGTGGCACAACCCTGGTTTTGTTTCAAGGGCTAGTCGTTGACACTCTTTTCCTAGGACAGGGCTGACCTCCATCAATCGGTCTAAAGAGACATCTCCCACTTCTGTCAGATAGGCCCTGAATACATCCTGTACCATCTTTGCATTAGCACACACTTTCTTGGCTGCAGGGCATATCAAAGCTTCCAGCTCCATAGGATATATCATCCCGGTGTTTAACTGGGGAATAGTTATGGTCACTTTTATGCATCCCTCCACAGGTTGAGCTTGAGACCCAACGCCCCATAGCTGAAACTCTCCTGCAGGTTCCATAGGAATGGGTTTCAAATGACGTTTCCTAGAAGTCTCTGTAGATAATGGTGACTTGAGAACCTGTATCTAGCAACGCTGAAGCATGAATTCCTTCTACTTGCACGTGTATCAAAGATTTAGGCCCAATCTTGGCCCCAACAGATAGACTATATGTAGGCCAGGTCTTCCTTCGCTTGTAAGACCTGGTCATTTGAGTCTCCTCGAGCTCGGTTGCCAGCACCTCCACATCCACCTCCATGGAATTCACAGGGCACTCCCGCTGAAAATACCCTGACTTTCCACATTTAAAGCAGTCCCCTCGGCGGGGTGAATCCTCAGGAAACAGCTTTTTCTGAGTCTTCCTGTGTTGCCCCCCACTTCCGGGGGGGGGGGGGGGGATCTTCTCTCTCTGGTGGTGATTTGCATAAGAGCTTCAATTCAGCCACCTTCTTCCTAAGAGCTGACAGTTCTGTATCCTCTTTCTCCTTCTGTAGGGGTGGACACATCTGGTCTTCCAATCTCCTGGCTGTATTTATTAATGTGGAATAAGGCAGAACTTTATCATCCAACTTGGCTCTCAGCAGAATCATAACTGGATTATTGGTCAAACCACCTCTCTGAATTTGCTTTGATAGCCGAGCATCCAACTCAGAGGCAGTGACTGCTCCTTTATGGAATAACTTTCCTAGCGATAGCTGTAACCGTTTGATATAGTCAGTAGCTTTTTCATGCTCCTTCTGTTTAGTGGCTAGGAACTTAACCAACAGATCATCCAAATCTTCTGATTTCCCATAAGCATCCTGTAAGACTCGTAGATAGTCGTGCACAGTAGCTTGCCCATTTACTCCCTTGTACAGTCTTATCATGTCTGTAGCGGGAAAACGAAGACTCTCTACCAACCGCTGTTTCTTTATGGTATCCGTACAAGACCATTCCTCCAACAACTGCATAGCATTATCCTTCCAGACCTCAAAAGGCTCTTCTCCTGCAGGAACAGGCTGATTCCCAGAAAACACCTTTAGTTTGCGGTAACTATGGGTGTGGTTTGCCGTCACTATGGCTTCTGAGAGTTCTGTAGTATGTCCGATACATCACTACCTCCTGTAGGCAGCGTGCGTACTTAAGGGTGGTCTGGTTTCAGTAATTCTGCAGATGGATGAAATTCTGCTTTAGGAGTAATCATCCCCTGTCCTGTAATAGGATGGGCAGCTTGTTTAGGAATGGCTCCGGCCTTTCCGGAGATGGGAATAGAATAATTTTCTGTGACATAGTCTTTCTGTTCTAATTTAAAGGTTGGTTGCAGTGAGACCCTTTCTTCCTTATCAAGGAGAGCGTACACTAAGGAGCATCCTTCATCCGGGCTCCATATAAATGAACGTTGGTAGGCATCTCATGGTCTCCCAAGTCCGTATGACAATATATTAACATGTAAGTTTGGCCTTCAGAATCCTGCAGGATATCCCTGATGGTCGCCATTTCTATTCCCAGTCGAATTTCTATACACAAGATGACGTGATTCATCGCACAGCAGGAGGGGACTTTGCATAACATCACAGCTTGCTGTAATGGTACATTTATTTGCTGGGCCCACTCTTTTGCAAAGGAGGGAGTGGCCTGCGGACTTAACCTATTCTCATTGGTTGTACCCCAATAGATCTCAGCAGTGCCTCCATATGTAATGGGGTTTTGAGGGCGCCCCCTAGTGTCTTTGGGGTCCCTAAACCTAGTTAACTCACTATGCCTGACAGGCGGATCCTGAGCCTCCGCTATCTGGGAGCTGGGGTACATGTCTGCGGCAGTGCCTCCACCCAGTGGGGCATCCGGGGTAGGGATGTGGGGTCCCACTGGGAACATACTTGGTGCAATGAGACTGACACAGCCTAACTGGAACTAACTTTATATAGTAAGTAGCAAATGAACCAACATACATAGGAAAATACAATAGTGTAACACAGATAACAATGCAAGGTGGATTTTCCTCACCCACCCACTAGCACACCTGCGTCCCACCCCCTTATCTTCACCCTAATGGCCGTTGGTGCACATAGGAGAGTTGGGGCCCTTATAAGTCCTGCTCCGCAGGGTCACTGAAGCAGCCTGAGCTGTGCAATGTCCACTCTAGACCTCAGAGTCTTTGCTATGAGTGAGGAGACAGGTGCCCTGTGGTGATACAGGGAGAGGTTTGGCTTACCCTCACAACGCCATTAACCAGGTCAGTCCACTGCATTCTCCTCTCACTGGATTCACCAGACGTCTGGACTCAGTGCGTGTCTTTGAAAGCAGGTCCCTCTCTCGGCTTGTGTGGTCTTGGGTGAAGCAAGTTCTCTCAGCAGGGTTCTATCTCTGTGCTGCAGTCTTTCACAGCTAGTCGCATGTCCTTTCTCTGGCTGAGCATGTGGTAACTTCTAGAAGTCTTCCATGACCTCCTTCCTCAGAGCTGTTCAGGAAGTCCTCCCAGGACAATAATAGGTGATAAAACCTGAGCAGAAGGATAAGAAGTCATCCAGAGCTGGTGTCTATCTCCCTCAGTCTTCTCATCTCCTCACACACCACTTCCTGGTCACACTGTGATGATGCCACAATCATGTGACTGAAAAGGCCAAGTCCTGTGTTCAATGCTCAATGTTTTATTAACAGCATACTGAGTCCATCTGCCATCTACTGGGCATTTCAGATAATACAGCCTGTGTAAAATCCACAGGTGTTACATATAGATCAAGTGTACCAGCTGCTTTTTTATCATTATCAACTTTTATCATTATCATTTTTCACTATTTTATTTAGCGCAGAATTTTTCTTGTTTTTTATAGGACGTGGATGATGCCATCCAGTTTGAAGTCAGCATCGGGAACTACGGCAATAAATATGACAACACCTGCTTGCCTCTGGCCTCCACTTCTGAGTACAGCTGAGCCGTATTTTTCAGCATGCTTGGCATTATGCCTCAATGTATACAGTTTAGGAAACTGTGATTTTGCTGCAAAGTTTCTTGCTTAAAGATCTTTCAGTAACAGCGCTTCCTGTTAGAGGATGACAATGCTAAGGCGCTACCTAGCAATTAGCAGCTCTGTTTTTACCCTGCATGCAAGCTCTATCAGTTGGCTGTTGGGCTGCCAATTTCATAGACTTGATGGGCAGCCCAACAGCCAACTGAAGCAGCACAAACAGCAGGCTGCCAACATTGCTGCTAATTAAAAGCAACAGCTTACTGTGTTGTCATCTTCTAATAGGACGTTCTGTTACTGAAAAGATCTCCAAATAAGAAACTTTGTAAAATATTCATAAAAAAATATTTTCTCAATGAATTTTCTTATTTTTATTATACTCTTAATTTAGCATTTGTGTCTTCTATGGAATAAAGTACATGTTGCACTTTGCGCCATGTGTCTTAGAGCTTTCTAACCCTAGTTATGAGTACTGACCTGCCCCCCTCCCCTCCTGCTGTAGCCTATCCAACAATAGCTATGAAGAAGATGGCTGACTCGTAGCCAAAGCTTGTCATGACTGTGAACAGTTTCCGAGACAACAATGGCAAGAGGGATGTAGAGGGAGGGGGCTCTCCATTACTTCTGCTGTTACTGGCAGGATCATAAGGTGATAAGAATGGGGGTAAAAAAACGGAACAAATTAAAACTAAAGCAGCTACCTCATCTAAGGACTCGTAAGCTGCTACATATAACATTTTTGTTTTGGGATTTAGATACACTTTAAAGCTGAACTGGGATAAGCAAATATTGTCTGAACCCATGAGTTGTGTATTGCTTTTTTTTGCTACAGAATTTTTTATTAAATGTTTGCCAAGGAACAATACAGCTCATGGTAGTGTAAGCAACAATACACAGGATATAGAGAAAAATGTCACAGTGTCACATGAAATATTCACCAGGTAGAAGTAATTCAAGTCTATCTGTCCTACAGAGTTTAATACATTCAAAATTCACTGGAGAGAACAGAACCATAATACATTCACCAAATAGGATACATAAAATTGAGAGTGAGTAGTCCTCCAGCTAAAGAATACCTAATCCTTACATCGGGAGGAATGGGAAAAAAGGAGAAACAAGGAGGAATATTGTACGTAGTAAACACATAGGATACTGGGGGAGAGTCGTGTATTGTTACTTAAATCTTGGTGTGTTTTATGTCTTTCTTCTGGATCTGTGCAGTAATCCAGTGTGAAACTTTGCCTCTGTGGAGGAGCTGCCTGTAATACAGACTGGTCACTGCTGCTCTCTCCCCTTGTGCAGGGTGACTGGTCTGGTCTCCGCCCCTCTTATAGTTTTCTGCAGGCAGCTTGTACTGGTTGGAGCTGCTGGGTTCCTCTCACAGCTCTGCATAGGTTATGTACAGCAGAGTGATGATATCACTGCTACTGTTACAAGGTAACATCTGGATGTGCAAAGACATTTGATGCACACAAAGTGGATTTATATCCTTTGTGGCCGTTGAGGAATATCTTTAGATTACATTTTTGTGCCTGGAGTTAAACGCTAGTAATGCTGAAGGCTAATCGTAAGTCAGCGATCCTCTTTTATATCTATGTTAAGAATCCCCTTAAAGTTTTGTATTAAAATTAAGGACTCTAAAATTGAAACTCCCATCAGCATAGAGTGGTGAGGGGCTAGAATGACAGCCAGGCTTTATTGCTCTCTGTGTCCCCTTCTGGAGGAGAATGAGCAGAGTTCTTTAAATCCCCCTACTTAGTAGTCTGACTGAAGTCTTCTTTACCAGTGGTTTTCAAACTTATTGAGACCAGGTACATTCTTCCAAAACCTTCCATGCCCTAACAAGTTTATATTCACACAACAGAAGTATGGGAATGCAGAATATGTATTGAAATTCTGGATGGGGTGTCACCGTGGGGCGAATGAATGTTCTTCAGAGGGTTAGGGGGACACTGAAGCAGACTTGGTGGCCCTGTATGGGATGAGGTTTCTGGAGAGAGCTGGAGGCAACTGTGGGAGAGGGGGTTCTCTGCAAGAGAAGAGTTTTGTAGGGGCAATGTGGAAGATCAGAAGGCACTTTGGGGATGAAGGGACACTGTTGGGTTCACTATGGGAGCTGGAGGCTCTGCAGAAAGCTATTGAGCACTTCTAGGAGCTGGGGAGCAATGTGGGATGAGGGCAGGCACTGTGGGAATTGCAGGCTCTTAGGAGGCCTGGGGTCACTGTGAGAGGATGGGTGGCTTCATGGAAGCTGGCAGACACTGTGGAAAGTTAGGTGATCTGCAGCTATCTGGAGGCCTTGAAGAAAGGAGGCTGCTGCCCCATGGTTGAGAGCCACAGTTCTGTACAATTCTCTTTACATTCATTGCAGTAATGAATGCATTGTTAATAAGAATTGTTTGCTTTATACTTCAGGGTGTCAGTACTATTACCTGCCCTGGGGTAACGTGAAGCCTGTTGTCGTTTTGTCATCAGGCTGGGAGGACTGACAGCCAGAATATCATCAACCATACTGTAAGAATATTTAATAATAAATATCTTGCGCTCGTACTTAATTATGTCAGAATATTTATACTGCTCTGAATATAGCAGTGTATTTATTTATGGTTAATAAGCAAAGATCTGTGCGGAAGGAGAATCTCCACTTATGCCATAAATCAATTTGTCGTGAATTATTTTTAATTGATTAATTTCTTTTTAAAAGCATATACCAATCTTAGTGAGTACAGTCTACAGTATGGAATATATATAAAATATTTATTCTCAAGACATATAATCACAATATATGATCAAACAAGAAGTGACACAACAAAAATAACTCTTACATAAAAAATACTAACTTCAAACAATCAATGCAATGTGATGTTTAGCTCAATAATGAAAGTGAAAGTAAAACAAAGTGAAAGCAAAACGAAAGCAAGATTACCATTTCTCCAGGTATAGCATGAACCATAGGTGTTCTATATAAACAGACTACAATGGTCTGCGCAATGCATATCCGAAAGTCACTTCACTGCAGATGAGTGAGAATAAGCCATGCAAAACGGAAGACTTAAAATTGCAAATAATGCACTTAATCTGATATTAATAAAAATGTATAAAAACAAAAATCAGCTATTTAGAGAAAAATCTACTATGGTTTATACGGCTGTGATTGTAATCTCATTACCCTTAAATATGCAATATAAAACATATAAGGAAGGAAATAAACAATATTGAATAAAATCAAATAACATAGCAAGGCATATTTACCACACTCAAGATGGCCGCTAGCTTCGAATGGTCATTACCAGAGTCCTAAGATGGATGCCTTTCTTAAGATGGTGGCTTCCCTTCAAGTTTCAGATGAATGATGGACAAGATGGAGTATGTCTGGATGAGTCTATAGAGGATGTAGTAGTGTGTGTGATGTAAGTGTAAGGTGTGTTGTCAGTAATGTAATCTCATGTCCTATCTCTCATCTGGGTTGTCTTTTATACAGTAAGAACAAAGGGCTATAAAAATCACCATAAGTAAAACCCAGAGGGATGGGATAATACATTATCCCAATTGGTCGGGATATTCTATATGTAAACTGGTGAGGTCAGAGACACACCTCTTTTGATAATTAACCCATTACTTGGTATAATAAAATTAAAGGTTGATTTCTCTATATGTAAGAGTAATCATAAAACACATATAAAATTTTGTCCAGACTCCCAGTACATACATAAATGTCCATCTGTATCTCCATCATTCTCTGGCAATAATTGGATCTGGTAAACCATTTTAATAATAATTATTTTTAATACAATATAATATTTCTATATGGGAATATCTGAAATATCCCAAAACTGCATTTGGTATTTCGTCTATAGAGGGCAGTATCGTACCGTTCATTAGATTTTGTGTGTAACAATAATAGAATATATTGTTATCTGATGACCTTATTGACCTCTAGCTAGTGAAGATCCATTAATTATTTGACCATGCCATAAGGCTGTCAGACATAGCGTCTGGTTTGTAATATTTACGACACCTTTGAACACTAAACTAGTCCAAAGCAATTCTTATATAAACACTCCTACCACATACCTTAAAATGAAGTAATTAGTATTCACTCTAGTCTTAAGTCTAAGTAAGATTACTACTATAATAATATAAACCCAAAAGGTAATATAACATTCTGAAAAATATATGTATATGCCTTACATAATATAATGACAGAATTATGGCTAATATCTTCTCACATATACAGGCGGTCCCCTAGTTACAAACATCCGACTTACAAACGACTCCTACTTACAAACGGAGGGAGACAACAGGAAGTGAGGAGAAATCTACCTGTAGGAAGGGAAATTCACTCCTGTAAGAGTTATCATGGGAAAAATGTGTCTCCACTGAAGCTTTATCACCAATCCTTGTCTCCACAACAACCCACAATTTTCAAAATCCAATTGTCATAGGGACAGAAAGTTAGGTGAAATCTTCTGAACAGGGGTACAGACAGCAAAACAAATGGCACAGGGGTGTTAACCCTTCCCCATGCTACCCATAATACTTGAAAATGATTTTTTTGGCTGGAGCTAAACTTAAAAAACATACATGTTCCGACTTACAAACAAATTCGACTTAAGAACAAACCTACAGTCCCTATCTTGTTTGTAACCCGGGGACCGCCTGTAATAATGTATCTATAAAAACTTATATGGTTCATCTTTAAATGTCTGATGAAGAACACTGAGCCATTGTCTATTGTTATATACAGATAAGATTACAAGCTAGACTAGTATGGTGTCTCGCTAATCGTCCTTATCTGATGAGATGTGTAAAGGCCTCTTATTTATGACAAAAGAAAATAGAAATGTCTGCTGAAAGTATAAATCCCTATTGTAAGCCTGTGAGAGACATTTTGCAACAGAACATATATGAACTTTCTTTGACCCTAAAAACAAGATGGACGCTGTACCATTCAGAATCTCTTATGCAGAATATGAAATATACATGGCTTTTAAAATCATTTTTCTTTTTACCTATTATTATTTGAATCAACCCCCAATAATCCCGACATAACCATCAACAACCTAGTGAGTTTGTGGGCAGGGCTAGCCATAAAGTTAAGGAGCAGACTGAACAACCTGTTCTGATTCTCTTGTTTATGTAATGAATAGTCGGTAGTTAGAACAATTAGTTTGCTTTCCCAAAGCTGAACTATGGATAGTAAAGCAATTCCTTAATTGATACCTTTGTGCCTGCTGAATGTGGCCTCCCAGAATATAAGGTTAGGGGGAGCATTTATTGATCCACCTACACCTATGGGACAGTGGCAGACCAATTTAGTTTTAAGCTAATAAATAATTAATTAGGGATATTTTCATAAATAAACTAATTGGTTCAAATTTCTTTATAGTTGTTTTAACGGTTGTTTTTTGATGTGCAGAGCATATAAAAAGAGATAGCTACGGTCATCAGCTATCAGTCGGCGAGGACAGAGAATTGTGCCTGTATCTGTGACTCCTGTTTTTTTTTTTGTGCCTGTGACTCCGGTTGCCAGCATGCAATCACTGCTTCAAACTGTCCTGGAACGGGCCGGTTTCGCCGGCGGGGAGGAGTGGATTCGCCGCTGCTTACAGATCCCTGACTTTCCGGTTCCTGAGGGTGAGGATCCCCTGTTCCTGCCATCTCGCCCCCCTTCTCCTACCTTCTCTGTCGGCGTTCAAGCAGTTCATCTTCCTGGGACATCCATGCCTGCTAACGTCCGCCCTGCTCATCACCGCCGCCCCCGGTCTCCGCCTCCTGATGCCGCGTCATCTCGTCCCGCTTTGTCTCCTCCTTCACTTAGACCTTCTGATCTGCAATTTCCGCCTGCATTGCCGGGTCCTTCCGGCGCATGCGTAGTGGCCAGAAGCGACAAAGAACCCAGAACCAAGCGAAGGCCTCGCAGGTTCGAATCCCCGTCCCCTACACGCCGCTCCGCTGCACCAAAAAAGAGCAGGGAGCTGAACATTTCAAGGAACAATTCTTTAATAAATGTTGATCCGGTTGTTCTCCCTGTCCCCCCCTGTCTGCTCTGTTTCTTCACAGGTTGCTGTTACTGATCCTGGATGTCATCCTCTGGTGCCACCTATTGGTACAGAAGGGGTACTGCCTGCACAACCTTTGTCTACTGCTGTGTCAGCCAGATCTGCTGTTGTTGAGTCTGACAATGTACAAATGTTGTTGGATTTAGCAAGTTCCTTTAATGTATTATTGAACAAATGTATTAATGTTCCTGTTAATAATTCCATTGCTCCTGTTTGGAATGACCGTGTTGATCATAATTCGTATGTCTTGCCCTTATACTGAAGCAGAGCATGACCCCTCCCTTCCAAAAGTGGGCCGGAGGGCAGTATTCCAACATGATAATGACCCTAAACACACCTTTAAGACGACCACTGCCTTGCTAAAGAAGCTGAGTGTAAAGGTGATGGACAGGCCAAGCATGTCTCCAGACCTAAACCCTATTTAGCATCTGTTAGGCATCCTCAAACGGATGTTGGAGGAGTGCAAGGTCTCTAACATCCACCAACTCCGTGATGTCGTCATGGAGGAGTGGAAGAGGACTCCAGTGGCAACCTGTGAAGCTCTGGTGAACTCCATGCCCAAGAGGGTTAAGGCAGTGCTGGAAAATAATGTTTCTATTTCTACTACCGTACCTTGTAATGTCTCCTCCGCACATCCTCCTGTTTCAGTGGCTACGGTTCCAGAGAGTTGTTACAGGGAAGCTATGGCATGCAAACTTTCGCCTTTGGGTTTTCACCTTCCATTGGCGATTCATGAAAAAATTTGGAAAGAGGATTTTATTGAAATTTTAATTGTGTTACCTTCCTCCAAAGAAAGTAGGTTTGAGAGAAGGGATTCTGAAAGAGCTGAAGATGATAAAAGAAAAACGCCAGCACGGTCATTCAATAATTGGCTTCAGGCCTTCTGCATTTACGCTAGCGTTATGGGTGAAAAACATCCTGACCGTTGTAGTGGTCTCTTCCAGTATGTCAAAATAATTTTAGAAGCTTATAAAAAGTGTAATGGATTAGCTTGGTTTAATTATGACAAATCTTTTCGCCAAAAACTGGCTATTCATAAGATGCTTCGTTGGGGTATGAAGGACGTGGGCCTCTGGCTCAATCTTTTATTGCCACAACGTTCTTTACCAAAACCTGCTACTGTTACTGTTGGAACGATTAAGAAGGGCCTGTGTTTTGGTTTCAACGAAGGGCAATGTAAATGGCCGGGATCATGTAAATACAAACACGTACTCATTGTTCTGGGGCCCATTCGGCTTCCAGATGTTTTAAAAAATTGGCCTCTTTGTCTACACATCCCCAAAAGGAATTTTTTCTTAAAAGCAGCCACGCCAGTGAAGGTAATAGAAATGTTGCCGTGGCTCAGAATGTGGCCAAGGCAACAGATAGCGGACATGCTGTATAATGGTTTCTCACAAGGTTTTTTGTTACACGGGTTCAGGTTGCTTAGTTTATAAGAACTTGAGTTCTGTGACAAAATACGCGTCTATTGTAGCTGATAAAATATTTAAAGAGCTTTGTGAAGGAAGGATTGCGGGTCCTTTTGATTCCCCGCCTTTTTCGAAATTTAGGGTTTCTCTATTGGGAATCAGTCCTAAAAAGGAGCGTAATGCCTTTCGCCTAATTCATCACTTGTCCTTTCCGAAAGGTTCTTCTTTGAATAATGAGCTGGATGCAGAGATTTGTACAGTCTCTTATGCATCTTTTGATGACGCTTTGTGTATCATACAAAATGTGGGTCATAGGGCTCTGCTTGCGAAAGCAGATATAAAATCGGCTTTTTGCTTGCTTCCGATTCACCCAAGTGCGTTTAACTCATTGGGTTTTGAATTTAACGGTTACTATTTTTTCGATAAGTGTCTCCCGATGGGATGTTCCTTATCTTGTAGGTATTTTGAGCTTTTTTCCTCGTTTTTGGAGTGGGTTGTTATGGTGCGCGCTGGTTCTAAAAACGTTCTGCATTACCTTGATAAATTTCGTTCCACTTCATAATTGTGTCCCACTTGTTGTTGATTCTTTACAAAAAATTATAATTTTTTATCTTTATGTTTGAAGCCTGAAATGTGGCAAAAGGTCGAAAAGTTCAAAGGGGCCGAATACTTTCGCAAGGCACTGTAATAAAATAAATAAAAATAAAATAAATAATAAAAATAATAATAAAATAACATAACATAATAATAATAAAAATAACAGCAATGCTATGCAGAATGCGATCTCCGAAGGTAAGGGGGGTCCTATCGGCTTACAAACAGAGGTGCCTAATAATATAGGCAACCAATCAATTGAAAAAAGAGAGGTTTGGGACTTTAAATGAAGGACATGTAATGCTGGCAGGGAATTATGAAATGGCATTTATTGATACATACAGATGTAAACACATGGAAGATGAACATAATAATATTCATCAAAATAGTACAAAGGTATAAAAATATTCCCCAAATACAGTTGCATAATGATCAACAGGGCTGATTTCAAGGAGTATAAGAATAATGATGACATCAAAGAAGTACATGTTTTTGATGAAGTAATGTAGTCTATAACAAACATCGTAGCCTCAACGCGTTTCGTGGACCCAAATCACCACTTCATCAGGAGTAGATGTGTGTAAAAAATCTATAGGCAACCAATCAGGCGCGCCATGCAATAGAATAGTGGCCAATAAAAAGTTTGAACTAAATCATTTGGTATGAGCAGGGACAGTCCAGCAGCTCAGTGTTTTATATTGCTTTGTATAGTGACATATAGAGATATTTATAAATATCATTATACATCATTAGATATATTATATAACATTTTACATAAACTATATACTGTACATCATTATACATGCATCATTATTACACTCCAGTCAATTTAAAACATTTCCCACCTTACAATATTATCACCAGGACAGGAAGTAGGGTTAAATCTCCCCAACAAAATCTCAGAAAGCAGTAAAATAATACTACAAATATTAGATCTAAAATTCATAATGGCTAAAATTTTCAACAAAACAATTGTAGTACAGGACTGAAAATCAATTATCTAGGTCAGTGTTTCTCAACCAGGGTGCTGCGGCACCCAAAATGAACCCAGATGGCACCTGGGCAAGGGAGGAGGCAGCTTGCCTTGGATCAGTGTCCTGAGTTGCCATAGTGGGCAGGCTATTCACCAGTACCATAACAACCAATGACACTCTAGGGCCAGGGTGCACAGTGTCATTTGTTGCTCTGGCAATGGTGACCAGCTTGCTTTCACCATGGCAATGCATGATTTTAATTCAGGGCTGTCCCCCAGCATTCTAAAGAAGACAGAAGTCACTTTCCTCTGGATATCCACCACTTTTTACCCTCTGCTTCACAGCTGGAGCTAAAAGGTGGGACTCTGATGTTAAGTGTGTGCTTGGGGGGCTTTGTGATGGAGGGGCCTGTGTGACTGGCAGAACTCTGACATGATGGAGGACCTCTGACATGATAGCTGACCTCTGATGTAATAGGGGATCTCTGATGTGAAGGGGGAGTCTAATGTGAAGAGGGGAAGGGGTTCTGATATGATGGAAGACATCTGGCTCTGATGTGAAGGAGGGCTCCGATGTGATGGAAAGACCTCAGGTGTGATGGGGGACCTCCGATGTGATGGGAGGACCTCTGATGTGATGGGGGGACCTTTGATGTGATGGGGGACCCCCGATTTGATGGGAGGACCTCCTGATGTGATAGGGGGACCTCTGATTTGAAGAGGGGCTTCTGATGTGAAGTTAATTTAATCAAAGTGGCTGTGTGCATTGTCCCAGGCTCAGGTTTACCATTTATATTTTTAACTTTTTAAACTGGGTGCCTCAAGATTTTGCATGCTTTTATAGGGTGTCGCCACCGAAAAAAGATTGACAAACACTGATTTAGGCAAGGGGTAAGCTAATCCATCTGTTGTGAAACTACAAGTTCCAAGAAGCAGTGCAAGACTGAATGCCACTGGCATGACTCCCAATAGAAGGGGGTGATGCCATTTGTAGTTTCAGCACAGTTGGAGTACCAAGGTTGCCTACCCCTGGTTTAGGCTAATGTCAGAATGTCCACCTAGTTGTCAAGATTACTGGGTCAGGCTCAGAGTCCAGTCGCAGGAAGCAGCAGCACAACCGTGGTCAACAAGCAGGGTCTGGTACACAAGAGATCAGCCGGAGTGAGGGAGCAAGCAGAAGAGTAGTCGTAGTCTTTAGCCGAAGGTCGGTACACAAGCAGTGAAGGGCAAAATGGCAGCAGGCAGAGGCGTAGTTCTGGAACGTAGCTGGAGGTCGGTACACAAGTGGAAGATTCAGGAGGATGAAGCACACAAAGCTAGATCTTGGCAAAGCACAATAATCTGGCATCAGGAAGTTTCCAGATCAGGCTTAAATAGGAAGTACAAAGGAGTGGCCAAAAGGTTCAGAGTTCACAGGAGGCTGGGCAAGGAACTAGGCAGGAAACTGGACAAGGTCTAGGTCACCACATAGATCTAGTATGCATAGATATCAGCTGCTGGATAGCTCAGCAAGAAGAAGCACTGTCAGAAGCAACTGAGGACCTGGGTTCGAATCTGGGCCCTGACAGTATGCCCCTCCTTCTAGGATGACCACAGGGCATCTCAGGACCAGGCTTAAGTGGAAACCTTTGATGGAACTCCCGAACCAGTCTAGGAGCATGGACATGCTCAGCAGGTTCCCAAGAATTTTCTTCAGGTCCGTAGCCTTCCCATTTCACCAGGTACTGCAACTTGTTCCTGTGGATCCTGGAGTCAATTATTCCTTCTACAATAAATTCCTCTTCACCCTCAACAACCACAGGCAGGGGAGGAGGAAGGACTCTCCCAGGGAAGGAATTTTCATGGAAAGGTTTAAGTAAAGAAACATGAAAAACAGGATGGACTCTCATACTGTCAGGAAGTTTCAAGCGGAAAGTAACTGCATTAACTTGTGCCAAGATTTGAAAAGGTCCTATATACTTTGGCCCCAACTTAACAGATGGTACCTGAGTCCTGAGATTCTTTGTGGATAACCAGACCTTGTCTCCAACACGGAAGGACGGTATTTCTCTTCGACGTCTATCAGATGCTTTCTTGTAAGCCTCCTGTGCCACCTTCAATGTTTCAAGCAATTTCCTTCGAGTTTCCTGTAAAAGAGATAACCTCTCATTAACAGCAGGAATTGGTGTAGCAATAGGGAGGTCAGGAATGCAAACTGGATGGTACCCTGTATTCACATAAAAAGGACTAAGAGATGTGGAGCTGTGCTTAGAATTATTGTAGGAAAATTCTGCTGTTGGCAGATAATCTACCCAATCATCCTGCAAATAGCTAACAAAACAGCGAAGATATTGTTCCAGAGTCTGATTTGTTCTTTCTGTTTGGCCATTGGATTGAGGATGAAATGCAGAGGAAAGATTGACTGTGACACCCAGGGACATGCAGAAACTTCTCTAGAATTTGGAAGTAAATTGAACCCCCCTATCTGAGACCACATCATCCGGGATTCCATGTAGTTTAAATACTTCCCGGATCATTAATTCAGCAGTTAGTTCCGCATTGGGTACCCCCTTAGTTGGGATGAAGTGAGCCATCTTGGTGAAGCGGTCGACCACTACCAAGATGGTGGTCATTTCCTTCGAAGGAGGGAGTTCAACCACAAAATCCATAGAGATTGATCCCCAAGGCCGTGATGGAATTGGAAGAGGTTGAAGCAGTCCGACAGGGGAAGATCGGGGTGTCTTATGACGGGCACAAGTTGGACAAGAAGCAACATAGTTCTTAACATCTTTCTTGTAACTAGGCCACCAGAATGAACGAGACAACAGTTCAGCAGTTTTAAAGGCCCCAAAATGTCCTGCAAGCTTAGAGTCATGAACCAGTCTGAGGACTTCTAGCTGCGCACTTTGAGGGACATAGAGGCAATGGTTCTGAATCCAAAAGCCATTCCTGAAGGTGAGACTCAGGTCCTTGGGTGGATGTTTAAGGAGGGGATCAGAAGAGTAGCCATCTTTAAGCAAGGTCAAAAATTCTTTGGGATTAGTGGCTCCTAAAAAGTTCTTTTGAGAAAGAATGGTGCAGTCAGAGTTGCTTTCTTGAAGGGATTCAGACAAACTCCGTGACAGGGCATCAGCCTTGCCATTTCTTGAGCCAGGTCTATAAGAAACAATGAAATTAAACCTGGAGAAGAATAAAGACCAGCGTGCTTGTCGGGAGGACAGTCTCTTTACAGAACGGATGAACTCTAAGTTCCGATGATCGGTAAGAACAGTCACTAAATGCTCAGCCCCTTCCAACAGATGCCTCCATTCAGAGAAAGCTTCCTTTATCGCCAGCAGTTCTTTATTACCAATGTCATAGTTCCTTTCAGCAGAGGACATCAACCGGGAAAAGTAAGCACAGGGATGAAGCTGCATCTTTTCACCTGTACGCTGAGAAAGGATAGCTCCAACAGCAGAATCTGAGGCATCAACTTCTACAACAAAGGGCAGTTCAGGGTCAGGATGTATTAGAATTGGTGCAGAGGTAAAGAGTGTCTTTAGTTTACAGAAAGCAGCTTGTGCCTCTGGTCCCCATGTGAAGGGACATCCCTTCTTGGTTAACTGGGTAATTGGTGCAACCACCTTGGAAAAGTCCCTTATAAACTTTCTGTAAAAGTTGGCAAATCCCAGAAATCGTTGAATTTCTTTAACATTCCTAGGGGCAGGCCACTCCACCACTGCTTTAATCTTATCATGGTCCATGCTCAACCCTTCAGGGGAGATTATGTACCCCAGGAACTGAATCTTGGTCTGTTCAAATTCGCATGTCTCCAATTTGATGTACAGCTGATTCTTCCTCAGGCGGTCGAAAATAATGGATACGTGTTTGCGATGTTCCTGTAGAGAATCTGAAAAGATAAGAATATCATCTAAATAAGCAATCACAAATTGATCCAATAGATCTCGCAGCACATCATTTATAAAGTGTTGAAAGGTTGCTGGAGCATTGCAAAGACCGAAAGGCATGACCAAAGACTCAAAATGTCCATATCTGGTTCTGAATGCAGTCTTCCATTCATCACCCTTACGAATGCGAATGAGGTTATATGCACCCCGTAAATCCAATTTAGTAAAGATCTTTGCAGAACAAAGTCTTTCCAAAAGCTCGGGGATTAGTGGGAGGGGATAGCGATTTTTGATTGTGATTTTATTTAATTCCCTATAATCAACACATGGTCTCAATGTCTTATCCTTCTTTTCAACAAAGAAGAGACCTGCCCCAGCAGGAGAGGTTGAGTGTCTTATGAACCCCTTTGCCAGGTTTTCATCCAACCACTCCCTTAACACCTTTAATTCAGGTTCAGACATAGAATAGAGGCGGCCAAAAGGAATCTCTGCCCCAGGTAAAAGTTCAATAGGACAGTCATAAGGGCGATGTGGGGGTAGCTGATCAGCATTCTTCTTATCACACACATCATGAAACTCCCTGTATTGAGGTGGCAGGCCTTCATATCCAGGAACCATGTGTTCCTCTACCCGGAGATTCTCGATATGGGAGGAATCAGGTTGACAATGTCCTTTACAGTACTCTGAGGCAAAAGTTAAAACACGTGTTTCCCAATTGACAGAGGGGTTATGAATCGAGAACCAGGGGATACCTAGAATGATAGGAAACTTTGGTGATGAAATCAACTGAAAACATATGGTCTCCTGGTGATCAGGCTCAAAAAACAGACTAAGAGGAGCAGTCTCATGGGTAACTGGCCCGGAGGATAGAGGGGAACCATCAACAGTCTCCATATCTACAGGTAAGGATTTATTCCTTAACTCAATATGATGGTCTTGAGCAAATCCAATATCCATAAAATTTCCCCCCGCTCCAGAGTCCAACATGGCAGAGCAGGAGATGTCATTAGCCCCATCAGAGAGTCGAATGGGAATTATAAAGTGAGTGGGCGGAGCTTGTATAGGATTGCTTTCTTCAAGTATTGGAGAAACTGACTGAGCGATGGAACTAATTTGTTCAATGTCTTTCACATCAGTTGCAGCAACTGTTCTCCTTAGCTTATTTGGACAGTTAATAGCATAATGTCCAGAGTCCCCACAATAAAGGCATAAATTTTCACTCCAACGTCTTTCCTTTTCCTGAATAGTGATACCCCTTCTAACGGAATCAATCTGCATAGGTTCAGGGTTACTGGAATCATGAAAAACCTGAGAACTCTTCCGAGGAGGTTGACTAAAAGAAAAACGCATACCCTCAGTATTTCCCAGTATTCCCAGTCTTTCTTTTCTCCTTTCAGAGAGTCTCTGGTCAATACGGATGCACAATTGGATAAAGTTCTCCAGATCATCAGGGGTATCACCTCTAGCCAGTTCATCCTTTATTTGCTCAGAAAGCCCCTGACGAAATTGGCTTCTTTGTGCTGCTGGATTCCAGGTTGTATCTGCGATCCAGCGCCTGAATTCAGTAGTGTATTCAGCCACGGAGCGTCGTCCTTGACGCAAATTATACAGTTTGGCCTCAGCAGTAGCACATCGATTTGGATCGTCAAAAACTTGGTCCATAGCTTTAGTAAAGGTGTGGAGGTTATTTAAAATTATGTCATCCTTTTCCACATAGGGAGAGGCCCAAGATAAAGCTTCCTCTGTCAGGAGATTGATAATAAACAGTACCTTCTTTTTTTCAGGAAAAAATGCAGCAGGCTGCATTTGAAAATAAATGCGACACTGATTAAGGAATCCTCTGTAAAGCCTTCGGTCTCCATTGAATTTTTGTGGAAGAGGCATTCGAACACTGGGCTCAGGACTTGCGCCATTTAGGGAACTAAGATCCAACACCTGTTTCTCTAAGTCCTGAATTGCCTCTTGTTGATCTTTCACCACATTTTGCAGTTCTTTAAATTTTGCCTGATAAGTGACACCAAACTCTTGTAATTCAGAAATTTGCTGAGTGATATTGGCAAGGGTAGCTGCTACTGCGGACTCCATTGTGGCCAGATTATTCTGTCAAGATTACTGGGTCAGGCTCAGAGTCCAGTCGCAGGAAGCAGCAGCACAACCGTGGTCAACAAGCAGGGTCTGGTACACAAGAGATCAGCCGGAGTGAGGGAGCAAGCAGAAGAGTAGTCGTAGTCTTTAGCCGAAGGTCGGTACACAAGCAGTGAAGGGCAAAATGGCAGCAGGCAGAGGCGTAGTCCTGGAACGTAGCTGGAGGTCGGTACACAAGTGGAAGATTCAGGAGGATGAAGCACACAAAGCTAGATCTTGGCAAAGCACAATAATCTGGCATCAGGAAGTTTCCAGATCAGGCTTAAATAGGAAGTACAAAGGAGTGGCCAAAAGGTTCAGAGTTCACAGGAGGCTGGGCAAGGAACTAGGCAGGAAACTGGACAAGGTCTAGGTCACCACATAGATCTAGTATGCATAGATATCAGCTGTTACTTGTTGGAAAAAAAAAAGATATCAGCTGCTGGATAGCTCAGCAAGAAGAAGCACTGTCAGAAGCAACTGAGGACCTGGGTTCGAATCTGGGCCCTGACACTAGTATTATATAAATCACAGGAAGTCAACCTTATATCAAAGATGTCATTGTTCTTGGAACCTTAAACGTATGGCTCAATAGAGTCCCACAGAAGTAATTCAATTTCTAACCACCAGTCCCAAAAACCTACGGCGGTATCACATTGGAATTCTGGGTCCACATATTGGATGCCCAGGTCATATAACCTGTCTGTTGTATTGCAGAACACGCTTTCCTGAAAAAGTGGCTGTTGCTGTCCGACCCCGAGGACTTTTCTGCCGGAGTGAAAGGTTATCTGAAGGTCAGCCTGTTTGTGCTGGGCCCTGGGGATGATTGTCCGGTGAGTAATGTATTTATCCTGACCAGGCAATAATGATCTATATCATGGGTGTCCAACTTGCAGCCCTCCAGCTGTTGTGGAATTACGAATCCCATCATTCCTCTGCCTTTGGCAGTCATGTTTGCAACTGTCAGCCTTGCAATGCCTCATGGGTCCTGTAGTTCTGCAACAGCTGGAGGGCCACAGGTTGGACACCCATGTTCTATATGCATAGAGCTGGGTGTTGTGACAAGGCAAAAACACCTGGGAATCCCTCTCAGCCATCCTGCTAAGGGCTGGGGATCAACAATGACCACGTGTGCATGACATCAGCTGGAGACTTTTCTGAGATGGAGCAGAGCCTCTATAATGTTCCCATTGTGATTCAAAGAAATGTGGACTTTTTAGGATGCCTGTGATAATCTGCCCAGTAGGAGTATTAGGACAGGCCTGTATTTTTCGTTCTATTCTAGTAATAGGATTTCTTATATCTGCAGGCAAAGAAGAAGGAAACGGTAGAAGACAAGGAAGATATTGAAGGGAACTTGTTGCGGCCAGCCGGGGTGTCCCTTCGTGGAGCTCACCTGACACTTTGGGTCTTCCGTGCAGAGGATCTGCCACAGAGTAAACAATGAGGACACGACTACCTGACGCTGTGGATCGTTCGCTACACCGGCTGTAATAGAGAGAATTTCTTCCTTGTGGTTGAAATCGTACATTCCTCCTGTTTTTCTCCCAGTACATCCGGTCTGCTGGCGACCTTAGCCCGGTCCAATGTCTGCCATTTCTTGAGGACATTACATCCCTCGTCCACCATGACTTGGGTTGGTTTACCCTTATGGCTCCACATATACACCAGGACCCTTGTCGTTGTCAATGACTATATATGTAAAGTTTAAATTATTGAACCACTAAAGAGGTCACTATCACTGTTGGTCCCCGAAGAAGCCCACTAGAATGGCGAAACATGTCGGACCCTGGTGACCCCATTACTGTATCTCTTGGTTCATACTGTTATCTGTTGTATTTACATACGTTGTTTATACCTCTTGATGCTATACTGCATCTTTGTTTTTAATTATTGATCAATTTAATTTTCAATAAAATTACACCTTTTTAACTGTTTTGTTATTGCCATCTATCTTTGCCATATAGGTCACTGCCTTTAAAGTCCCACTATGGTGGTTTTATGACTGTATGTTCCCCTCTAGGGATGAGCCTGCGGGTTGATACAGACATTTGCCACTTTACATTTTCTCTCGTTCTATTCTCTGTAGAGTAATAGGATTTCTTATATCTGCAGGCAGAGAAGAAGGAAACGGAAGAAGTCAAGGAAGATATTGAAGGGAACTTGTTGCGGCCAGCCGGGGCATCCCTTTGTGGAGCTCACCTAACACTTCGGGTCTTCCATGCAGAGGATCTGCCACAGAGTAAGCAATTGCAAGAATGTGGACGCGGTGGGTGGTTCATTTTTTATGGCCAATGGTAACCCGTCTCTCTCTTCTGTCTCAGTGGAAGTACATTGAGTTAAGTTTTCAATGTTAAAGCTGAACTACACTGCATCTGAGAAGCACAAACCAAAAACATTATTTAACCACCTCAATACTGGGCACTTAAACCCCCTTCCTTCCCAGACCAATTTTCAGCTTTCGGTGCTCTCGCACTTTGAATCACAATTACTCAGTCATGCTACACTGTACCCAAATTAATTTTTTATCATTTTGTTCCCACAAATAGAGCTTTCTTTTGGTGGTATTTATTCACCTCTGGATTTTTTATTTTTTGTGATATAAGCGAAAAAATAGCGAAAAAAAAATTATATTTTCTATTGTCTGTTTTAAAAGAAATCCAATTAAATCAAATTTTGTCACAAATTTAGGCCAGAATGTATTCTGCTACATGTCTTTGGTAAAAAAAATCCTGATAAGTGTATGAAAATAGGTTTTTGTGAAAGTTATAGCGCCCTCAAGCTAGGCTACGTATCATTGAAAATTTAACAGTCCTGATGTACTGACTACCTATCTCATTTCTTCAGGCCCTAAAATGTCAGGAGAGTACAAATACCCCCCAAATTACCACTTTTTGTAAAGAGGACAGTCCAAAGTATTTAGTAAGAGGCATAGTGAGTTTTTTGAAGTTGCAATATTTTGGCCACATTAGTTTTGGTAATGAAGATTTTTTTTTTCCACAAAATTGTTAAATTAACAAGGTATTTCTCACACTTGACATACATAAACTTGCAAATACACCCCAAAATATATTCTGCTACTCCTCCTAAGTATGGCGATACCACATGTGTGAGACTTTTCCACAGCCTGGCCACATACAGAGGCCCAACATTCAAGTAGCACGGTCAGGCGTTCGAAAGCCATAAATTACACATTTCATTTCCTAACAACCTATCACGTTTTTGAAGGCCCTGGAGCACCAGAACAATGGAATTACCCACAAAATGACCCCATTTTGGAAAGAAAACACCCCAATGTATATTCTATGAGGCATAATAAGTCTTTTGAAGATGTAATTTTTTTCCACAAGTTTTTGGAAAATGTGGGAAAAAATAAAAACGTATTTTTTTTTTTTTTACACAAAGTTGTCAATTTATAAGATATTTCTAATACATAGCATGTACATAGCAAAAATTACACCCCAAAATGCATTCTGCTACTTGTCCTGAGTATGACGATATCACATGTGTGAGACTTTTCCACAGCCTGGCCACATACAGAGGTCCAACATCCAAGTTGCACAGTCAGGCGTTCTAAAGGCATAAATTACACATTTCATTTCCTGAGTACCTATCACATTTGTGAAGGCCCTGGAGCATCAGGACAATGGAATAACCCACAAAATGACCCCATTTTGGAAAGAAAACACCCAAATGTATATTCTATGAGGCATTATGAGTCTTTTGAAGATGTAATTTTTTTCCACAAGTTTTTGGAAAATGTGGAAAAAATAAAAACGTATTTTTCTTTTTACACAAAGTTGTCAATTTCTAAGATATTTCTAATACAAAGCATGTACATAGCATAAATTACACCACCAAAATGCATTCTGCTACTCGTCCTGAGTATGGCGATACCACATGTGTGACACTTTTCCACAGCCTGGCCACATACAGAGGCCCAACATCCAAGTAGCACAGTCAGGCTTCTAACACATAGCATGTACAGATCAAGAATTACAACCCAAAATACATTCTGCTGAGCAAAGGGTAAAAAATAATGATTACCTGTGGTGTTAGCAGGCACGAATATGGTCCCAGCACAGGAAAAGCATTGGTCCAGGCAGCCAATGGAGATGTTCAGGAATTTTCCAGGCAGCAGGCAGGGATATTCCAAAGTATTGGTCCTGGCAGTAGTTCAGTTAGCAGGCATAGTCATGGCCAGTTCAGGTGGCAGGCATAGGCATGGCCAGTTCAGGTGGCAGCAGGCAGCACTATAAGGCTTGGGGTCCTTGGTCAGGGAAGACCTGAGGACAGGGGTAGAGGCTTCTCCCACCCAAATCTCTTTGAAGGCTCCGAGATCCAGACCCTAATCCGAGAAAACAAAAACCTGGAGAAAAAAAAGTTTTCTCCACTCGGAAATTCTATTCTGGAGCCCCTCACCTGTGTGAGACCCCTGTGTTGAATAGTACAGTGGCAGAGCAAATAATCAGTTCCAGGAGGCAGGCAAAAAGAATGGTCATTCAACAGTCCGGGTCATACAGAGAAATAGCAGAAACTGGAAAAATATCTTCACATCATAGTCGATAAACAGTCCGGGTCATACACAGAAATAGCAGATAGTGGAAACTGGGAAAATGTCTTTACTAATAGTGTACTGAAGTGTGATAAACATGATAGCACCCTACAATACAGAGGCCTGGCTGGGAGGGACATTGGGGACAGTAGTATCTGGTGTCGCGGCAAATTCCTCTACGTGAACATACACAACATTTTTTTTGGTGTCTGCGGCCTGTGTGGGTAGGAGGGAGGATATCCGGGAAGTGCCTTTCATGAAGTCTGGCTAATGCATCAGAACAAATTTGTTCGGGGGGTGGCCATGGGGATAGAGAAAGGCCATGATAACGTCCTCTTGAAATCTTAAATAGGTTAGGGATCCTTGGGTACACTTGGAAAAAATGACATAGGAATTGAACAGGGCTAGCTGAATTATATAAATGGCGACTTTTTTATACCAAAACAGTGATCTCCTGGTGGCCAAGTAGGGCTGCATCAGCTGGTCACTCATATCCACCCCCCCCCCCATGAATAGGTTATATTCATGGATGCATTTTGGCTTCTGGATGGGACCTCGTCTTGTCTGAAGTTCCACCAGGGTGTCCTCATGTATTGTGGAAAGGATGTAGACGTCCCTTTTATCTTTCCACTTCAGAGCTAGTACCTCTTCATTGCGCATACTGGCTTTTTCCACCCGATTTAATCTTTGGCTGATCAATCTCTGTGGGAAGCCCTTGCGGTTGGACCGTGCTGTCCCGCAGGCCACAGTCTTTTTTAGGTATAGATGGCGGAAAAGTGGGAGACTTGTATAAAAATTGTCAACATATAGGTGGTAACCCTTCCCAAGCAGTGGTTCTATCAGCTGCCAGACAATTTTGCCACTTGTCCCGATATAGATAGGGCACCCAGGGGGGTTATCTGACTGTCCTTTCCCTCATAAATTTTGAAATCAAAAATGTAGCCCGTGGCCCTGTTGCATACTTTGTAAAACTTTACCCCATATCTGGCTAGTTTACTTGGGAGGTATTGTTTTATCCCAAGCCTTCCGGTGAAGTGGACTAGGGATTCATCCACACAAATGTTTTTATCAGGGGTAAACATTTGCTTGAAGCTGGAGCAAAGAAAATTGATTAGGGGCCGAATTTTGAATAATTTATCATAATTTGGATGATTTCGGGGGAGGCACTGGGCATTGTCGTTGAAATGTAAAAATCGCATTATCATTTCATAACGGTGTCTGGGCATCAAAGAGGAGTAGACTGGCATATGATGGCAAGGTACAGTAGACCAGTAGGAGTGGAGTTCATTTTTTTTTGTCAGACCCATGTTGAGGGTCAGTCCAAGGAAAAGTTTAAATTCTTCCACGGTGAGGGGTTTCCAAACAAAGGGGCGGGCATAGGATGAATCCGGATTGCTGGCAATATGTTGGCTGGCGTACGGATTACACTGCTCCACGATGTAGTTCAGCAGATCATTAGTGAAAAACAAATTAAAATAATAAAGTGGGGTTACATTATCCGATTGGATTTGAGGGCCTGGCTGTGCTGTAAAAGGGGGAATTACAGGTTCTGCTGAAGTATCGGGCAGCCATGTCGGATATAACAGCAATGCCAGCTGCTCAGGTAGATCTTGAATCATGGGCAGGATACTGCGGCAGAATGCTACCCATCTATTGTTAATATTTTGGAAAATATCAGAAGTAGCACTTGACTTCTTGGCTTTCATTTCCCTCATAAATTCTGATTCCATAGAGGATCGTAGTTGTGGCTGCTGTTGGTGACGACATCTCCGCTGTGCTGATGATCTTCTAGGTATCTCATCATCTTCTATTTGAGATATGAGTCTTTGTTCTTCTGCTGCAGTTTCCTAGTGGGGTAAAAAATAAATAAGAGTAGATAGGGAAAGATATTATGAGAGAGAGATGGGAGGGGGAAGAGACACAGTGGGGGAGAGCGAGAGAGATGGTGGAGAGAGAGCAAGATAGATGGGGGGAGAGAGAGAGAGAGATGGAGAGTAAAGAACGAGAGTGTGAATGAGACAGAGAGAAAAAGATAATAGTGGAGTGAGCATGAGAAAAATATACAATAAAATACCTGCACACTGTGCCTAGGAGACAGTGACACCTCTTCAGACTGTGGAGGCTGGATTGGTTCAGCATTGTCCACAGAGGGACATGCCTCACTTCCAGAACCCTCATCATAATCATCACACTCCTCTCCACTCCAGTTTCTTGTAGTTCTGAAAAAATATGAAAAAGAAAGTGCATTTACCCCATTTCCTCATTACGCATAGCATAATTATTTTATTCACTTACGGTCTTGACTCCATAACACGTTTCAAAAAGGCAAGCTCACTTGCATAAGGATGCCGCTTGCGTCAACCATGACGTGCTGGAGCACCGCTGCGAACTGTTTGTTCATCATTAAGATCCCGCCTATAGAGGTCTCATAGGGATTTCCACCGAATGGCAAAATCATCCACTAAAGTAAAAATAAATGAGATGTGATGTGTGTCAGCTCTGTGTGCTACACTATTGAAAAAAATTCACATGTCAATAGGCCTTAGTACTTACTTCGTTTTTGCTCTTGTTTCCAGCTTAAGATTTGCAAAGAAAGGAAGGAACAAGCCGCTCAGGTGTGTCAGTCCGACCTGGTGCTGGTAAGACCCGTCATCAGGAAAATTGCAAGTAGAAATAGTGAAACCGCACTCAGGTAGATGAAAGCAAATGATGTGGTTTATTCTTCAAAATCATGGATATACAGACAGTGCAGGGAACAGATGATCCAGGTTAACGCGTTTCACGGCTCACATGGCCACTTACTCATAACCGTAGTGATGAATAACGGGAATCGGTTTCTTATATATATTCTAGATGATTAATGTAATTGCTTACACCTTTGTATAATTGACTCAATGATCTTGCAATGAGAGACCGATTTGACCGTGATTCAGCACCTGGGATATAAAGATGTACACAAAAAATACCTCATAATGGGGCAAGATAACATGACAGCAAACATTCAGTGTATGAAAAGAGAAAAAAATATAAAAGATATATATTATTTGCATAATGTATACCAATGATGTTGTGACGTTAAAAACATTGTTGACAAAAAGGAAGAATCCAACACGGCATAAATGACATAAACACAGGAGGAGAAGATGAAAAGTTTAAGACTTATATATACATATAGAGATATCATCTTCTAATTCTACCTGTGTAAACATTAAGTATAAAGACATGCTTCATGGAACAAGTAATATTGAAAAGTACTTATGTGTGAAAGAACAAAGTAAATGAATAAAAATCGTGACACGAATAATAAAAATGAGAATGAGAGTGAAAATCTCTCACCTTTAATCAATTGATTGTGAAAATAGATGTGCAACACATCTACAGATATGTGTATGAAATATACTAAATCCATGTATAGGTGCATACATGAACATGTACCAAAATATGTGTGAAATGAAAATGCTAAGTAGTGCATGTCATATGGCGCACCGATCAATGTTTGTCTGGGATTGTCAAAGATAGCAAAGCCAAAAATGCATTAGAAAGATTGAATGCATGTAAATACAAAAATAAATATAAATATAAAGCATGTATATATAAACATATCAATACAAATGCAATTGGCTACAGGAAAAAACACCCCGATGCTGTGAATGTTAGTCTACATGTGTAATCCAAAAAATGTTATATAAAAAGTATATATAAATAAATAAGTAAATGATATATCGAATATATATGTATATATAAAGTGATGACGGTGAATAGTGAAACAGTCGTGAATAATCCCAGTTATCCAAATGATAAAAGCTGGGAGAAGGTAATAAACACAAAATGACATCACCCTGCTGCGATGGACGTTAAAAACTTTAATTGAAAAAGAATTACAAGTGAAAAATAATAAATGGGTGATGTGGAACAGTGTAAAAATGTGTTATTGGTGCTGATGTGTGATGGTGTTTTAATTATTGATATGTATAAATGTTGAAATCTGTAACATGAAGCATGTTGAGAAAAATAATAATAATAAACATGATGCCGAAATGGATAATTCCAATAAACATGACGTACATATACCCGCTGAAAAGGGAAGAGGGAGGGGTCACAAGATTCCTATTTTTTTATATTTTATATATACAAAAAGTCAAAAGATCAACCAGAGACATTAAGTAGAAAAATTATTATAATGTCTAAAAATTGGCACGAAAATAGATTGTAGGAAATTTATACCATAAAAATATCATTATAAGTGTGATATACTGACCAAACAAATAATTAAGTGCCTGTTGACAATGGAATGTGGGACCCCATTCCAGCGGGGAAAAATTGGAAACACCCCCATACAAATACAAAAATTGTATATATGGTGTAAACAAGTGGTGGTGATGAATATCTAATTGGCTAATCAAGCTTCCACACACATGAACACCGATCCGATCTAGCAAGACATACATATAAACATTTCAAAAGAATATGTGTAACAGTTACTAGCACGGTCGGAGGAAAGGACACTATGTATAGATAAATACACATGAGCACATATATACACACGCGTATAAACACATAAGTATACATGAGAACGTATATACATATGCGCATAAATATATTCATTATTGAAGCAAGATCATGGAATTAAATACTATAATGAATCACAAAAATTAGAACTGCAAAAAATGGACTACAAAAACTTGGACTATAAAGATATAGCTACAAATTAGTAGGAAAAAGGATAAATGCCAAAAGTTAGATGAAATAAAATAAAAACCAGGAGAGGGCGTCACTCATAAAAATGAGTGACATCCCACTCCCAGTTCAAACCTTGTGGCATACGTGTATGTAACTTAAAAATCCATAGAACTTCCCTTTTACACAAGAGTTTGAAAACGTCACCACCTCTAGGAGGTCTGGTGACATGGTCAATAATTTGGACTTGTACCAAGGACAGGTCACCATGATGCATGTTGTTGAAATGCTTAGCTATATTGGTGGATTTGGAGGTGCGAATATCACTCAAATGCTCGCGAAATCGATCTTTTAACCTCCGAGTTGTTCTGCCCACATATTGAATAGAACATGACTTACATGTGATCAAATAAATGAGGTATTTGGTGTTGCAATTGAAAAAGTTTTTTATGTTGTATAACTTATTATCATAAGTGGAGACAAAACTGTCCCCAATGATGATATGTGAACAAGATACACATTCTGTCATGCCACATTTATAATTTCCTCTGCAGAAAAGCCAAGTTTTGGATGTATTGGGTTTATTTGAAGTATAAAGACTGGGAGATAGAAAATTACCTATAGTGGCAGCCCTTCTAGCTACTATATTTACCCCATCACTGAGAACATTGGCACAGATGTCATCCGTGTACAATGTAGGTAGATGTTTATGAATAATCTTTTTTATCTTTTTAAATTCTAAGCTGTAGGGTAAGGATAATGTGATGGAAGGAATCATTGATTTAATACTCTTAGGTATGGATTTATTAGTGGTTCTTGGCTTGGATCTGTTGCTGTGGCTATTGTGGGTGGCCATACCCTGTTGCATGTAAAGTGTATTATTAAGAGTATCCATTGCTAAAAGGTCCGAGCGATCTTTATTTAAAGCTAAGTAATACGCCCTGTTCAACATCCATCTAGGGTAACCCCTGTCTAGAAAGCGATTGTATAATAAAGAGGCTTGTTTCTTAAAATCATCTAAGTTACTGCATATCCTACGAGCTCTAAGGAATTGCCCTACAGGGATACCCTTGATGGTGTGAACAGGGTGACTAGAATGTGCATGCAATAAACTATTTCCGGACAAAGGTTTTCTATACAAGTTTGTTATCACCTTGTTATCAGTATGACTCAATGCAACATCCAAGAATTTGATTGTATCAGCACTTGAAACACCTGTGAATTTTAAGTTTACCGAATTGTGATTCAAGTATGATAAAAAATCGTCCAAAACCACACTCTTGTGGCAGACAAAGATCAGGTCGTCTATATAGCGATAATATAAAACGACCCGATCTCTGTATGGATTGTCACCTCCAAAGATGTGGGGTCTCTCCCACCAACCCATATATAGGTTGGCGAGAGAGGGGGAAAACTTAGCCCCCATCGCTGCCCCACACCTTTGGAGGTAAAAATTGCCATCAAAAGAAAAGAAATTATGTGTCAAAAGAAACATTAATACATCAAGGATGTAATCTCGTAGTTCAGCACTAAGAGCAGTGCGTTGTTTTAGAAAGGTGTCTATGGCTGTAATCGCAAGGTCATGGGGTATGGAGGAATATAAACTGGACACGTCACACGTGATCCAGATATAGTCCTTTGTCCAAAGAAATGTATCTATAATATTTAATAAGTGTTTGGTATCCCTTAGATAGCTGGGAAGTTCTACTACAAGATCTTGTAACTGGCCATCAAGCCATTCACCTAGTTTTTCACAGAGAGATCCTATCCCAGAGACAATTGGTCTCCCCAAAACTGGATTTAAGCCTTTATGAACTTTGGGGAGATGATGAAAAATCGGTATAACCGGATAATCTGGGATAAGCTTCTCTGCTTCCCTAGTGGAAAATGCCCCAAGGGTTAAACCTCTCTCTATCAAAGCGCATAATGCCGATCTATAAAAAATGGTAGGATCACTTTTCAAGGATTGGTAGGTGCAAGTGTCATTTAATTGTCTAAGGGCTTCTGCTTTATATGCCTCACTGTCCAATATGACTATAGCACCCCCCTTATCTGCATTTCTAATGGTAATAGATGTATCTTGCTGCAATGATTTTAAAGAGACTCTCTCCCTGCTAGTCAGATTATCAAGTGATCTGGAAATGGGAGATGGTGTATCCATGGCTAAACCGAATATGTCTCTCTCCACTGATTTTTGGAAGAGATCCATGTTCTGTGATCGAGATTGAATGGGATAAAAACTGGAGTGGCTAGACAGAGCGATTCTTTTAACTCCTTCCTCAGAAAACTCATCAGGTGGATGAAAACTTTCCAAAGCCAGATCCTCCAATTCGATGACGGCACACGACTCACGGAAGGTGAGCATGGGCCTACCAGGATTGGAAGATGTGGTCGAATGAAAATTGTCTTCATTAGACATTGTATCTGTATCATTGAAAAAGTGCCTTTTAAGCGTTAAATTTCGAACAAATTTGTTCACCTGTAAGATAGTCTGAAAAGGGTCAAAGCGAACATGCGGGCAAAAATTAAGGCCCTTTGACAATAAACTTATGTCCTCAGCAGTTAAAGTTCTTTTGGACAAATTGATAATATTGTTACTTGCTGTTTTTGTGCCGGTAAGATGACCTTCCCAGTCTATTTCCGAAAGGAACGGAGGCGAGATTTGCCGGCGATGTCTTCTGCCTCCTCTTCTTGTACGTTTTTGCCCTTTTTCTTTGTGTATCGCCTGCTGCGTTTGCTTGACCCGTTTTTTGAGGTGGATGATGTATTGCCCTAGAATCCATTGATGTATCAGATGTGTGTGCCATCGATGTGTCTGTGGCCGCCGTATCAGGATCAGAAAAGCTAACTCGTTTTTTCATCGGGTGTTGACGATGCCAGGAACCTGTTCTTTTCCAAGTATAGACATTTTTTGTCTCATAATCAATTTCGTCCCTGAGTAGCTTTTCTTGTTTTCCTTTAATGATATCCATCTCGAGTTTGTCAATTTTATCGTTTAAAGCTTGATCTAAGTCTGCAAATAGTGGAGAATCTTTAAAGGGTGAAAGTTCTGTTTGCAGAGAAGAGATGTCTTCTTGCAGTTTTTCAAGTTCCAAATTTTTTGAATCCACAATTTTAATGAGGTCAAAGGAACATTTGGAGAGGGTGTCCGTCCACTGTTGTTTGAGATCATCGTTATATAGATCAAAAGTGGGGAACTTCTTGATACGAAGCCCTCTTGGGATCCTCGCGACATCAATGTATTCTCTTAATGTGGTCTTCTCCCAATATGCCTTTACCTCTTTTGTCATGAACTTTTCCAGTTTGTGAAAGGTGGCTTTAATGGAAGGCGAGGAATCATCCTTGACTTTTTTGAGAGTGGCTTGTGCATCCTGCCTCAGCGGATTATTGCTTAATAATCTTAGTGTCCGGCTGGTAGAGGGTGCTTCCATGTCTGTTCCGTGTGTGAGTGAACACACAAGCGCTGTCTGTCTTGTAAAGTCCGTGTAGTATGAAGAAACCAAATGGCAGATAGAAATCGGACTCACCGGGCTGGCTGTAATCACGGAGATCAGCAAAGAAAGGAAGGAACAAGCCGCTCAGGTGTGTCAGTCCGACCTGGTGCTGGTAAGACCCGTCATCCGGAAAATTGCAAGTAGAAATAGTGAAACCGCACTCAGGTAGATGAAAGCAAATGATGTGGTTTATTCTTCAAAATCATGGATATACAGACAGTGCAGGGAACAGATGATCCAGGTTAACGCGTTTCACGGCTCACATGGCCACTTACTCATAACCGTAGTGATGAATAACGGGAATCGGTTTCTTTTATATATTCTAGATGATTAATGTAATTGCTTACACCTTTGTATAATTGACTTAATGATCTTGCAATGAGAGACCGATTTGACCGTGATTCAGCACCTGGGATATAAAGATGTACACAAAAAATACCTCATAATGGGGCAAGATAACATGACAGCAAACATTCAGTGTATGAAAAGAGAAAAAAATATAAAAGATATATATTATTTGCATAATGTATACCAATGATGTTGTGACGTTAAAAACATTGTTGACAAAAAGGAAGAATCCAACACGGCATAAATGACATAAACACAGGAGGAGAAGATGAAAAGTTTAAGACTTATATATACATATAGAGATATCATCTTCTAATTCTACCTGTGTAAACATTAAGTATAAAGACATGCTTCATGGAACAAGTAATATTGAAAAGTACTTATGTGTGAAAGAACAAAGTAAATGAATAAAAATCGTGACACGAATAATAAAAATGAGAATGAGAGTGAAAATCTCTCACCTTTAATCAATTGATTGTGAAAATAGATGTGCAACACATCTACAGATGTGTATGAAATATACTAAATCCATGTATAGGTGCATACATGAACATGTACCAAAATATGTGTGAAATGAAAATGCTAAGTAGTGCATGTCATATGGCGCACCGATCAATGTTTGTCTGGGATTGTCAAAGATAGCAAAGCCAAAAATGCATTAGAAAGATTGAATGCATGTAAATACAAAAATAAATATAAATATAAAGCATGTATATATAAACATATCAATACAAATGCAATTGGCTACAGGAAAAAACACCCCGATGCTGTGAATGTTAGTCTACATGTGTAATTCAAAAAATGTTATATAAAAAGTATATATAAATAAATAAGTAAATGATATATTGAATATATATGTATATATAAAGTGATGACGGTGAATAGTGAAACAGTCGTGAATAATCCCAGTTATCCAAATGATAAAAGCTGGGAGAAGGTAATAAACACAAAATGACATCACCCTGCTGTGATGAACGTTAAAAACTTTAATTGAAAAAGAATTACAAGTGAAAAATAATAAATGGGTGATGTGGAACAGTGTAAAAATGTGTTATTGGTGCTGATGTGTGATGGTGTTTTAATTATTGATATGTATAAATGTTGAAATCTGTAACATGAAGCATGTTGAGAAAAATAATAATAATAAGCATGATGCCGAAATGGATAATTCCAATAAACATGATGTACATATACCCGCTGGAAAGGGAAGAGGGAGGGGTCACAAGATTCCTATTTTTTATATTTTATATATACAAAAAGTCAAAAGATCAACCAGAGACATTAAGTAGAAAAATTATTGTAATGTCTAAAAATTGGCACGAAAATAGATTGTAGGAAATTTATACCATAAAAATATCATTATAAGTGTGATATACTGACCAAACAAATAATTAAGTGCCTGTTGACAATGGAATGTGGGACCCCATTCCAGCGGGGAAAAATTGGAAACACCCCCATACAAATACAAAAATTGTATATATGGTGTAAACAAGTGGTGGTGATGAATATCTAATTGGCTAATCAAGCTTCCACACACATGAACACCGATCCGATCTAGCAAGACATACATATAAACATTTCAAAAGAATATGTGTAACAGTTACTAGCACGGTCGGAGGAAAGGACACTATGTATAGATAAATACACATGAGCACATATATACACACGCGTATAAACACATAAGTATACATGAGCACGTGTATACATATGCGCATAAATATATTCATTATTGAAGCAAGATCATGGAATTAAATACTATAATGAATCACAAAAAATCGTCCAAAACCACACTCTTGTGGCAGACAAAGATCAGGTCGTCTATATAGCGACGTTCCGGAACGTCCTTCAGAAGGAGAGAGATTGCGCCGCCGCGGGCACGCGCAGCGGCGCGATCTCGATGTGCCTGTGTCGCTCGGACACACGGCAACAACATTCGGCAAGAGGGCCGTGTGATTGGCCCTCCTGATCACATGACAGCTGTGTCCAATCACAGCTGTCATGTAATGTAAATACAGCCGTTGTAACGGCTTTGATCTCTTCTTCTCCTCACACAGATCCTGTCAGTGAGGAGAAGAAGAGACAATCTGTGCTGCAGCCATCCTACGGGCACGGCTAAGCCGATAATTGTATATTTTTTGTGCGTGACTTAATCCGTGTCCACCATAAAAGGACGCATTATGTTTTCTGAAAGTCCAAACGCCTCATCAGCAACAATAACGAAAGGAAGGCTTGGTCCTGTGGTTCCAGGTAGTGGCCTCCTAGGGGGGATACGCAAACGTCCTTCATGTAGTCTTCGTCCCATTGCGGATTCACTAAATATTCTGGCATCACCAGCACTCCCGTAGGCCCAACGTCAATAGAAATAAAGCGCAGACTGGCGTCAACTAGACCCAGAAGTACAATTCAAAAGCATTTTTTAAAATTGTAATATTTGGTTCCTGAGTTTGCAGGCATTCTCACACACGAATGTGCTGGGAATTGTGTCTTTAGCCAAAATTCTTCAGACACCTTTTGCCAAAGCTCCTCTGTGGGTTGCGGCATCACAACATCATGCAGCTCCTCCCACATCGCGTGACACGTTTCACGGACTATCTTGGCCACTGGTGTCACACCGAGCAGGAAATAATGCATGCAATGAAGAGAAATTCTGTCCAGTCGCAAGGAACCTGTGTAATATAATACGTTTTTATTGTTTTTTTGTCTATATGTGTGTGTGTGGGAGTTTATATACACTGACCCAAAAAATGAAAGGAACATCACAGTATAGCATCAAGTTAAACTCCTGGGATATTGATCGGGTCAGTTAAGTAGCAGAGGGGCTAGTTAATCAGTTTCATCCATGACATAAATGGGCAACAATGATATGACCTCCAAAACAGGACTGCTTGGTGGAGGCCACTGATATTTTTTTCCCTAGTGAAGACAGTTTTTCACTAGTTTTGCATTTGGCTAGGGACTGCTTGTGCAAATAAATTTTGCAATATTTTCACATATATCACAAAATACCTGAGTGTGACAAGTAGTTGCTCTTCAGGGGACACACTTCTCCTCATGTTGGTATCCATCCGTGTCAGTCTCGGTGTCAGAATATGCAACAGTGCATCGAATGTGGAGATGGACATTCGTGTAAAGTTAAAAAACTTCCCTGGAAAAGTGCGAAGGCCTTCATACCGAGCAGAAAAAAATCCCCGTGTCAGACGTTGTGACACCAACAGATGTGCCCAGTAACGACGGCGATATCTTCGATTTTCTTCCAAATGCCTCTGCTGTCTTCTATTCCTCATCAGGAACAGAAAAATACCTGCAATCATAAAATTATCCAGGGATTCCATATTCAAGAGCAAAAAACGCTGGAAACAGCTGCAGATACCCAACAATCTAGTAGAAGGGAGAATTATGGCGCCAAAATGCTAATTTGCATATCAAGAACTTTGAGCGAAAAGACACGAAATTACACGCATTTACGTGAACGCATATGCGCGAAAATGCGCGCATTACAATTACGGCTGAAAAAGTAGATGCTCTAACACGAGTATCATGTGTAAGCTGCCTTAGCAGTATTGTTACTGTAGATCAGTGTGATCAATAACTCACATTTTTTTTCATTTGTGCTGCATTAAATATGTGAGTTTAATTAACTAAGTGGAGAGTGACAGTTTAAGAGTACCTGTTGTGCCATAACAGACATATTAATATGAAAGTTATCCAGAGATGAAAGTTTCTAGCATCGCTCTCAGGGCAAAACTACAAATAATAGACCCACATAGCAAACCCCCCCGGGCTCCATAGCACCTGGATGGGCTGCTATGGCTAAAGTTATGCCACTGATCGTTTGGATATGTTATATTGAGTCCTCAGATGTGATGGCTACATTCATTTTCTTTTTTCAGTTAAACTGATTTTCTGCAACTACAGAAAAATACCTGATACTGATAGAAAACCAGTATCTTTGTAACTTCCTGAACACTAAAATCTCAAACAATGTTATACTGTATATGTACAGTATGTTAACTAGTGGCAGTATAACAGAAAGAAAATGTATAAAATCAATGAAATCTTTCTGGTTTCCCCCATACCCCTTTGTTGCAGCTAATGTTACAAACAAATCACTGAATAAGACCGTGATCGGCAGCTACAGAAGTTAGAGATTGTTACCAAATTATATGATCGCTGTAGCAATCTGTCACATTGATTGACCAAAGAACGAGGGTCTGCTTTGATAGATTGGGGGTCAAACTTGTGGTGGCCATACACACTTTGATAAATGATCAATTCTTTTTACAATTGATCCCTCCCGATAGGAATATTTGATCTATAGTTTACAACCCAATGTGCCACACAAATAGAAGTGTATTTTGATAGATAGTGTGAAAATACGATTGTAAGCTAATGATTACATCTCTGTTTCCACTATGCAAACCCATAATCTGATTGGTTGAAAAGCGATTGGAATCATGAACAAAGCATCTCAAAGCAAAATAATAGATACTTTTCCGCCCGGGCCGATTTGACTCAGTTTAAAAGAATACAATCTAAATTGAATCTAGATCAATCATAAGGGAAGTCATGGCTACTCAATTGTTTGCCAGTTTAATCACAGTTTGATCATTTTGATTGAACTGCACCTCGGTTGGATAATAAAATCAAAGTGTGTATAGCCACCATTACAGCAGGTGAAGTGATCTGAAGTATTCTCATTGGAGAGTGAGATTTTAAGATATAAACATACGTAATCCTTGGAGGCTTGTCTGAATTCCTATATATTTCATATAAAATGTTTAAACTGAGAAAATAGACCATTTTAAGAAAAAATAGGGTAATTCTGAAATTGATAGCAGCGATTGGTCTCAAAAAAGTTGGGGCCGGGCCATGTTTAGCAACCCCTTCTCTTTTACCAACACTCTAAATGTCTGGTAACGGAGGAGACCAGTTGCTGGAGTTTTGGGAGAGGAATGTTGTCCCATTTCTCCCTGATATAGGATTCTAACTTCTCAACAGTCCCGGGTCTTCTTTGTTGTATTTTTCATTTCAAGATGTGCTAAATATTTTCAGTTGGTGAAAGGTTTGGACTGCAGGCAGGCCAGTTAGGCATCCAGACTTTTCTACTATGAAGCCATGCTGTTGTAATGAATGCAGCATGCGGTTTAGAATTGTCCTGCTCAAAGATGCAAGGCTTTCTCTGGAAAAGAAATTGTCTGCATGAGAGCATATGCTGCTCTAAAAACCTGGATATATCTTTCAGCATTGATGGTGCCTTTCCATGTGTGCAAGCTGCCTATTCCATATGCACTAATGTACCAACAGAGATGCAGGCTTTTGAACTGAGGAGGAAGGTCCCTCTCTTTTTTAGTCTGGAGGACATGGTGCCCATGGTTGCCAAAAAAGAATGTCAAATTTGGTTTCGTCTAACCACAGAAAAGTTTTCCTATTTGCAACAGATAATTTTTCTTTTAAAAAGAAGAAAGTTTTACAGTAGTAGGAAAAAAAATCTACCAAACTCTGGAGATGGGGAAGAGTAGACCACATATCAGAAAATTGTAACATGTTTATTAAAATAACAGGACAAAATATTGTATATGCATTTATACATCAGACAAAGTAGCAAAGTCTCATAAAATCTAAGATAAACAACAATACATATCAGTATACATTATACATATAGTCTCTTAGATTGTAAGCTCTAACGAGCAGGGCAGGGGCGTAACTACAGGGGTTGCAGGGGTTGCAATTGCTACCGGGCCCCATGCTCCAGGGGGCCCGGTAGCAAACCAGTGCGTGAACTTCCAGGATCTCAAAGGTCACACTTGCGACCAGGCCCTGGCATTGCACCACTGTGGGGAGGCCCCAAGATTGCAGGAAGGGGGCCCACTGCAGAACTTGTGAAAGGATACTGCTGCGGGACCATAATAAAAGGCCATGCAACGAGAGTAAAGAGCCCCAGGATTAGTGGGAATAACCCCGGGCTTGAAGGGAAGGGCCCCGGCCAGGGGTCTGGGGGGCCCTTCATGGTTTCTTGCATCGGGGCCCTGAAGGTTCTAGTTACGCCTCTGGAGCAGGGCCCTCTGATTCCTACTGTATTAAAGTGTATTGTATTTGTACTGTCTACCCTCAAGTTGTAAAGCACTGCGTAAACTGTCGGCGCTATATAAATACTATATAATAATAATATAGTCCTTCAAATATAAATATACCTGAATAAGTAATACATCAATACGTTAGACTAAAAAACAAAAAGGAAAATGGACAAGCATCGGGGAGAGAAAAAAAAAAAAAGGAAAAATAAATCAATAAATAATAAGAAGAGGAAGGGGGAGGAGGAAAAAAAAGAAAAGAAAGAAGAATGTGAGGGATCAAAGCTGCAGCGAATCAAAGGGGGGGGGGAACTTACCCATCAAAACAAGATACTTTGACATATGGCAGCAGGTGACATCACCTGAGCACCTGTATTAAAGAAGCTATTTCACCTTAACCTTTCCAAATCCTAAAGTGGTACCCATATGGTCTACAGACGCCCAGTATCTGTGTAACTTGGGACATCTCCACAGCATGTGGATGAGATCCCTATGATCTCTGCTACATTTTGGACAAACTGGTTCTGACAAAATCCCCATTTTAAAAAATGTCACCAGGGTATAATGAACTCGCAATAAAAAGGTACAATTGCAACAAATGCTGAGAAGTATTAAGAGAACTAGCTTGCACTGTTTCCAGTGCATTTTCTCACTGTTCACTGGACAACTCTCCCATGTAGGACTCCCACAGATCCATGGCCTTACAGGGTTTAGGCTTCCAAATAGATATTCAGTAGGGATGCATAACAATTAGATGCAAGGCCCTTCTGTATTTTGCTGTACTGTAACAGCCCACAAATGAGTGTTGGGGAAAGAGGAAAGTCATAGGGAAGACTTTGTGCCTATACTTTATGGGAAAGCTGCAAATAGTAAAAATACATAGATTGTGGTACAAATTCTGACAGACTGCGCAAGGAGCCCTGTATCTCTGGAACCATAGGTGCTAAGAGGACCAAATTTAGTGTTGGGGTACGACTTCAGGTAACTAATCCCAAAGTCTTTTTTTTTATGTCCATGGCAGGAGAGGCTCTGCCTTCCGTGACTGAACGTCCCTGAACTCTGACCAGCTTCCCTGTCCCTGCTAAAGAAAAGCATCCCCACAACATGGTGCTGCCACCACCATGTTTCACTGTGGGGATGGTGTGATCAGGGTGATGTGCATTGTTAGTTTTCCGTCACACACATGGCATTTTGCTTTTAGGCCAAAAAGTTAAATTTTGGTCTCATCTGACCAGAGCATCTTCTTTTTGCTGTGTCCAGCTCATGGATTCTCGCAATCTGCAAACGGGTCTTTATATGGCTTTCTTTCAACAATGGCTTTCTTCTTGCCACTCTTCCATAAAGGACAGATTTGTGGAGTGCACAACTAATAGTTGTCCTGTGGACAGATTCTCCCACCTGAGCTGTGGATCTCTGCAGCTCCTCCAGAGTTACCATGGACCTCCTGGTTGCTTCTGATTAGTGCTCTCCTTGCCCGGCCTGTCAGTTTAGGTGGACGGCCATGTCTTGGTAGGTTTCCAGTTCTGGTATACTCTTTCCATTTTCAAATAATGGATTGAACAGTGCTCCATGAGATGTTCAAAGCTTGGGATATTTTTTTAAAACCTAACCCTGCAGGGGCGCATGAGCGGCGGACGCACATTAGGTGAGCTCCGGACACCCCTGACTCTCCGCAGCTCCTTACTAGCTTACATCCGCATCTCGTCCTCTGGGAGTAGGTTGCTTGACCCTCCGATACCTCTGGAGCCCCCATGGGAAAGATCGGTCAGCAGAGGCAGGGGTATACCGCGCCATTGGAGTCCCGCACCCAGGCCGCCATGGACCGCTTCATTACTAGGCCGCAATCCCCAGCCTCCGCGATGGACCCATTGCTGGGGACTGAGAATATCACGGACCCCCTACCTGTGCAAGCACCGGCTTGGGCACTCTCGGCTCCCCCATCATCACAGCAGGTATTAACCCCAGACATTCTGGATGAAAAACTCCAGGTGCTGCTGCTACAGATTACACGCAACATCGCTGCAGAGGTGGGTAAACTGTCGGTGGAGTTAAGGGGGAAGATTGCACAGATTGGGGACTGTACAGACACCCTTGAAACAAAATTTGATGATTTAGTACAATATGTGCAAGTTTTGGAAGAACAATCCTCTATGAAACACTCAGTCTCCCAAATGCAGTTACAGCAAGAGGATTTTGAGAACCAAAATCTGCGCTTTAGGGGTATCTCCGACAATGTGGGTGACAATAATCTACGCCACTTTCTACTAGGTTTGTTTAATCACCTCGCCCCTAATATTGTGGATATAGACTGGCGCTTAGATCAGGCTCACAGATCCTTGGGCCCCAAGCCTCCTACAGGTGCGAGACCTAGGGACGTCAGAGTCTGTTTCCATTTTTATGACAGCAAGGAGGCTCTCACCCTGGCGACCCAAAATAAATCTCAAGTGGAATATATAGGTGCAAAAATACTAATTTTCAATGATTTATCACCCTGAACAAGCGGAGGGCCCTCTGTCCTGTGACTTTACATCTACAGAAACATTGGGTTCCTTATTATTGGGGATTTCCATTTCGCCTGGTGGTCACTAAAGATGGCGCTCAACACAACATGAGAGATCTCCATTTAGCGGAGGCCTTCATCAGGAGCCTCGGTCTCCCACCGTTGCCTGAGGAGGATCTTCTCCTCCATCAACAGCACACGGGTCGTCCTGTTCCTGTTATACCTGGTCACATCTGGACCCCTGCGAAGACCCCGCAACGTAAGCCTAATGCCACCCCACAATGCCAGCGTTTCTCCAGATTCCCACCCTGATCATCCGCCAATCCTCTGAGGTCTCAAGTATTTCTGTCTCCTGGCAATCATAGTTGGATTTGACTGCCTTTGTGGTACCACTGAAGATCTTTATGGTCAGCCCGGCCGGGCTGGCATGTTTTTCCCCTCCCATGGGGTTTTCAATTAGTTTTGACGTTCTGCGGTTTTTATTTTTTATTTTTTCTTCAGCTGGAGAGCCGGTGGGGTCCTTCCTTGCCGGAGTTTTGTTCCATGGAAGCTCCCGTGTTGCCCTCTTTGCCCTTGGGTCTAGGCCCGGGCTCCCTGGGATTCTGTAATCCTTCAGGGTTTCTTCTGATGATACTGCCTGACCACAGTTCTTTTTTAAGACTGCTACAATTTATGTCTTTTTTTATTGTTCCTCACGTTTATTGGACTTTTTTTATTTTCTGTTCGACATTTTATTTTTGTATGTGTGGATTGGTGCCACTGTGTTTTGTCTTTGGACAGGTCACTGACTGCATCGACAGTTTCTGGTAATGTTTCCCTTCAGGGATATGCCTTCGTGAAGAGGTATTTTTCCAATGCTTGTGTCCTCTGTTCTTCCCACTGGGCGTCATGGCTTTGAGATTTCTCTCTTACAATGTCAAGGGCCTGAACTCAGTACAGAAGTGTTGGCTGGCCCTCAAGGAGTTTAGATCCTCTAGGGCGGATGTGATTCTGGTTCAAGAGACCCACTTTCGTCCTGGGGGATCGTTTAAATTCGCATCCAGGTACCATCACCAGTGTACCATCACCATCAGGTACCATCACCATCACCAGGTATCCTATCACCAGTGATGTTCAGAAAGCTTTTTAAAGGGTTCCTCCATGTCAGGTTTTTACTTCATGTATCCATGTGAAGGAAGTCACATCCATTCCATCCAATTGCAAAAGTCATATTTTTGTCAAATGGCTCCTACTACTGGTCACAATGAAAGTGTACTCTTCTTGTTTTTTTTAATGGCAGATCGATAAGATCACACCCTAGTGGTCAGTGACAATTTACCACAATTCCCAGTTTCTCAGGGATGTGTTATACACACTCACCAGCCACTTTATTAGGTACAGTACACCTGTTCAATTGCTTGATAACACAAATTGCTAATCAGCCAATCACATGGCAGAAACTTCATGCATTTAGGCATCTAGATGTGGTGAAGACTACTTGCTGAAGTTCAAATTGAGCATCAGAATGGGGAAGAAAGGGGATTTAAGTCACTGTGAACGTGGCATGGTAGTTGGTGCCAGATGCCAAACGGCTGATCTACTGGGATTTTCATGCACAACCATTTCTCGGGTTTACATAGAATGGTCCAAAAAAGAGAAATTATCCAGTGAGCGGCAATTGTGTGGAGAAAAATGCCTTGTTGATGTCACAGGAGAATAGGCAGACTGGTTCCAGATGATAGAAAGGCAACATAACTCAAATAACTACTCATTACAACCAAGGTATGCAGAATACCATCTGTGAATGCACAACACATCGAACCTTGAAACAGATGAGTTACAGCAGCAGAAGACCACACCAGGGACCACTCCTGTCAGCTAAGAACAGGAAACTGAGGCTACAATTCGCACAGGTTTACCAAAATTTGACAATAGAAGATTGGAAAAACGTTGCCTAATCTGAGGAGGCTCGATGTCAGCTATGATATTCAGATGGTAGGGTCAGAATTTGTACCAATTGAGCATCGTTTAAATGCCATGGCCTACCTGAGTATTGTAGCTCCAGAGAGGTAGGGTGAAAAGCACAATTTCCACTAAAACTTAAGGCAGATTTTACGGCAGTTCTAAGTACAAATCAGTTTAAAATTATTTGGTGGTACAGGACAGCATGGTATTGATACAATATTATGTGTGCAGAAAAATCTATAAAGGCCTGTGAAGAATAAAAGAAACTCATGTATTGACTCATATCATTACATGTCTTAAATGCATATAGTTTTTACAATACAAGTCATTTCATTGGTCCTCTAAATTACAGCTTGGACTGCAGAGTAATTGCATTGTGGAATATCTCTGTACAGGTCGTGCATGGCGTAATGTAGACAGTCACACTTTGACTAATAAAGATTATCATTGTATGAGCAATCTCTTGCATTGTCACTAGTGAATTTGGGTGTTTTATTCTGACATTCACTTTGGGTATGGTTTAATTTTTAGTTGATGACAGTCTGGGTTTTCTACCCACCTTTGGACCCTGCTAAGTAAACCTATACGGCAGCCCCCGAGAGTTTACTGGCTTCCCAGATCCCTATGAAGAGCTCAATATGGGCAAGGTAAGAATTCCACAGTAGGTTTTATTAAACAAGTGAGCTTGCAGACTCAATGCAGATATTATCCTAGTGGTGATCAAACACATAATACAGGAGGGGTAGGCAGAAGACGTGTTCCTTTTGGCATTTCAACAGGAGAAAGAGCAAAAAGGGCTCGGAACTGCCATCTATGTGCTGAAGTAGATCACAGCTTATGGGGGGCATGTTGTCCTTTTCTCCTCAGATTCTAAAAGAACCGTCCTGGCACGGCTCTGTTCTGCTGTTTTGGTACTAGTAGTTAAGAACTGATGTGTATTTTGTTGTTGGCCAGTAATTATGCATCTGTGTCTGAATTACTTGCTCCATTCTTCTGAAGAGAAAACACATTGTTGGGGGGGGGGGGGGGGATACATCACTTACCATGCATGCATTTAAGGTTTAAAATATATGTGATGACAGGTCCCCTTTAAATAAGGCCCCTGATTTTAAACAAACCCCAACTAAGAATACTAGGTCCACTTTAAAAAAATCCCCCAAAAAATAACAGACTCCCAGTGGTTGTTATTGATTACTGTTTTGCTATAGGGTGCTATTGCACTCACATGTCATGTCACCTGCCAGGGGAAATCGCTCCAGTCATGGCACACATACCAGTAAACATGCATTTTAGTTGAATGAGTGGCAGGGGGAGGGTTAGAAACTGTGTTAAGCTGGCCATATGCTGCTTGAATTTCTGCTGTATTAGACCAAATTTGAACTGTGGATGGCCCTGTTGATACAACCCGGCTCAAGTCTGTTTTTAATTAGTCTTTTGTTGAAGGAGTCAGATGTAAAAATTGGTGGCTGAATAGTGACTGCATCTAATAACATGCAGTCACTGTTCAGGTATTCCCCAAAGCTTAGTTTTTAGTGTGGTTGGGAAGTGGGCATTACACAGACCTTGTCATTTTGGCCTGAATGGGCAAGGTGATGGGTCTCTTCAAAAACTGGTATTGCATTAAGGTTCTTCTTCCTTTCAATACATTTTCTTTTGCAAGATTAAAATTTATTTCTGCTGTGAAATGATTCCAGAAAGATTCCAAAGACTGTCTGGCATTGGGTTGGGTATTTAGATGTCCCATGTCTAGATTCATCCATTATTCAGGTCAGCTGTCACCACACATCTGTCCCATCTTCCTCTGTTACCTTGCTGGTATTTTCCTTCTGAAATGTCCTCTTTGTTTTGGAAGGGAGAAGGTGTAGCGTATCGTGGGCGCATCCTGCTGGACCTTGAAAGCAAGTTGGTGGAGCACACGGAGCAGAAGGTGGATGACGTTCCTAATGATGACCTTCTACGAGTTGAGGTAATGATAGGTCCGCCTGAAGGAGGGCAGAAGAATAAAGACTGCCTGTTGGTTCCATATTTTCCTGCTAAATGGTAGCCCATATTATTTGAGAATGTTGGAAGGCCTGGAACACCCTGTAGTCAGGAAGACATAAATGGTCCTAATTAGGCTACAGATGCTTTTTCCAAGCTCAGGAATTCCATGTTAGGAGGCTTATTTGTGTTCTTCCTATTTAAACAAGTCATAGGTAGAGGGGTGTGTGTGGGGGGGGGGGGTGACAGACTAGGTAAAGGGGGTCCTATGGGGTTCTTTTATTCTTTTACACAGTCTATCAATCTCTGCATAGAGCCTTCTTAATAGTGATGGTAAAAGTTGTATGTATGAGGTTCACTGAAATTCTACAATGGCAGAATGAAAGGTTACATAAATATATAAAGTGTGTAAAATAGCATTATATTAATTGTAGTATTCCTATTTGGCACCATTGTTTAACCACTTCCCGCCCGCCCTATTACAAATTGACGGCGGGAATGTGGTTGTGTTATCCTGACCGGACGTCATATGACGGCGGCAGGATAACACAGCTCTGGGCGCCCCCCGGGGGCGCGCAGAGCGGCGATCGGTGATGCGGGGTGTCAGTCTGACACCCTGCATCTCCGATCTCGGTAAAGAGCCTCTGACGGAGGCTCTTTACCATGTGATCAGCCGTGTCCAATCATGGCTGGTCACATAGTAAAACAGGAACAGCCGTTGATCGGCTTTCCTTAGTTCGTGCCTGATAGGCACGAGTAAAGGAGCGCCGATCGGCGGCTCCCCTGACAGGGGGGGGGTCGGCACTGGTAATCAGATCATTGATTACCAGTGCAGACCCTCGGGGGGGGGGGGGGATGCCACTAGATCCACCAGGGATGCCCACTATGACCCCAGGGATGCCCACTATGGCCACCAGGGATGGCGATCAGGGCTCAGGGAGCCCCCCATTGCCCTCCCCATCAGTGATGCCCACTAGTGTCCTCCCTATCAGTGCTGCCCACAAGTGCCCATCATTGCCATCCTTTAGTGTCGCCCACCAGTGCCCATTATTGCCCACCAGTGCCCATTAGTGCCCATCAGTGCCGCCCGTCAGTGCCGCCCATCAGTGCCCATCAGTGCCCACCAGTGCTGCCTATCAGTGCCCATTAGTGCCCGTCAGTGCCACCTATCAGTGCCCGTCAGTGCCGCCTATCAGTGCCCATCAATGCTGCCTATCAGTGCCCAGCAGTGTCACCTATCAGTGCCCACCAATGCTGCATATCAGTGCTACCTATCAGTGCCACATATCAGTGCCTATCAGTGCCGCCTATCAGTGCCACCTATCAGTGCCACATATCAGTGCCTATCAGTGCCACCTATCAGTGCCGCCTATCAGTGCCACCCCATCAGTGCCACCCCATCAGTGCCACCCCATCATTGCCTCCTCATCAGTGCCTGTCAGTGCAGTCTCATCAGTGCTCATCAGTGCAGGAAAAAACTTATTTATTTACAAAATTGTATAACATAAACAAAAAAACTTGTTTTTTTTTTCAAACTTTTCTGTCTTTTTTTATTTGTTTAGCAAAAAGTAAAAATCGCACAGGTGATCAAATACCACCAAAAGAAAGCTCTATTTGTGGGGGGAAAATTATATAAATTTGGTGTAGGTACAGTGTTGCATGACCGCGCAATTGTCATTCAAAATGCAACAGCGCTAAAAGGGGAAAATTGGCCTGGGCGGGAAGGGAGGGAAGTGCCCTGTATTAAAGTGGTTAAAGTAGGGTTTCAGTCAGAAATAAGTTTTTTGGCCCAGTTATGTGTTTATTTAATCTCAACTGAGCTTTCAGGTTACATCACACATTCATGGCACATTCTCATGGCCATTTGTCACCAGCCTTACCCTACCATTAAACACAAACGACCTGTCTAACCTTTTTTCCAGTTGATTCTTCTTTTTGTTGATATAAATGTTATGCTGACAAGCACAGAGAAGAGAAGGATAGACACAAATAGTAAAGGCTGTAAAAAAACTGAGAACAGATGCAATGCAGAGCAATCTTTTAAGGTTTTAGACCCCTAGTTTTTTTTTTTTTTAAAGCCCGTAGCGTGTGAAACACACTCATAAGACTTAACACCCGGTGCATAAAAAAGTGCACACACGCAAACGTGAAGAAACACAAAAACTGCACAGGGTGTGCGAAAATGGTCTGGCCTCCGAAGAGGTTGGACCTATACCTTCATCCCCCGGGGCGCAAGACTCCTGACAGGGACTGAGGTACTTCCTATGGTTTGCCTGGCCGAGACCTGGCAAACCCCGTTCTCCAGGGGGACTGCCGAAACAGCCCACCCCAAGTACTGGGTGGGGCTCCCCCGAAGGGAGACCCCATGAGAGAGGGCGAACTAAGCCAGAAGGCCATGTCCACCCCCTCCCAAGACTTTCAAGGTAGGCCCAGAGACCCACACCGTACTCATCATGCAGGAAAAAAAAAGTGATAGTGAAGTGACAAACAAAAAGGTGGGGAAGGGGAAGTGGAGAGGTGAATTAGTGCCTAAGTGTAAAATACAAAGGCAGGCCTTCTGGCCAGAATGAAAATTCCTCTGGTCGAAGCCAAAAGGCCTGGCCCAAGAGGCAGGTGCTGAAAAAGTGTGTAGGTGCAGTGACCAAGGTGCCAAAAAACTCAAGGCGAGCTGCCCCTCACCAGTGAGAATTAAGGCACCCCTGGGCTGCCACCCCAGGGGCACGTACACTACGGGCTTTTTCTATCTCGGCCCAAAGGCCAGACCCAGTGTAGCCCTATCCTACCAGGAGGCATCAGAACTTTAGACAGCTTAGGGTGAGCCTGCCTTCAACTGGGGACAAGCCTTTTGCAAGGCCAGATTCAACCCAGGAGGAAAGGCTCTCCCATCGCCATCCGCCATTCCTTACCAATTACATCCAGGAGCAGTACTAGCCAATGTGATTGCCGCCACCGGCTTTCCCACTCCCTTCAAACTGATAGGGGCGGACCCATTCAAATCAGAAGGCAATGGACCCATCCGGCTTTCTCTGGTGTGGCTTACTTCCCGGTCCTCCAGTTACGCCCAGAGCGCCCCGGTTCATTTTGGCCCCCACCGATACTAACCTTCAGGTTCCATACCAACTGATAAGAAGAGATTTTTTTTTTCTTCTTTTTTTTATACCACTTCTTATTCTGTACCAACCTAGACTGTCAACTAGGTCTTCCAGGACATCAGATCTATTCAATCAGATCAGATAACATCATGCGTGGTAAGTAATTTATTAGCTATATTTAATATATACTGTATATATATATATATATATATATATATATATATATATATATATATAATTATTATTATTTTTTTTTTTCCTCAAAAAAAAATGCACATTGTACCATAAGTATTTAAGACATATTACATTATAAACTAAAAAACAATCCTATTCCAGATTTTTATATTCCACTTTCTGATAGCATCTAATCTGCCTATAATTTTTATATCTCTAAGACTCTAAGAAAATAAATATGCATCAGACTAATACCGTAACGCAAGCAATGCTCTACACTGATAACTTCTCTTTTAATAACTAGTATATTTCTACAGAACCAAATAGATTCTTTAAAACAGTTAATTACTAACCAAACAAAATCAAAGTTCTTTTTTGAAATTTTTCCATTGAGTCCATATAAGATAGTTTTTGAATCTAGTATCTGTATATCCCCAAACCATTTTAACATAATCCCAACTCTTTCCCAAATTTCCTTAGCAAAAGCACACTCCACAAAAACATGGTTTGTACTTTCCTCTTTTTGGCAGCCTTCCCTTGGACATAAATTTATACTACATAACCTCCTCCCATATTGAAACTGTCTGGTTGCAAGGCAATCTCTAACTATTCCCCACACCAGATCTTTTTGTTTGTTAGAAAGATTTTTGTAATTCACATTTGCCCAGGTTTCTTTGGACTTCGCAAATGAAAGATTTAATATTTCCTTCTCTTCAATCTCCGCCAAAATTTTTCATGATTAACTAATGTTTCAATTGTAAGGTTATTTATTTTGAAATCATTTATGATCTTCCCTAGAATAGCATAATGTTTTGGGGGGAATAAAACAATAGGGTTTACTCAAAAGCAATTTAAGCAAAGAATATTTGTTTAGGATATATCCTGCACTATAACAGAACAAGTCATACAAAAAACCTTCTTTCTGCAAAACTAAACTTATGTAAAATGATAAATATTTGATTTTCAAAAATCTAGCAATATTTACCATGCCTTTTCCACCTTTCAGTTTACTTTTACACAACTCTTCTCTTTTGATTTTATCCATCTTTGCTCCCCATAAGAAATAAAAACACAATTTAGTAATTTGTTTTATTGTGGCTTCATCATTTATGAAAACCATGGCAATATAAAGGACCATTGGCAGAATTATTTGTTTAACTACCAGTATTCTGCCCTCTAGAGTCAAATCCCTTAAACTCCAGAATGCCAGTTTTTTTTTTAACCCTTTCCAGCAGTGACACCCAGCTCCTGTGACCAATATTTTGGGAATCAAAAAACACCCCTAATATTTTAATTCCATCAGTAATTTTTAGTTTAATTTCTAGGGTGCTATTCCATTCTCCCAACAAAAGTATTTCCGATTTTTTTATATTAATTTTAAACCCTGATGCCGTGCCAAAAGCTTCAGCCTCTAAGAGAATGTTTTTAATCGAAACAGTATCTGAACAAAAACATGACACATCATCCATATAAGCTAGAACTTTTAAAGGGACTTTAGTTCCTGGTACACCTACCCCTTTAATGATTTTATTTTCTTTTATCGCACATAGCAAAGGTTCTAGAGCACAGATAAACAAAATTGGGAAAAGAGGGCAACCTTGTTTAACCCCACTTCCTAATTTTACCTCTTCAGTGAAAAATCAGTTCACTAGAATTTGGTTTTTACATTCTGTATAAGCCAACTTTATCCATTTAACAAAATCCTGTAGAAACCCCAATTTTACCAGTGATTCAAAAAGAAAATCATAGGAAACTCTATCAAAAGCTTTTTCGAAGTCCAAGGATATCAAAGCAAGCCTACCACCTCTCTCTTTTGTGTACCATATAATATCCCTGATGATTGCTAGGTTACTCGTAATGTTTCTTTTAGGAACAGCATAACTCTGATGTTCACCTATCACTTTACTTATCACCTGCCTCATTCTATTAGCTAGCATTTTAGTAAAAATGTTATAGTCCGTATTTAGTAGTGTAATAGGTCTCCAATTTGTTAAATCTTCGTTTTCCCCTTTTTTAAACAACAGAGTAACAATCCCCTTTTTCCAAGAATTTGGTGTTTGAAAATTATGCATGACTTTGGATAATAATTCAAAAAAATCTACTCTGATAATATCCCAGAAATTAACATAAAACTCAATAGGCAGACCATCAGCACCAGGTGTTTTACCATTTTTAAAACTTTTAACTATTTCTAGAATCTCTTACTTATTTATATCTCTCTTTAACCAAACCTTCTCCTCCTCTGATATATTTGACTTTACCTTATTTAAATAATATTTTTTTTTTTTTTCAAAACAATTTATTGAAAAATAGGTAAAGAGCATTACATGAAATGAACGCCATGTAAAAACAGAGAATACATAATACACTTGAAAATAGCACATTCCAATACAAAATGTACAATACAGAAAAACGATAAATGCATAACATTTCATAAACAGCAGGCGAGGAGAAAATCTCCTCAACAAATGTAGTGAGCAAAAGACACCTTAAGTTGCCCAAATGAAGTAGGGCATAGCAAGGGACACAGGCTGGGCATGTGAAGGCACTTCGGAGAAGGCCAGAAGGAGCTGCTAGAAGCAAGTGTCTCTTATAGAGAGGACCAAACTCAACGTCCTCCTTCTATACAGGGTGTGACAAACACACTCATGAGGGGGAGTAGGTGGGAGGGGGGGAATGGAGCTACAAGGTACAATGTGGCAAGGCATTCGCAGAAGGCGTGGGGAGTGCTCGCCAATTGGCTTAGCCAATCAGCAGAGAGCATAGAGGACAAGGGAGGGAGGGTATCGCATGACAGGGAGTGGGTAGGGGGAAGGGGACTGGAGGGAGGGGTAGGGGGGAGAAAAAGAAAAAAAAAAAAGGGGGGGTGGGAGGGCCAGCAGACACACACTAAACTAATACACACCACGACACCAGGGTGGGGGGGGGGGAGAAGGAATCACAGGCAGGGCAAGTGATAGCAAGAGAGACCAGTAACAGGAAAGGGCCAACAGGAAATGGCAATGCAATCAACGGCTGAGCGCGGAAAATTCCGGGGTGCTGATAAAGTGCAGCCAGCATGCCCATTTCTTGTGATATTTGGCAGGAGTGTCATGGGCTATATGAATGAGTTCTTCCATCTCCGCTATATTGGACACCCTGCGAAGCCATTGTTTTATTGTCGGGGGCAGCGGGGATTTCCACAACACTGGGATACATTGCCTGGCCGCGTTGAGCATGTGGATCGCTAATGACTTAGTGTAAGAAGCGTGTGAGGCAGGAGTATGATGTAGAAGGAATTGAGCCGGTGTGAATTCCAAGGCATATGTGGTAACCCGTGTGGTTATTCTGTGCACTTCCCTCCAGAAGGAGGACAACTTCGGGCAAGACCAGAAAATATGGAGAAGGGATCCAGTAGCAGAGGAGCATCTCCAACAAGTGGGGGGGACAGAAGGGAAAATTTTGTGTAAAGGCGTCGGGGTACGATACCACCGGGATACAAGTTTGTATCCATTCTCTTGAGTAGACACATTCCGGGAGCACTTGTGATTTTTGATAAAGATTTGTTCCCAGTCTTCTTCCGAGAACGAGCAGGATAGTTCCTCTTCCCAGGCGGCGCACCGTTTACGCACGGCTTGACCGGATTGCGAAAAGAGAAGAGAATGAGTAATCGAAACAAGTTTGCGAAGAGGGCCCTCTTGTTGGCAAAGATCATCAAATGGGGATGGAGAGTCCGTACATGGAAATCTGCGAGTGAAGGACAAAACAAAGTGGCTCAGGAGAAGAAAGGCCCAAGGCGGGATAGGGGGGCAGTTGGTCTTCCGAGCAATAGAGGCGACCGGGTAGAGCTGCCTGCCATCACTGATGTGGTGAATACGCAAATGAGCAACAGGCCAATGATCCGCAAGGTAAGTGCGGGTCATTCCCGGAGGGAAATCAGGTTTAGTCTGATTGGGGTCATAGGGCCTAAAGGCGCCGAAATCGCCGTCGTTTTACACGCCCGTCTAAAGGTACGGAGCGTCGAACTGATTAAAGGATGCTGCTGCAGTTCAGTTGGAACCAAGGACGTCTTGATCCACGGAATCGATGATAGGTCGAGAGAAGTAAAACCGTCTTCGATGGCGACCCAATCTTTAAAGGTTTTATGGACATTCCAGTCAACGATTCTTGTGAGATGACAGGCAATGTGGTAGTTGCGGATGTCGGGGAGCCCGATGCCCCCTTTATGTTTAGGTAAGGACAAAAGATCATAGTGAATGCGAGGTCGCTTGTGTTGCCAGAGGAATTCCGTCGTCAATTGTTTGTAGGTGCGGAAAAACGGTTTCGGGATAGACACCGGAATGGTCTGAAGGACATAGAGCATCCTGGGCAGGATGTTCATCTTGAGAACCGCCGCTCGCCCGAACCAAGATATCGGGAGCTTGGTCCAGGCGGACAAGTCGGTTTTAATTTGGGGAAGTTGCGAGCAAACAGACGGCGAAGGTCGGAGGGGAGCTGAATCCCCAAATAGTGTTGTACGGCTGATGAGGGTAGAGTCACATTCAAGGCGAAGGATTTTGAAAAATTTATTTTGAGATTGGACAAAAGAGTAAATCGTCGGAATTCCTTCATAACCGCGGGGAGGGAGGTAACAGGTTCCGTAAGGAATAAGAGGAGGTCGTCCGCGTAGGCGGCCACCTTATATTCTGCCCCCGCGAAACGCACACCGCGAATGGTTGCATTATTCCTGATGCTATTGAGGAGGGCTCCAGGGTGAGGACAAAGAGGATTGGGGATAAAGGGCACCCCTGTCTGGTCCCATTACCGATGGGGAAGGCATCCGACAGGGTATCGTTAACCTGAACACGGGCCCGCGGTTTCGTGTAGAGGGACATAATGAAATTGAGAATACGACGACCAAGGCCCCATGCCGTCAGGGTCGCCTCCATGTAGTCCCAAGAGACCCTAAATAATAATTTTTGACTGTGTCGTCTATTTTTTTAGATGAAAAAATGTTTTGATAAAAATCTTTTGTGATTTTTAACATATCTTCTATTTTATTTGAACCGTTTAGCTTTTCCATGTAATCTTTCCTCCCCACTATTTTTTTAAAGAAAAAACTTGTGCATTTTTCATCCTGCTCTAGTTTTTCTACCTTTGCTTGAAAGATAATACATTTCCCTCTTTCTTCTAATTGGAGTTTAATTTTATTTTTAACCTCCTCTGCTTGTTTTTCATCTACTAAACCCTCCCTTTGGAGTAACACTAAAGTATTTAATTTTATATTCAAGTCTTTGTAAAGAGATCTTTTTTTCTTAGCCTTCTCTATTCCCTTTTTAATGAAGAACCTCTTTGTTTTTGCTTTTAATTCATCCCACCAGATGTTAATGCTACGGTCCCCTCTCCTCGCTGTCCATAATTTGTATCTAATCTCATATTCTTTTTTTATCTCTGGGTCCTCCAGTAATGTAGTATTTAATTTCCAGTAGGAATGCTTTTTAACGTTGCCTACCTCAATCTCACCAATAAAACTTATAATTTTATGATCGGAAAAAGTATTATCAGAAATGTTATAATTTTTTAATTTTATTTTATTAGATACAAAAAATAATCAATTCTGGAACTGTTATCTCTAGCTTTCCATGTGAATTTTTCTCGTTCGTTTCCTATGGTTTTCCATACATCTAATAAATCAAAATCTTTTATTATGTTTTTAAAAATTATTGCAGAATAATAAGTTTTAGTACTCTGACTTTTTTCCCTTTTCTCCCCAGGCCATACACAGTTAAAGTCACCCCCAAGGATTATAGGTATTTCTCCGGGTAAAAAAATATTTTAAGCAACTAAAATTTTTTCTTCTTACTTTTTCATCCGCCGAAGCGTAAATATTAATGCATCTAAAAGAAAAACCAAAATACTCTAAATCAACTAGCAAAATCCTACCTGGACTAATTTCCGTTATCTTTTTAACAGATATTTCCTTATTTTTAACCAAAATACCAACTCCGGTACATCTGTTCTCATTTGAGCCAGACCAAAAGGATTCTCCTTTCCACTCTTTTTTGAAATTTGTATAATTTAAACTAAAATCAAAACCACATTCCTGTAAGAAAATTATATCATAATTTGTACTTTCAATGAAATCATAAAAACTAGCTCTTTTAAACCTATTTTTAAATCCCCTGACATTCAGGGAAGCAACCCGAAACTGTCTTTTCCATTTTCCAGGGAAAAAAGAAACTCTTACATTTTCTAGAGAAAAAAACTATTGAGCACGCCTGAAAGGAGCAGGCGAATCAACGGTATCTCCAGGAATATCTCCAGTTGATCGGGGTGACTCAGGCGGTACTGCCTCCTGACCACACTGAAACACTGTATCACCTTATCACCTGAAGTTTCTTCAGGAGTCTCTTCCACTTCCAAAACCTGAAACACGTTTTGCGACTCTAATTTTTCCAAACTTTTTGCAATAGCTTCCAGGCTGTCCATTTCTGGTTGCCCACCGCTATCAAACTGAGGCTGTTCACCCACCGTTTCAGCAAAAGTTTTCATTTCTTCTTTCTTCTTTTTATGCTTTTTTTTACTTTTTGGGCTTTCCTCAGGAATTTCTTCCCCAAGCCTCTTTTTTGACTCCGACATGTCCATTTTATCAATTTTACTTTCTTCATCCTTATTTTCTCCAAAAGCTGGATAAGGGATCCACTTATCCCCCACCTTTTTATATCCCGTCTTCTCCAGCATCTGCACCACTTCCTGGGGTGTATTTACACGAACATCCACAAAGGTAGCAGGTTCTTCTTTCTCCTCCTCACCCTTTTCCTTGGATGTCTGACCATTAGTACTCTCCTCGCTTCTTGGAGGTGTTTTTGAATTTTCCCCACTTTTTGGGGTGTTTGTTTTGGCATCTTTCTTATCCCTCTTTGGGCACCATTTCCCTTCATGTGTTTTTTTCACCACAATACTCACGTATGGCCAAACTCTCTGCAAATTGTACAGTAGTCTGGCATCCCATTATAGAAGAGAAAACCTCTGTTTTTTCCAAAAGCGACTAGAGGGGGAGGGTCTCATGAAGCCACCAAAGGCCCCACAGCTCTTCCTGAATTTTACCAGGAACTTTCTCTTTCCATTCCAAATTTTGAATTCATTTGTTACTGGACCAATATAAGTAACAGTTTCGCAAAAGAATCTCAGATAATCTGAAATCTCCTCTGGAGTTACATGAGGGTTGTACATATGAACGATTATTTGTTTTTTTGTTGACCAAAAAGAGGCATTACCTTAATTCCCACCAGTCTTTCTTTTTTTTTAAAGCCCGTAGCGTGTGAAACACACTCAAAAGACTTCACCCGGTGCATAAAAAAGTGCACACACACAAACGTGAGGAACACAAAAAGTGCACAGGGTGTGCGAACAAATGGTCTTCCCTCCGAAGAGGTAGGACCCGAACCTCGATCCCCCGGGGCGCAAGACTCCCGACAGGGATTTAAGGTACTCATGGTCTGTCTGGCCGAAACCAGACTGACCCCGTTCTTCAGGGGGACTGCCGAAACAGCCCCCACCGAGTACTAAGTGGGGCTCCCCCGAAGGGAGACCCCATGAGAGAGGGCGGACCAAGCCAAAAGGCCATATCCACCCCCTCCCAAGACTCAAGGTAGGGCCCGAGGACCCACACCCTACAAGTCGTGCAGGTGAAAAAAGGTGATAGAAAGTGACAAACTACAAAGAAAAAGCACACACAAACAAAAAAGTGGGGAAGGGGAAGTGGAGAGGTTAATTAGTGCCCTTGTGAAAATACAAGGGCAGGCCTTCCGGCCGGAATAAAAATTCCTCTGGTCGAAGCCAAAAGGCCTTGCCCAAGAGGCAGGTGCTTAAAAAAGTGTGCGTAGGTGCAGTGACCATGAGCTGCCCCTCACCAGTGAGAATTAAGGTACCCCTGGGCTGCCACCCCAGGGGCACATACACTACGGACTTTTTCTACCCCGGCCCAAAGGCCAGACCAAGTGTAGCCCTATCCTACCAGGAGGCATCAGAACTTTGGACAGCTTAGGGAGAACCTACCTTCAACTGGGGACAAGCCTTTTGCAAGGCCAGATTCAACCCAGGAGGAAAGGCTCCCCCACCGCCACCGCCGTTCCTTACCAATCACATCCAGGAGCAGTACTAACTGGCCACGGAACCAATCCAGTTTTCTCGCTCCCTTCAAACTGGTAGGGGCGGACCCATTCAAATCAGAAGGCAATGGAACCATCCGGCTTTCTCTGATGTGGCTTACTTCCCAGTCCCCCGGTTGTTCCGGAGCGCCCTGGTTCATTTCGGCCCCCACCGATACTAACCATCAGGTTCCATACCAACTGATAAGAACAGATTTTTTTTTTCTTTTTTTTTTTTTCCATCAGTAAACTGCAAAATATATCCAACAATCTCTTCACCATCAAAGATCAGGATCACAGTGTCACATCATCTTGGAAAAACAACCGAAACAAACCAAACTTATAATCAAAACCATTATCTTTCACCTTGTGCAATCAATGTGCCCCATTCCTCCACCCTCCATAATTTCTTTGCTTCATTCATGCCTACTTTATGGACATCAAACATAAATGACGTGTATAACCTGGCAATAATTAACTTTGTAACTTTCTGAGGAGGCAGTTCCTCTTTCTTAAAAATTAACAAATTACGTGCATCCCATATAGCTTCTCTGAAAATAACAAAAAAGATCCAAGCAACTCTTACCTTGCTTCCCTCCACCCAGGCCGACTGAAAATGTCTCACACCAGGATTGCTCAGTCCTAACACAAAAGGAAAAAAATACCTGAAACTTCTCCGAACTTGTGCAGCAAACTGACAGTGATAGAATAGATGGCTCAAGTATTCCGGGTTATGACATCCCATCCGTGGACATTTATCAGAACTACAGAGATCTCGTCCTTTCTGGAAAACTCTAGTTGGGAGACATCCGTGCAAGGTCATCCAAGTTATATCCTTTTGTTTATTATTAACGCCAACTGTTTCAAACATTTTCCATGTTTTTTCTGCCTGTGGGGAGCTCAAAAAAGTTATGTTACTCACAGTCTCACTTACATGTAATTTTCGAACAATAACACCTTTTAACAAGTCCTTAGGCTCCACATCCTCCACCCCCAATTGTTTTCTTGAATTCTCCAAGCAGAGATAAAAAGGAGCAACCACCAAGGCATAAGGTTTCGTAAGATCCTTTTCCAGCCATTTCCATCTTACAAACTTCCACCCGCCTAGATATCTGGCTAGAAAGGCCGCCTTACTTCCACCATGTATGATTCGATTTACCAACAATAAGTAATGGAGTTTTATAAACAGATCTATATTAGGGAAGCCTAAACCCCCTTTCCCTTCTCCTTTCATGATGGTATCTCGAGCCAACCTTTCCATAGGGGACCCCCAGAAGAACTTAAAGAGTTCCCTAGTAATTTTTTGTATCCATCTTTTCCCAGGGGGGAAAATAACGCAAGTATATAACAGTAAAGGCAAAATCACAGCTTTAATTATCAACACTTTGCCTTTAAAGGATAAGTCTCTTAGCTTCCAGAAACCCAACTTATTATTTACCTTGGCAGACAGATTATTAAAGCTGGCCTCACCACTTAACTTACTGTCAAATTTAATCCCTAAGACTTTTACCTCTTCAACCTCCTGGATCTCTTCAGGTCTTAAAAGGATCCTCCTACCTAACTGACATCTCTGACTTTTATGCCAGTTAATGGACATACCTGAGACTGCACAGAAGATCCGGAACAGAAGATTGACTCGGTCCAGATCCCTCTGCGACGTCCCAATAGCAACAATGTCGTCCATATACGCTACTACCTTCACCCTTTGTTCCCCACTTCCAGGGATCAGGAAACCCCTCCACACCTTATCTAGTACAATTCTTACCAAAAGGGGTTCTACTACTGAAACAAAGACAAGGGGGGATAGTGGGCATCCCTGTCTTACCCCTGATTTGACTGAAAAAGGGTTACTCACATGTCCATTGACAAGGACCTGGCTATATATCTCTTTGTATAACCCTCTAATGGCTTTAACCATTACTGGAGGAAAGCCCATACTCACCAAAACTTGAAACATAAATTCATGAGAGACTTTGTCAAAGGCTTTCTCAAGGTCCATGCTCATCACGACCAAAGGCTCATTATGAGAACGGACATAGTAAATCATATCTCTTAAGAGGATTAGATTGTCTGCTATCCTTCTTCCGGGTATTGCACATACTTGATGATCTCCAATTACACTAGCAGCAACCTCTCTAAACCTATTTGCAATTACTTTGGCCAGAATTTTATAATCAGAATTAAGGAGTGAAATTGGGCGCCAGTTCCATAAATCTCGTTTTTCCCCACCTTTAGAAATGAGGACGATAACACCTTCCTTCATAGACTTACTCATTCGTCCCTCCTGGTATGCAAACCTCACCACCTCACATACTTGTGTACCCACCACCTCCCAGAATGACCTGTAAAATTCTGCAGAAAGTCCATCCTTCCCAGGTGTTTTGTTACAAGCCATACCTTTTACAGCAGCATATATTTCACTATCTTCCACCGGACAGGACAAAGTATTAATCTCCTCTGACGTTAGTTTACCCCTTACCACCTCACAGTATTCCTCCATTTCCTCCGCAACCACACTCTGACTGCCTTTAAACATTTTTTCATAAAAGGATCTTACTTCCTCCACAACACCATTTCCCTCCACCTCCCCCTCAGGTCCAAAAACAGAAAGAAGGGATTCACGTTTACCAAAAGCTCTCTTAAAAAAGTAGCGGGTACACTTCTCATTTTCCATGTGTTCTACCCTAGCATGGTATATTATTTTTTTACCCTTCTCTTTGAGAATTCTTTTCCTTTCTTCCCGAGTTTTAGCAAGCTCACTGTCAACATTTACTCCAACAGACTGTAGCTTATATAGTGTGTGTAGCCTTGTGACCAGGTCTGACTCCCTTTCCCTTTCTTGACGGGCCAGTTTTACACTCCAACTCTTGAAAAAAAATTTTAACTTAAATTTAACCCAATCCCACCAACACAGGATATCTGGGAATTCTCTTTTACGTTTGACCAAGGATTCAAAAAAAGGACTTAAAAGAAACCACTACCTTCTCTTCTTTTAACAAATTAATATTTAGTTTGCAAAGACCTTTTCCATATTTTACTTTTAGATTCAGGTCCAGTCCCACTTTTAAAGAAAGATGGTCTGAGAAGGTTACCCCTATGGTTTCATAAGATACTGGGCACACCCCTTCTGAAGATAACACAAAATCAATACGGGATTTAATATTCCCTTTGTCTGAAAAAAAGGTAAAATTATTTGATTCAGACCCCAGTTCCTGTCCAACATCACATAGGCCAAAATCTGAAACGATATTATTTAGACATTTGGAAGTGCTGTCTAGGGATGCAGTAGCACTACTCTCTCTGTCCTCCACTCTCCTAATACAATTTAGATCCCCAACCACTATTGTGGGTTCCCTACCTGGCAAATACATGGCCAAGGTCTCAAAAAATTCTTGCCTTTCGCTCCTAGATGTCGGGGCATAGCAATTAAAAAGGCGTAACTCAAAACCAAAACCACCCAACTGCACTTGTAACAGCCTTCCTGGGATTATAATTTTGTAACTTAAAATCTTAATTTTGCTATTTTTCAATAGTACTCCCACACCTTCATTCTTACTCGTACAAGCTGTTGACCACACAGATTGTCCATATGTCCATTCACTTGGTTTAGGGGTACTATTTAGCATGCACTCCTGCACACATATCACATCCCCACCCAAACCACTCAGTTCTTGGAGAACCGCAGCCCTTCTAGTCAAGGAGCCAATGCCCCTCACATTAGATGACACAACACTGACCATTTACGCTGATCATTGGTCAAACCGGGCATGCCCATCCGCTCCTTGTTCTCTTCGCAACACTTCCATACCATCAGACTCTTCGGACTCAGAGACCGCTAAGTCTCCCGCAATCACCAAGTCCGAACACGTACCCAACGAGCTGAGTGGGCTACATACCGTAGTCTCCACCCTGCTCCTCCTCCTCACTTTCATCCCTCTCCGCACTCACCTTTCCCCTCTGAGCCGCTGTGGGGGGTCGGTCAGCGCCGGAGGGCTCACCCATCTCACATTCCTCCTCACTTTTGTTACTTTCCTCTTCCACCTCCATCACCTGTTCCTCACTCCACTCTTTGATTATGGCCTCAACTTCCTCCCCTGTCACCACTGCAGATAGAATCTCCTCCTCTCCACTTTTTTGGGGTTCTTGTTCCTGTTTTGGTTCCTCTCCCTCCACCTCCACACTACCTGTCCTCTCCCCCTCCACCACCACTTCCTGAGGCCCCCTCCCACTCTCTACAGCACCCTCTTTCCCCACCTCTCTGTCCTGCCCCTCAGTTGAGGGCTGCAGGCTCCCATTCTTGCTTGCTGCAGAGAGCCTAGTACCCCCAGATACGGCAGAAGCATAGGAGAACATTCTTCCACCTGTTGTGTTCAGTTTACAGTCTCTAGCCCTATGTCCTGGCTCTCCACATAGGTCACAGACTGCCGGTTTTGGGCACCTGGCTGCCTGATGCCCTGGTTGTCCACATGACCTACAGCAGACCCCAACCTCACACTCCTCTTTAGTATGTCCATAAGTATAGCATTGGCGGCAGTACTTAGGTTGACCGACATAAAAAAGAGAGCACCGCTGTCCAGCAATAGTGAAAAGTGCTGGGGGGTGCCGAAAACCACAGTACCCTTCAGGATCTTCCATGAATCTAACCTTGAATTTGATTTTGCTCCGAAAGATCCCAAAGGAGTTCTTTAATCTCTCTCCAACACCAACCTCATAACAGTAGCGTGACAGGAAAACTCGAACCATCTCCACTTCCAAAAAAGGATTGAACATATGCACTGTTACAAATTTTACTCCAGGATCAAATAAAAAAACGAAATTTCTTTAGTTATTCATTTCCTTTAAATTTCTTTCTCCTGGCTTCTTCAAAAGCTCCTAGGCAGTCCCTCTCGGCAAAAAAAGAAACATCATAAGTACCGGTGGCCGGAAAATCCTGAAGAGCATATATCTGACTCACCGTTACATTAAGAACTTCGCCCAAGACATCCACAATGACTTCCCTCAGTCCGACCTCCTTCCGATATACTGGCTTAACCAGGATTCTCAATGTGTTCCGTACCTCCCGATGCGCCATGACAACACACAGGTAGCCGATCCACCGCCGCCCTCTCGCTAATCTTAGGTAGCGTCCCACCCAATAGCAGCAGGGGGTGTACCCGCAGGAAACACCCCCAAGCCGAGTGGGACTGGTACCCTCGAAAACCCTTCGACTTTTTTTTTTTTTTTTTTTTTTAAAGCCCGTAGCGTGTGAAACACACTCAAAAGACTTCACCCGGTGCATAAAAAGTGCACACACGCAAACGTGAACACACAAAAACTGCACAGGGTGTGCGAAAATGGTCTGGCCTCCGAAGAGGTTGGACCTATACCTTGATCCCCCGGAGCGCAAGACTCCTGACAGGGACTGAGGTACTTCCTATGGTTTGCCTGGCCGAAACCTGGCAAACCCCGTTCTCCAGGGGGACTGCCGAAACAGCCCACCCCAAGTACTGGGTGGGGCTCCCCCGAAGGGAGACCCCATGAGAGAGGGCGAACTGAGCCAAAAGGCCGTGTCCACCCTCTCCCAAGACTTTCAAGGTAGGCCCAGAGACCCACACCGTACTCGTCGTGCAGAGGAAGAAAAAGGTGATAGTGAAGTGACAAAACACTACAAAGAAAAAGCACACACAACAAAAAGGTGGGGGAAGGGAAGTGGGGAGGTGAATTAGTGCCTTTGTGAAAATACAAAGGCAGGCCTTCCGGCCGGAATAAGAATTCCTCTGGTCGAAGCCAAAAGGCCTTGCCCAAGTGGCAGGTGCTTAAAAAAGTGTGCGTAGGTGCAGTGACCATGGTGCCGAAAAACTCAAGGCGAGCTGCCCCTCACCAGTGAGAATTAAGGCACCCCTGGGCTGCCACCCCAGGGGCACATACACTACAGGCTTTCTCTACCCCGGCCCAAAGGCCAGACCGAGTGTAGCCCTATCCTACCAGGAGGCATCAGAACTTTGGACAGCTTAGGGAGAACCTGCCTTCAACTGGGGACAAGCCTTTTGCAAGGCCAGATTCAACCCAGGAGGAAAGGCTCCCCCACCGCCGCCGCCGCTCCTTACCAATCACATCCAGGAGCAGTACTAACTGGTCACGGCACAACCCAGTTTTCTCGCTCCCTTCAAACTGGTAGGGGCGGACCCATTCAAATCAGAGGCAATGGACCCATCCGGCTTTCTCTGATGTGGCTTACTTCCCAGTCCCCCGGTTGTTCCGGAGCGCCCTGGTTCATTTCGGCCCCCACCGATACTAACCATCAGGTTCCATACCAACTGATAAGAACAGATTTTTTTTAATTCTTTTATTGGAAAAATACAAAAACAATTTTCACAAACATTTTCAAAGAATAAATTCACAATTTCATACAACTTTCAAAGAATAAATTCACAAAAGTCAAAAATACAAAATCAACATAGGATCATCAAAAAGCAAAAAGATACGACAAGCATACAAAATTTTACATAATTCATTTACATATTCATTATATATGCATTTTGATACATGCAAAGAAAAAACCTCATTCTTTTCATGATATGAAGAAATTAATCCAACTTAAAACACTTTTCTTTTCCAAGCAAACCTGTAAGGAAAAAACTTAATTTCTTATTACCTATAAGGAAACACAAAAAGCATTAGGACATAGTAAAAACACAGAAAAAAACATTATTTTTGGTATATACTAGGTTTTGGACTTGAAAACCTAAAACGATGCACAATATTACAACCAAATTAAAACCAGGACTTCCAACTGGAGACTTTCCATAAATTCCTGGCTTCCTCCTTCCCCATTTTTTTCATATCACAAGCAACATATAAATAAAGCCTTCCTCGGACCATGGCTAAACAATCATTTACATCAATTATTTCTTTTTTGAAAATTAATAAATTCCTCACATCCCATAAGGTTTCTTTCACACATCCTATTAATAACCATAACAATCTTGCTTTTGGTTTTTCCAAATCCTCACATCCGCACACCACCATCCTAAAAGATACGTTCTGTATTCCGCTCAATCCTTCAATCATTCTTTTTAACCCCTTCCACACCCTCTTAGCATACCTACATTCCCACATCACATGCTCCACATTCTCTCTAAACCTGCATTCTTCTCTTGGACATACCTCGCTGTCAACTAGTCTCCTTCTCCTTTAAAACTCCCTAGTTGGCAGGCATCTATGTGCCACCAACCATGAGATATCTTTTTGTTTATTTGTCATTTCTTTCTCACTCACTGCTTTCCACACACACCTACTTTCTCTCTCATTCAAATCCCCTATGATTTCCACGCTCTCTCTCTCTTCCAAAGTCTTTAAAATTTTCTTACTATCACACCATTCTTCCTTAGTCACATTACTCAACTCAAACCTCCTCACACATCTTTCCATCTGTACATAGAACCAAGGTGTATTAAAACACACAGGACTCCTCAGATCTATTACCCCTAACTCACATCTTCTCAACGCACTACCAGCAACATATCTCAACATACAAGCAGCCACGCTTTCTTTCTTACTCAACTTTATTAAAAAACTCACATACTTTACATACAAAAATCTTTCAATACACACTACATTCTTACCACCTTTCTCCTTGCTTTTAACCACTTTTTCCCGTTTCAGTTTCTCCATTTTTGAAGACCAAAAGAAGGTAAAACACATTCTTATAATCTTTTTTAACATGCGATCGGGAGCTGGAAAAATGTTGAACAAAAATAAGAGAATTGGAATTATTACTGATTTAATAATTAAAGATTTCCCCTCCAATGACAAAGTCCTTAAAGACCAGAAACTAATTTTTTTCTCAATTTTCTCTTGTACCTCTTTCCAGCTCTCTCTTCCGTATAAGTCTTGATCAAACTTCACACCTAATACTCTAATGGCACCATCACTCACCTTCCATTGACACCTTTCCATATCGCCAAGCATACCAAACACCTTACACTCGCTCTTGTCCATATTTGTGTGAAAGAAAAGTGCGCTGATCAGTGATATGCTGCTCCCAGAAAAAATGTAATTAAATGTGTAATGAAGTGGTGCGCTATATCTAGATAACTGTGCAATAATTTGCAACCAATAAATATACACCTTCAAAAATCAAACAAAGAATATGGTGCAATGTGTACAATATACAATATTGTATAAAGAAAAAAGTCCCAAGACACCAACGTGTCGATATTAGACAATCTTCAGTGATGTGATAAGTGACAGATGGTGTTGAAAACAAATGGTGACTTGAATTCCCTCCACCTGTTGGAATTCCTCCTTACCGGACGGAATAAAGTAAGTGCTCTCCTTAGCAAAATTAAACGATCCCAGTGCTCTAAAAACAAACAATGGTGATCCCCACCGTGCGTTCAAAGTGGCCCGCTGGGCTTCTTACCAGATGGATAGAGATAACATGCGTTGTTATACTCCTCTCAAACGAGTGTGTCTCTATATCCAGTTGGTATTGACGGCCTCTGATGGATATGGATACCAGATACTACCACGCTGCTCTCAGGCGAATCAGACCTTGTATGCAGATGGCACTGACAGCCGCTTGTTCAAAGCATTAGGAAAGATCGTTGCATTCCGGTATAACATGTAAAAAGAATACTGCTATAGTGCATTACCCTTATAGGTGTACTTTATTAAAATATATTGCACTTACATGATATCAGAAAAAACTTCGCATTGGTATTGTGGAGCGATGAGGGATTCCTGTATAGCTTGGGTCCGGCTGCAGCCCGGGTCCCGAGCGACGTGGTGACGGCACGCCTCCTGTCTGACACGTTTCCGCCTATTGGCTATCTTCAGAGAAAGGAGGTCCATATTTACCTTAAAACCACTAGCAGAACAAAAAATATCAGTCAATAGCTTCACCCGTTTCAACGCGTACGCACTCTTGCATACCACACTCACGTCATCCATATACCCAATCACACTGAGAGTTCTCCCCCCACTACCTGGCACTTCCACCCCCTTAACTAACTTATCCCTTTTCAACATTCGCAACAGAGGATCAATCGCACATACAAACAGAACTGGAGACAAAGGGCAGCCTTGTCTCACCCCCGCCTTAATTTCAACTTCCTCAGTCAGCCAACCATTCACTTGCACTCTACTCACAATCTCCCCATACAGACACTTTATCCATCTGATTACTTTCCCAGGCACTCCCATTTGCTCCAAAACCTTAAACAAAAATCCATGCGCTACCCTATCGTACGCTTTTTCAAAATCTACGGCAAGAACCGCCACAGACTGTTTCCTCTCTTTACAATCCCATAACACATCTCGTAAAACAATCAAACTCTCTGCAATCGTCCTTCCAGGCACCGCACAAAATTGGTCCTCACACACCATCTTCTCTAACACCTCCTTCAGTCTATCTGCTATAACTTTGGCAATTAGTTTATAATCGGTGTTCAAAAGAGAAATTGGTCTCCAGTTTTTCAAACTCGCTTTTTCTCCTTTCTTATACAATAACACAATCACACTCTCTTTATCGAATCTGGCAATCTACCCACCTCTAACACACTCTTACACACTTCATGTACACAATCCCCAATCACATCCCAGAATGTACGATAAAATTCAGCTGGAAGCCCATCACTACCTGGTGTCTTCCCATTCTTCATTCTCTTCAAACATCCTTCTAACTCACTCTTACTTATATTCTCTTCCAATCCCATCCGATCATCCTCACCCAACAAACATTCTACCTTTTCCAAAATATCCTGTTCCACCCCTAAATCTCTCTCTCTCTCTTCATACAATTGTTTGTAAAACTTCCAAACTTCATTCTTAACACACTCATTCCCAGATACCACACATCCCTTCTCATCTACAACACTCAAGAGTTCAGACTTTCCTCCATACGCTTTTTTGAAAAATAATTTTGTGCACTTTTCATCTAATTCCTTAGTTGATACTTTTGCCTGTAGAATAATTTTTTTACCCAATTCATCCAAAAAACTCCTAATCTTTTCCTTAGCCTCATCTAATTCATCACTCACATCTTCCCCATTCTCTCTCATTTCGTTCAAATATTCTAAACGTGCTTGCCATCTTTCATACTCTTGTCTCTCTTTCTGAACCTTTTCCCGTCCCTTCCATATAAAGAAGGACTTTGTTTTTACTTTAAACCACTCCCACCATTCAATCACATTCTTAAAGTCTCCCATTCGTTTTTTCCATTTACCCACAAAACATGTATACTCTCTCCTTACACACTCATCCTCTAATAAACTTGAATTTAATTTCCACACACCTTTACCATGCATATTCTCACACTTCATACTCACAGTACATTCCAACCTCCCATGGTCCGAGAAGGTTTCCCTCTGTATGAAAAAGTTATCTGCTTTCAGATTCCTAGAAAAAAGAAACAAATCAATCCGTGAACTTAAATTTCCACGATCACTAAAGTAAGTATTCCCCTTACCTTCCCCAACATCAACAAATTTGAAGGAATTCAAAATATCTTTTAGTTCCTTCCCTGAAACATCCACCCCCACCCCACCACTTGTACTACTCCTATCACCCTCCTTCATAATACAGTTGAAATCCCCACATATTAAAGTAGGATCCCTCCCCCCAACAAAAAGCCTTAATTTGCTAAAGAGAGACAACCTTTCCCTCCTATTTGTAGATGCATAAACATTTATTAACTTAAAAAGTACCCCTTGAAACTCAAAATAAACCAACACACACCTACCCTGCTCAATGTGTATTGTCCTTTTAATTTTAAATGTATCCCCCCTGAAAAGAACTCCCACCCCCTTATTTTTTTGGGAACTCAGAGACCAGACAGCTGGTCCACCCGTCCACCCTGCTACTTTGGGAGCCTCCCTTAAGCTACATTCCTGTAAACATAAAATGTCACATCCATAGCTATCCAGTATCTTCAAAACTGCTGCTCGTCTGTAGCAGGAGCGGATGCTCCTGACATTCAAAGAAGATACCTTAAAACTCATAAAATAAGAGAAAAACCATACTCAAAAACTTAAAAGTTCAAGTTTTTTTCTTTACAGCCCTCCCCCTTGATGATCTTTTTAGCTTTGGGGGACTTTCCATAGCGACTCCCTTCATTTCCGATGACTTTTTTCCTTTAGGGGCATCATCCTGTTGTTCTTCTCCCCAATCTTGGATTTTCCCAGAACCATCAAAAGGTAATTCTGAAGTGTCCGAGTCACTTTCAAACTCCCGTATGTCTTGGGAAGCAGACACAGCCTTCCTTTTTAAGCAGTCCGGACTCAGGTCCATTACCTCTGCCACAGTTAAAGGTTGGCTTCCTTCCCCTTCAGCCAACAGAGTGTCCACAACATCCTGTTATTCAAGGACAGGGTCTCGGGGTACCGGCTTGACCACCTCCCCAGAAGTGGAAGGTGCCACAGGTGGTATGACCACCGTCTCCGGATTGGGTGCAGGCTGGCCTTGCTGGTCATCTAGTACCGGCCCGCTACCACCCCCAAGAACCACTGCATACGATCTTTTCTCCTTTCCTTTTTTGCAAGAGGACATTCTCTTCTTAAATGGCCTGTTTCCCCGCAAAGATGGCATTTTTTGGCCACACTGCACTCAGAGGTTGGGTGGCCTGCTTTATAGCAGTTCCTACAAACAGTCCCGGTAGGACATGAATCCTTGGTGTGTCCAAAAGAGTAACACGCCCGGCAGAACAATGGCTGTCCAGTGTACCACAGGTACCCTCTGTTTCCACCCAGAGAAAAAGCTTGGGGAGGGTGGATCAAACCTCCAATACCATCCTTCCTTAATTTACACCAAAACTTTCTTTGGCCATTAAAAGTTCCAAATACGTTGATCAACTTCACCCCATTGGACACCGAATCACAATACCGTTCAAGAAAAAGCTTGATATCGTCGTCTGAGACATATGGGTTGTACATATGTACCACAATAGGGATCCGTTGTCTGGCCTCATTAACATGGTAATTTATGCCTTCAAGCTCTGGGGCATCCGCTTTCTCCGCCAATCTGCATATGCAAGTTTGTAAATCCCATCCGGTTTGAAAGGTAACGTCGTAGAAACCGCTCGATGGAAAGGCTTGGACACAAAAGATCTTCTCCCGTTCCATTCCCAAAAGTTCCTTGATAATTTTCTTCTGGATATGGTACAGACCACACACCGATCTCCGGTCTTCAGTCACGGACAACCGCACTGTATTTGGGGCTTCTGGAGGGTTCACCATCCTTCAACAAAAGGAACCTTCACAACACCACAGGGGTGAAGCAAGGTGATCGAAACTCTGCGGTTTCAAGGAGCGCCACCCCCAATAGCAGCATGCAGTGCTTGGTATACACCGCAAGGCCGAGGGCGCTGGTCCTCTACTACCTAGCCATTTAACACTTGATCGTGCCAAAAGGCCGAGAAGCGATAACCCAATTATCGTCTTTTCCGAGCGCCGCCCATCCAGGGCGACGTCAATCGCTCACAGAGATCTGCTGCCTCCCGTCTGGCTCCCTGCTGTTTGCCCAGAGCCACTAATCCTCAGACTTTCACACCTAGCTATGCCTGAGGCCTACTTCCTCCATAGCTCTTAGGCAAGTATCCTCCGAATAGAATGAGACATCGTAAATTCCAGTTGCAGGAAAATCCTGCAAAGCATAGATATCACTCACCGCCAGGTTTAATCCATCAAACAAGCACTCCTCGATCACCTTCTTCACCGAAAAACTCCTCCTCTTTTCTGGACTTATCACCAGCCGAAAGGATTTGGGTAATCCACGCCTCGCCATCTCTGCGAACCAGCAAACAAAAGTCTACCAGCCGCCCTCTCGCTAACCTCCGATAGCGTCCGACCCAATAGCAGCAGGGGGTGCACCCATAGGAACACCCCCAGGCCGAGTAGGACTGGTATCTTCGGAAACCTTCTGACTGCAACCAAGATCGCAGCCAAAAGGCCGAGAAGCGATAACCCAATTATCGTCTTTTCCGAGCGCCGCCCGTCCAGGGCGACGTCAATCGCTCACAGAGATCTGCTGCCTCCCGTCTGGCTCCCTGCTGTTTGCCCAGAGCCACTAATCCTCAGACTTTCATACCTAGCTATGCCTGAGGCCTACTTCCTCCTTCCTATAGCCCATGGTCTAAACACGCCCAGACACCTGTCCGTTTAGCACCTTCGAGGGTCAAGGCCAGTTTGCTCGTCAATCCAAGCCTTAAGCAAGCAAGGCCAAATACAGATTGCAAACACATGTATCCATCAGGTGCTCCTCGGTGTGCCTAACGAGGGCTAGGATTTGCATAGAGCCGCCTCCTGTTCACGTGGACAAAGGAACCCACTAGAGGGAGACACAGGCCAGAAAATCCCTCGACTGTGCCTGAGTACTAGCCGACTCATTGACTACAGAGAGGGAAGTGGGAAAAAGTCAAGCCGTTCAATAGGACTCTGCATCATCCTAGCTTTGACGTGTACGTAGGCTTCATATCGGGCCTACACACAAGCTGCGTATATTAGCTGTCTGTCTTGTCGAAATTGAGGCCCTTGCTATCTATATGTTTGTAAGAAAGGGGTGTTGGACAGAAATAAACGTTAAAAAAAAAATGACATGAGAAAAGAAAGAAAAGAAGTACAAATTAAAAGAAAATATATTGGCAGTCTACAGTGTGAAAAGCTGCCAATGCAGCATGTGCATGCTGCTTAAAAGGATGGAAAAACAGACCAAAAAAAATGACACAGATCCAAAAAAACACGAACACACAGGGGTTAAATACCAGTTTACTGAACATAAAAAAAAACAACTTCACAGGAAGAACACAAGCAAGGAACATTGCAAACAAAAGGCATTTTCATTCAATTCTGTTTTTGGAAAACTGCATAAGAGAGGGGTGCACCGGTCCTGGAGGTACTGCAATACCAGGTTGATGCGTGGAGTGGACAGAGCAAGCTCTTCTTCCATCTCCCTGTTCTAAAAATCCATTTAATATATGGTCCCCAGATAGGGGACGTATCAGATATTAAACTGATAAGAACAGATTTTTTTTTTTTTTTTTTTTTTCTAAAGCACGAAGCGTGTGAAATCACACTCAAAAAAGACTTAGCACCCGGTGCATAAAAAAGTGCACACACGCAAACGTGAACACACAAAAACTGCACAGGGTGTGCGAAATGGTCTGGCCTCCGAAGAGGTTGGACCTATACCTTGATCCCCCGGGGCGCAAGACTCCTGACAGGGACTGAGGTACTTCCTATGGTTTGCCTGGCCGAGACCTGGCAAACCCCGTTCTCCGGGGGGACTGCCGAAACAGCCCACCCCAAGTACTGGGTGGGGCTCCCCCGAAGGGAGACCCCCATGAGAGAGGGCGAACTAAGCCAAAAGGCCATGTCCACCCCCTCCCAAGACTTTCAAGGTAGGCCCAGAGTCCCACCCCGTACTCGTCGTGCAGGAAGAGAAGAGTGAAAGTGAAGTGACACACCACAAAGAAAAAAACACACAAACAAAAAGGTGGGGAAGGGGAAGTGGAGGAGTGAATTAGTGCCTAAGTGAAAAACAAAGGCAGGCCTTCCGGCCGGAATAAGAATTCCTCTGGTCGAAGCCAAAAGGCCTTGCCCAAGAGGCAGGTGCTTAAAAAAGTGTGCGTAGGTGCAGTGACCATGGTGCCGAAAAACTCAAGGCGAGCTGCCCCTCACCAGTGAGAATTAAGGCACCCCTGGGCTGCCACCCCAGGGGCACATACACTACGGGCTTTCTCTACCCCGGCCCAAAGGCCAGACCGAGTGTAGCCCTATCCTACCAGGAGGCATCAGAACTTTGGACAGCTTAGGGAAAACCTACCTTTAACTGGGGACAAGCCTTTTCCAAGGCCAGATTCAACCCAGGAGGAAAGGCTCCCCCACCGCCACCGCCGTTACTTACCAATCACATCCAGGAGCAGTACTAACTGGCCACGGAACCAATCCAGTTTTCTCGCTCCCTTCAAACTGGTAGGGGTGGACCCATTCAAATCAGAAGGCAATGGAACCATCCGGCTTCCTCTGATGTGGCTTACTTCCCAGTCCCCCGGTTATTCCGGAGCGCCCTGGTTCATTTCGGCCCCCACCGATACTAACCATCAGGTTCCATACCAACTGATAAGAACAGATTTTTTTTTTTTACCTTCAGCATGAATCGCTAACTCTAATCTCTTCTACAGGAAACTGCCCAGAGATCAAGCTGCGTTCGTTACATCATTCAGATAAGTATTTTATTACAAAAGTAAAAAACCACGTCAAAAAACCAACACATCATTACATATATTTTATCACAGCAATCACTTATTTTAACCTCCACCTCCCAAAGTTCCAAAATGTATCCGCCACCTCCACCCCCATCACCTTCCTATCTCTTAACACAACATGATACAATTTACTCACACACCATTCATAACAATCCTCTTCCGTAAGAAGAAAAGTCCTCTTTCTGTAACCACACCTCGCCTACCACACAACTTCTTTCATTATTGCTGCCATAATCCAGCCTTTCCTTTTTTCATCTGATCCTCCATCCACCAATCCATACAAGCATAATTCTTGCGTTGCATTTCGGACTCCCAAAACATTTTTAACAAAACCCACCAATCTCCTCCACACATTTTTAACGAAAAAACACTCAAAAAAGATATGTCTTACACTTTCTATCCCTCCACAACGTTCCCTCACACACTTTTCACTCCTCGCCAAATCTCTGGATTTTAAGAAAGCCATAGTCAACAAGCATTCTTGGAAAGACATCCAAACCACTTCCCTTTGTTTATTTGTAACACCTTCTTCTTTCATATTTTTCCAGGCTTCCTCTGCCTGTTTAGGTCTTAAATCCAAAATATTCGATACGGTTTCTTCCTTTCTCAACCAGCTGACCACTTTAGTTTTAATTACCGCATCTCCTCCTAAACTGCCCAACTGATTGTTTTCATACCAGTCCTTCAGTTTTGAATAATAGGTTGGGGGGACCAGAGCCACTGGTTTTGTCAAGTCCCGGGCTCCCCAACCCCACTTGACCACAAACCATCCCATCAGATATTTCATAAAGCACCCAACCTTCCCTCCACCCACAAAGGCTTTATAGTGGGTTAACCAACAATGCGTCCCCTGAAAGATCTCAGCATTAGGGAAATTATATCCCCCGAATCTCATCTCTTTCTGCACCACTACCCTCGCCACTCTCTCCATCTTGGCCCCCCAAAAGAAGGTAAACAGCATCCTTGTTATCTTCTGCATCCATCTCTTGTTAAAGGGGAATATAACACCAAAGTATAACAGAAGGGGCAAGCAAACTGCCTTTACAATCAATGTCTTTCCAGTCAGTGTTAGTCTTCTCATCCTCCATAGGTCCAGCTTCTTGGATATTTTCCCAGCACACTTAACCTCATTTTCTTGGTTCTTCAAGTTTCGCTCAAAGTGTATCCCCAAACCTCAATTGTTTTCACATTTTTTATCTTGGACGACCTGATCTCCTCCAGCCCACTTAGAGTGCACACCGCGCTTTTACTCCAATTTACCCTCATCCCTGCCATTGATCCAAAAAGCTGAAGTTGTAATTCTGCTCTTGATACATCCCTTTGGGTCCTGCACAGGAAGACCACGTCATCCATATATACGCCATGGACTTTAGCACTCCTCCATCCCCTCCAGGCACGAAGAATCCTCCAAACGCTTTATCCTCCTGTACATGTCGAAGCAGAGGCTCCATCACACAAATAAAAAGGACGGGAGAGAGGGGACAACCCTGTCTCACCCCTGATCTCACGTCAAATGATTCGGAAAGGAAGCCATTTACCAGTACTCTGCTGCTTGCGCCAGAATACAGGCATTTGACCAGCCTTATAAATTCTTCCGGGAATCACATTTTCTTCAGCACTATGAACATGTAGTTATGCGAAACCCTGTCATAGGCCTTCTCCAGGTCGATCCCTGCCGCAGCCAGAGGCAGGTTATTGCATTGTGCGTAGTATATAAGGTCCCTTAAAAGTATCAGGTTGTCACCAATTCTCCTCTTTGGAACTGCACACACCTGCCAATCCCCGATTACCTGCCCAATCACTTCCTTCATCCGATTTGCTAGCATTTTTGCCAAAATTTTGTAATCCACGTTTAATAGAGTTATTGGCCTCCAATTCCTGATATCCCTCTCCTCCCCTTTTTTGTAAATGAGGACTATAACTCCTTTCCTCATAGATGTTGCCAGCTCTCCCAATTCCATACAGGTTTTCATCACGTCCAACAAATCTTCCTTCAATAAGGACCAAAATTTGGCATAAAACTCCACTGGGATACCATCCTCCCCCGGCGTCTTATTCCTTGCCATACTTTTTATTGTCCTTTCCACTTCTTCCTCACCGACCTCCTCTGCAAGCACCTGTCCATCTTCCTTGTCCAATTCTTCAGGGAACATGCTACAGTACTCTTCCACCTCCTCCTCTGTCGCTTCTTCTTCCCTATCATATAGGGCCTCATAAAAGGTCTTCACGACTCCTCTCATCTTTATTCCGTTCACTTGATCCTCCCCATCCAACATCGTCCTCATGATCTTCCTTGGACTGAAGGCCTTTTTAAAGAAAAAGCGCGAACACTTTTCACCTTCCTCCATCTCCTGTACTTTGGCTCGAAAGATTATGCCTTTTCCTCTCTCCTTTATTAGTTGTCTCCTTTCCTCCTGCACCTCCTTTAGTTCCTCCTCCACCTCCAACCCCAACCTCTTGCATTTATACAAGAAGTGGAGCCTTCCCAAAACTCTTCTCTCATCCTCCCTCCTTCCTCTTGCTCTCTCACTTCCCACCTTTTTAAAAAAGGAGGCTACTTGTATTTTGGCCCAATCCCACCACTCCACCACATTAGCAAAATCCTGCCGTTTTCCCTTCAAAGTCCGAAAGAAGGAACTGAACCTTCTACATACTTCCTCATCTTCCAATAAGGAACAGTTCATCTTCCAAATCCCACCACCTATTTCCACCCCCACGTCAAATCTCACGGCACACATAATCAAGGAATGATCAGAGAAAATCATAGGTTGGACCTCATAGGCCTCTCCACTCAAAAAGCGAGACAAAAAAATAAAATCTATGCGAGATCTTACTGTTCCCTTATCTGAGTTATATGTGAACAATATTTTCTTGCCCTCCACCTCCTCCGCCACATCGTGTAACCCAAAGTCCGTCACTAAATCGTTAAGCATTTTGGACGAGGCATCCATCCCTCCATCCACACCTGCCCCCTGTCGGTCCACATTCCTTCTAATACAATTCATATCACCTATGAGTATAGTTGGAATTCTCCCAGGTAAGTACATTCTCACCGTATCAAAAAACTCCATTCTGTCTTTCTTTTCTGCAGGTGCATATCCATTTATCAACCGTACATGTTGATCCATCCAATCAAGTGTCACCACCTGCAACCGACCTGGAACAATCACTTCATTCGCTAATATTTTGAGGTAAGGATTCCTCACCACCACCCCAATCCCCTCACTTCTGGTATCGCATACTGGCGCCCAAGCAGAAGGGCCCCATGACCAATCTGACGCCAGGTCACTCATATTGCCACACTCCTGCAAACATATTACCGTATATACTTGAGTATAAGCCGACCCGAGTATAAGCCGAGGCCCCTACTTTTACCACAAAAAGATGGGAAAAATGATTGACTCGAGTATAAGCCTAGGGGGAGAATGCAGGGCGGCGGGCATGGTGCAGGAGAATGCAGGGTACTGGCATGGTACAGGAGAATGCAGGGTGACTGGCATGGTACAAGAGAATGCAGGGTGACTGGCATGGTACAGGAGAATGCAGGGTGACTGGCATGGTGCAGGAGAATGCAGGGTGGCTGGCATGGTGCAGGAGAATGCAGGGTGGCTGGCAGGGTGCAGGAGAATGCAGGGTACTGGCATGGTGCAGGAGAATGCAGGGTACTGGCATGGTGCAGGAGAATGCAGGGTACTGGCATGGTACAGGAGAATGCAGGGTACTAGCATGGTACAGTAGAATGCAGGGTACTGGCATGGTACAGTAGAATGCAGGGTACTGGCATGGTGCAGGAGAATGCAGGGTGACTGGCATGGTGCAGGATAATGCAGGGTGACTGGCATGGTACAAGAGGATCCGGGGTTGTGGGCATACTACAGGAGATGCAGTGCTGTGGGCATGGTACAGGTGGACCATGCCCGCAGCACTGCATCCCTTGTAGTATACCCGCAGCCCTGCAGAATGGCAGGTAGTGCAGCAGTTTCCCTTACCTGTTCCAGAGGCGCCTTCGTTTTAAAAATGGCGCCGCCCGGCCCCGACATGTCATTGCGCACGCGCCACCGCCGCTCGTATACTTTCGGCTATTCCCGGCCTCTCCCGAGCGGCGCCGGGAATAGCCGAAATGACACGAGCGGCGGCAGCGCGTGCGCAATGACATGTATGCGCCGGGCGGCGCCATTTTTAAAACTCAAGCACGTCGGAGTGGCCGGGAACTTTTTTTTTCTTGACTCGAGTATAAGCCGAGGGGGACGTTTTCAGCACACAAAAAATGTGCTGAAAAACTCGGCTTATACTCGAGTATATACGGTAAGTCTGCCTTACACTTATTGATCTCATCAAAAACAGCCGCTCTCCTTACTTTCGCAGCTCACTTCGGACATTAATAGACCCTACAATAAGAGCCATGAACAAAAAAATAAAGACAGCCATAAAGAAAATTCTCAAAAGTTCCCTTTGTCTCCATCTGAGCTCCCATGGCTCATCAGCTTCCTCCTTGGGGCAGGCGAGTCAACGGATTCCTCCTCTGACCCCTGATCCTCCATCTCCTCACTCCAAACTCTCTCAGACCTGCCTCTCTTAACGGCAGCTGCAACCGGCACATCGGAGATGTCCGTGTCATCATCCTGCTTCTGAGCGCACTCTAGGCTGCTCACGCTTTCCAGCTCCTCCTCTTCGTCCGACTCACTATCGGACAAATGCCCTAACAATGCTTCTGGAGAGAAAGAGATACCGAGCTCCGCCAACTCCTTCTCTGTGTCCCGACCAGCTCCGCCCCCTCCCGCCGGGGATACTGGAAACTGACCGGTCACCGCTCCTCCCACCCTTCCTCCTTCTCCTCCGGGGGAACTTGAAACCCCGCCAGCCTTCTCACGGTCGCCATCTTCTTCTGCAACGGCATCCACAGCATTTGGGCAGCCCCCACTTTCTGCCGCTACGGCAGTGTCAGCGGCGGCACTTACTCCCGCTGCTTCCTCTGCCATCCTCTCCGGCTCAGCATCACTAGTCGGACGTGCGGGCGGGTCACCGGAGGGATCCGCATCTTTACCTGCAGGCACTCCAGCACTCTCCTCCCGCACACCACCCGACTTCTGCTGTCTCTCTCGCTTCTTTTGGGTTTCCTGCCCGACCAAAGTCTGGGTTATACCACTCTCTAGCGGCATGATAAGCCCCACATTGTTTTGCCAGGTGTCCCGATGTCTTACAAATGTCACAGACTCTTCCTGCCGTGCAGTCCCTGGCAACATGTCCCACCTTCCCTCAAAACCGACATTTCTGCTCCATGTCACAATCTAGGTTTGTGTGGCCATACATAAGGCACTTCCTGCAGTACCTCAGCTGCCCTGGGTAAAACAGAAAGCCCCTTTCACCTCCGATAGAAAAAACAGCAGGTGGTCTTTTTACTCCCCCTACACAGTCCTTGTCTGTAATAAACCTCCCCACAAATCTGTACTTTCCAGACCATATTCCGAATTTGTTCATAACTCGGTCCCCACCTCTCAAATCCTCACAATAATTAGCCAGGAATGCCTTAACCAGGTTTATATCTGCAAATGGATTGTAAAGATGAACTGTTATCACCTTTTCTTCCTGCATGAACAGGGGCTGGACAGAAAACTTCCTCCCAATCGGATCTTGTGCCAACTTCTTGAATCCCTCATATGTATTCCAGCAAACCTCCGAGGAAACAAAGGTGACATCATATAGGCGTTGTTGTGGAAAATCTTGCAGACACAATATCTGCCTTACCGTCAATCCAAGCTTTCCCGTGAGTAGATCCACGACCACTGTCCTCAACGTCACCTCGTCTGCAAAATCCGGTAACACCGTAAATCGTAACGAATCCCTCATTCCGCGGGCCGCCATATATTTTCAGTACCAAAAAAAGCACTGATCGCTTCGTAAAACCGAGGGTCACCCCACAAGGGGGCCCCCGATAGCTCTCTCCCAATCAAGTGAACAGATTTTATTTTTTAAAGCCCGTAGCGTGTGAAACACACTCAAAAGACTTCACCCGGTGCATAAAAAAGTGCACACACAAACGTGAGGAACACAAAAAGTGCACAGGGTGTGCGAACACAAATGGTCTTCCCTCCGAAGAGGTAGGACCCGAACCTCGATCCCCCGGGGCGCAAGACTCCTGACAGGGATTTAAGGTACTCATGGTCTGTCTGGCCGAAACCAGACTGACCCCGTTCTTCAGGGGGACTGCCGGAACAGCCCCCACCGAGTACTAAGTGGGGCTCCCCCGAAGGGAGACCCCATGAGAGAGGGCGGACTAAGCCAAAAGGCCATATCCACCCCCTCCCAAGACTCAAGGCAGGGCCCGAGGACCCACACCCTACAAGTCGTGCAGTGAAAAAAGGTGATAGAAAGTGACAAACTACAAAGAAAAAGCACACACAAACAAAAAGGTGGGGAAGGGGAAGTGGAGAGGTGAATTAGTGCCTAAGTGAAAAACAAAGGCAGGCCTTCCGGCCGGAATAAAAATTCCTCTGGTCGAAGCCAAAAGGCCTTGCCCAAGAGGCAGGTGCCTTAAAAAAGTGTGCGTAGGTGCAGTGACCATGGTGCCGAAAAACTCAAGGCGAGCTGCCCCTCACCAGTGAGAATTAAGGCACCCCTGGGCTGCCACCCCAGGGGCACATACACTACGGGCTTTTTCTACCCCGGCCCAAAGGCCAGATCGAGTGTAGCCCTATCCTACCAGGAGGCATCAGAACTTTGGACAGCTTAGGGAGAACCTACCTTCAACTGGGGACAAGCCTTTTGCAAGGCCAGATTCAACCCAGGAGGAAAGGCTCCCCCACCGCCACCGCCGTTCCTTACCAATCACATCCAGGAGCAGTACTAACTGGCCACGGAACCAATCCAGTTTTCTCACTCCCTTCAAACTGGTAGGGGCGGACCCATTCAAATCAGAAGGCAATGGAACCATCCGGCTTTCTCTGATGTGGCTTACTTCCCAGTCCCCCGGTTGTTCCGGAGCGCCCTGGTTCATTTCGGCCCCCACCGATACTAACCATCAGGTTCCATACCAACTGATAAGAACAGATTTTTTTTTTTTTTTTTTGAACCATCAGAACTGAAACGGTACATACATTCCCGTTACTCCACGTAACTTCATCAGTACCACTTCCTTCATCATCCTGGTTCTTTTTTTAAACAAACATTAAACAAAACACATTCACTTCCCACCATCCATCCTAAGACAAAACAATACACCATCTCAGCTACAAAGTAAAGCAGCTAAAACTACACTAACCCAACTCATCGTGAAAAAAACATAAGGAATTGCTTTAATCCCACCTCCCAAAAACTATCCATACACTCCTACACAACACATCCGCTCCTCCTTCCCACCTTCCCTACCACTCACACACTTTCTCCATCAATCAGAACACAGTAACTACACGTCACCTATTTTCTGACACTCTAGAAAACAAGCCTACGTCCAGCCCCTATAAAAGGCCTGTCCATTTTCCACCATCCACAGTTTGTCCGCCTCCTCCCTCCCCAGCGCCTTCCTATCCAGTTTCCATACATAGTACAATTTTGCAAATACCAACTCCACACACTCCTCCTCAGTCACCACAAAATCTTTCATCCTGTATCCACACCTTGCGTCCCAGATCACTTCCTTGAAGACCGCAGACAAGATCCACGCCTTTCTTTGTGTTCCCTTACCTCCATCAGCCAAACCAAACAAGGCCAATTCCACCGTGACTTCTCCACCAACCACCTTCCTCACAAATTCCTCTAATCTCCTCCAGACTCTTTTAACAAATCCACACTCCCAGAACACATGCCGAACTGTCTCACATCCACCACATTTCTCCCTCGGACACACATCGACTCTAGATAAGTCTCTTCTAAAGAGGAAGGCCATCGTTAGCAAACATTCGTGGAAGGACATCCAAACCACCTCCATCTGTTTACTACTCAACCCTTTGATTCCAAACTTTTTCCATACTTCCTCTGTTTTGCTAGGTCTTAAACCAGTAATATTAGAAACTGTTTCTTCTTTCCTCAACCATTTATACAGTTTCAGCTTGTCCACCGCGTCTTTTGCCAACTCACACAACTTCCTCTCTTCAAACCATGTTCTTAGTCCCAGATAATAAAAAGGAGGAACCAAGGCAATCGGTTTAAATAAGTCTCTTTCACACCACTTCCATTTGACCAATTGCCAACCCATCAGATACCTCATGAGACAGGAAGCCTTACCCCCCCCCCCCCCCCCCATCAAATACTTTCCAATGAGTCAGCCAGAAGTGTTTTTTAAGGAATTCATCCACTTTAGGAAAATTCCACCCACCTAAGAAGGTCTCTTTCCAAACCACTCTCCTCTCCAATCGCTCCATCTTAGAACCCCAAAAGAAACAAAAAAGCAATCTGGATACCTTTTGGACCCATCTTTTGTTAAAAGGAAAGATCACCCCCGTATACAGCAACAAAGGCAGAATTACGGCTTTCACCACCAAAGTTCTCCCCACAATCGACAACTTCCTCAGTTTCCACAAATCCAATTTTTTAACCACCTTCTCCATACATTTCTCAGCATTCACCTGACTTAACATATTCTTTTCAAAGGTCACTCCCAAGACAACTGTGGACTCTACAGGGCTTATTTTGGCCGCTGAGGTGTCAAAGGTTCCACTAAGCACACAAACCGAACTCTTCTGCCAATTCACACGCAATCCCGCCACCCCACCAAATATTTGCAAGTGCAACTCCGCTCTAGCCAGATCTCGAGGAGTTTTACATAAAAAGGAAAGATCATCCATATAGCATAAAGCCTTCAATCTTCCACCATCACTTCCAGGAACAAAAAAACCTTCAAATGCCTTGTCTTGGCTAACATGCAGTAGTAACGGCTCCATCACACAAATAAAAAACAAAGGAGACAAAGGGCACCCCTGTCTTATCCCCGTCTTAACAGAAAAAGGTTCAGACAAGCACCCATTCACCAGCAGCCTACTAGAGATGTTTCTATACAAAGCCTTTGCTACTTTCAAAAAAGGCTCTGGAAACCCCATCTTATGCAGAATTTGGAACATGAAACTATGCGAAACGCAATCATAGGCCTTTTCCAAATCGAATCCTGCCACCGCCAAAGGTAAGTTGTTGATCTGCGCATAGTATACCAAATCTCTGAGCACAATGAGATTGCCCGCAATCCTCCTACCTGGCACTGCACAAGCCTGCCAGTCTCCTACCACCTTGCCAATAACTTCACTCATCCTTGTTCCCATAATTTTGGCGAGTAATTTATAATCGCTATTTAGCAGGGTAATAGGCCGCCAGTTCCGCACATCTCTCTCATCACCTTTTTTAAAGATCAGAACAATCACCCCTTCCTTCATGGTTTTAGACAGTCTCCCTTCTTTCATACAGTACCTCAAAACCTCCAACAAAGGAGTCTTCACAATATCCCAGAAAGTACTATAAAATTCAACCGGGATTCCGTCTGCACCAGGAGTTTTGTTCTTTGCCATCTTTTTTAAAACATCCTCCACTTCCCACTCTTGCAACTCTTCCACCAACAATCCCCTGTCCTCCCCACCCAATGTATCTTTAATCACCTCACAATATTCCACCTCCTCCTCCTTCGTGACTCCAGATTTACCGCCATAAAGTCCCTCATAAAAGTCTCTTATACTCCACCTCATTTGTGCTCCACTTACCTCCTCCTGCCCCTGCCACACAGTCTTCATCACTTTCTTAGGCCCAAAGGACTTCTTGAAGAAAAATCTAGAGCATTTTTCTCCCTCCTCCAAGTCCCTAATCTTGGCCCTAAAAACAATACCTTTCCCTTTTTCAGAAAGAATCCGGTCCCTCTCATCTCTCACCTTCTTTATTTCATCACTTACCTCCACTCCCATCCTCCTACACTTATACAAAAAGTGTAGTCTATTTATTAAATCCTTTTCCATCTCCCTCCTCCTCCTTGCCCTCTCTACACCGTACTTCTGGAAAAAGATGGCTATTTGTTTTTTTGTCCAATCCCACCAGTCCACCACATTCTCAAAATTATCCTTTAATTCCACCAACGCCTCAAAGAAAGGGGGAAAGGCAGTCTGTACCTCTTCATCCTCCAGCACACTACAATTTAATTTCCACACTCCTTTCCCAAAAACGACCTCCACCTCAAAATCCACAACACAAGACAGCAAGACATGATCAGAAAACAAAACTGGATCCACTTTTACATTCAAAAACTTCAGAAAGGAAGACAAGAAAATAAAATCAATACGAGACTTAACCGTCCCCTTGTCTGAGAAAAAGGTAAAAGACACGTCTTGTCCTGCCTTCTCAGCCCCCACGTCTTGTAACGCAAAATCCCCAATTACTTCATTGAGCATTTTGGATGTGATGTCTGTCCCTCCTTCCAATCTTACACCTTGCCTATCCCTTTCACTTCTAATGCAATTGAAGTCCCCCATTAGAGCCGTAGGGAGCCTCCCAGGTAGCCACAATTTCACCACCTCCAAAAACTGCACACGTTCCTTTTTGTCCGCTGGTGCGTAACAATTGATGATCCTCATCCTCTTTCCCAAATACTCCAGGACTACCACCTGTAACCTTCCTGGTACACCAACGTCATGAGAAATAATTTTCACATTGGGGTTCTTAATTAGAACTCCCACCCCTTCATTCCTAGATCCACACAAAGGGGACCACGCAGAGGGACCCCATACCCAATCCTCTGAAGGACATCTGTCCACCCCACATTCTTGTAAAGAAATCACATCACACTTACTTTTACTTAAAAAATCAAAAACAGCAGCTCTCCGCACTCTAGAACCAACACTCCTCACATTTATTGATCCTAGGATTAGTGCCATTGCACTAATTAGATGAATCAACACAGCCATAATAAATTCTTATGGTTACAACATAGTCTCATCATTTCCCTGGCTCTTACACAGTCTCCTAGGTGCAGGTGAACTGGAAGCCTCTACATCAGAGCCCCCATTTTCCCCTCCACCTTCCTCTCCGGGAATCACAATTTCTAATCTAGCCCTCTTAAAAGAGGCTAGTGGTGTCACCTCCATGTCAGAGGCAGACCCAACCAATTCCTGGGCACATTCCAGATTTGTATCGTCATCAGACGATTCCATCTCACTGCATTCAAGGTCTCCCATCAAGGCAGTGAAGGATACAGGGCTGACAGCTGTCCCCTCCCTGCTCCCTCCTCCACCCCTCCCCTCCTCCGAAATCTCCTCCTCTCTGACTTCCCCGGGCGGGTTGGAAGCCCCGCCCCCTCCGTCATGTCCGTGTAGCCCCGCCCCTTCCTCCGCCACTCCGGAGCTATTCTCTTCCATGGGGACCTCTTCCCCCCCCCCCGCCACACTACTGTCTCCGGTCTCCGGTCTCCGGAGCCGCTTCATTACACTGCGGCTCGGACGAAGGAGCGGGCGGGTCCGCATCCCGCTGTGCAGCGGCGTCCGCCTCTGGCTCCTCCCCCCTGGTCTCTGCTGCTCCGCCTCCTCCTCTCGCCACGCTTTCCACCTCCTCCCCGCCCCAAACATTTTGCCCCGACATGCTTGATACTCTTCACACAGTCTCGCAATGTGGCCGGGCTTCCTGCAAATGTCACACAGGCGGCTTGCCCGACATTCCCTCGCCAGGTGCCCAGTGTCTCCACAAAAGCGACATTTTAGCTCCTGTTCACACTCCTCACTCGTATGCCCATACTTCATACACCTCCTACAGTAACGGGGCTGTCCTGGATAGAACAGAAACCCCCTCTCCCCACCGATGGAAAACACTGCAGGGGGTCTCTGCACTCCCCCCACACAATCAGGGTCAGCTTTAAACCTTCCATAAAAACGGTATTTCCCTGACCAGATACCAAAGTTATTCATCACTTTCTCTCCACCTCTCAAACCATCACAATACACACCCAAAAATGCTCTCACTAAGTTAACATCCGCAAAAGGGTTATACAAATGAACAGTGATTGGCTTTTCCTCCTGCATAAATAATGGCTGTATGTTAAATTTACTCACCAATTCATCATTCTGTAGGGCTCTGAATTTCTCAAACACATTCCAGCATTCCTCGGTAGAAAGAAAAGTAACATCATATAACCCCTGCTGGGGAAAATCCTGCAAACACCATATCTGACTCACCGTTCCACTAATTTTATCCAGCAACAGATCCTTCACGACCGTCCGTAATGTCACCTCTCCTCTGAACTCTGGCTTAACCAGAAAGCGCAGCGAATCCCGTACTCCACGATTCGCCATGGTTTTGGCACAAAAGCACCGTCACTTCCCACGACGAAGGTTACCCCACAAGGGGGCCCCCGAGTGCTCTCTCACTAACCAAATGTAGAGATTTTTTTGGTTGAAAATGTAATCTTTATTTGCATAAAAGATATACAAAAAACAATACTTTGTCAGGGTACATTCTCCCCTGTACTGCGACGCAGCGCATAAATACACTACATTACAATACATTTCCGGTCATACAAATAAATACATTCAATCAAATACATACATTCTGCGGTATGATGTCTGATGTGTTGTGCGGAGTAATGCTACCCCGTGCCATCATAGCATGCATGACGCCGCAATACCCCTGAAGCATGAAGCTAAAGACATTGTATATACGTGCATTACTCAAACTGTATCAATACTATAACATTTCAAAAAAGCAACAGGTGTGATGGGGGGGTGGGAGAGAGGGGTGAGGGGAGGGAAATGAAATCACAGGCCCGAAGCTTTATTGAATGGACAAAGACACACAAGGGAGAGTGGGGGAAGGGGAAATCTTCAGACCTCCTCTTCCTCCATGAGATCCATCAGGTTATAGTCTCTGAGCAGACTGTGAACCAGTCTGCGACAGTCCTCAATGGACATCCTCTCCCGCTGGTGGATAAGGCGCTTTCTGGCGCACCATAAAGCGTCCTTAAAGCAACACAACACCCGCCAGGCGTTGTCAATGTCCTCCTGTGTAAAAGTACCATGAAAAAGTCCATTCAGCACAGCAAAATGTGTGATGGCAGTCTGGGGAACAAAGTCTCTAAGTTCAGGTTCCAAGGCCCTCAACAGGCTCTGTGCAAATGAGCACTCCCAGAAAACGTGAAAAGACGTTTCCTCGTGGATGATACAAAAGGGGCAGTGCCTGTATCTGCACAAGTTTCTGGCATGCATAAATGTCCTGAGTGGCAGCCCTCCCTGGACAGCCATCCACGCCAGATCTTTATGCCTGTTGGTGAGTCTCTTTGAAGAAACATTCCTCCAGACCACTTTGCAAGTGGCTGAAGGGAGGCCTGGAACAGTCTCAGCAATGTCCGATGCTCTGATCAACTTGTAGATAGTTTTTGGCTTCCACAAGTCGGGCTTAACTCCATGCAGCCCCAGCTCCTTGATGAACTTGAAAGTGTCCAAGTAGTACCAAGGAGTGTCCCAGTTGTAGGGGATGGAGCTGTCCCATTTGTCCCATCCAAGGGACCTCCAGAGAGGCAGGAGGAAAAAACGGGACATGGAGTTGCCTCCAGAGTCCAAAGTTCTGTCAATCAAAGTTCTGCGGATGCAGTTGCAGGCAAAGAACACCCCCAGTAACGTTGCGATGTCGGGCACGCCCTTACCGCCCTTCAGGGGTTCCTTGAACATGACTGCTCGCTTCACTCTGTCCATCTTGGAGCCCCAGATGAAGTGGAACACCGCCCTGGTGATGGCCTTGCAGGTGTTGACCCGGGGGGGGCAGGCCTGGGCGAGGTACTGCAACACAGGGAGGATCTCGCTGCGGAGTACCAGTGTTTTCCCTTCGATGGTGAGTTCTCTGATGCTCCATAGTCCAAACTTTTGTCTCATCTTGGACAGTCTCTCCTCCCAAGACTTCAGGGCTGCGCCCTCAGCTCCAAACCAAACTCCAAGAATTTTGATGAAGTCCGCCTTGATGCTGAAAGGGATTGATGCAGAAGAAGGCAGGAACCACTTTCCGAAGAGCATGATCTCTGACTTCCCGCAGTTGACTTTTGCCCCTGAAGCTTTGCCGAAGTCCTCACAGGTCTGGACGAGCGAGTCGATGGAGCACTGATCAGCACAGAACACCGTTACGTAGTCCATGTAGAGTGAGCACTTGACAATCCTTCTGTCCGGTCCCGGTGCGGTGATCCCTCTGATCTCTGGGTTCTGTCGGATGCATTCGGCAAAGAGCTCTATACAGCAAACAAAAAGCAGAGGTGAGAGAGGGCAGCCTTGTCTGACCCCAGAGAGAACAGGGAAAGGGTCAGTTTTCCAGCCATTCACCAACACCGTACTACAAATATCATTGTACATCACATTCACATACGAACAAAACATGTTCCCAAGACCAAACCTGCGCAGAGCTCTGCACATAAACTCATGGGAGACACGGTCAAAGGCCTTTTCCTGGTCAAGACTGACCAGGGCCGCGTGCACACGGCGGCCTCGAATGTACTGGACCGTGTCCCGGACAAGCGCGAGGCTGTCCGCAATCCTGATCCGGGTGGATGATCTGTCCGATGACAGATTTCAGCCTGTTGGCCAGAACCTTGGCGAGGATTTTGTAGTCCACGTTCAAGAGAGAGATGGGACGCCAATTTTTCAGATCCCCTCTCTCCCCCTTACGCTTATACAAAATCGTGATCATCCCCTCCCTCAGCGACGGAGGCATTGTGCTCTCCACCACCATCTCCTCGTACAGCTCGAGCAGGTCCGGGCCAACGAGATCCCACAGTGCTACATAGAGCTCCGCTGGGAGACCGTCGCAGCCCGGGGTCCTGCCTTGCCTAAAGGATCTGACGGCAGAGTGCAGCTCCTCCAGCGCCAAGGGGGCGTTGATTGCCGACATACCTGCAGGATCAATTTGGTTAGTGATACCTGACAAGAACCTGTCGGCCTCAGCCGTGTCTGTTTCTTTTGGGGAGTAGAGGTTGGTGTAGTAGTCGCTGACCACTTGCATCACAGCCTCCTTCCCCTTCTGGAGTGTTCCGGTCTCGTCCCGCAGCTCAGACAAGGGAGTGTGTCCTGAGTGAAGTTTCCTGAAAAAGAAAGAGTTACATTTCTCACCTTTCTCAAGATTCTCCACCTTGGAACGGAAGACGAGGTGCCTGGATTCTTCCTCGAAGTGTCCTTTCAGGCTCTTCTTGGTGTCCTCCAGGTCCTGCCTAACGTCCCAGCCGCAGTGGTGGAGGTCCTGCAGGGACTGCATCTGACGTTGCAGTCTCCTGAGTTCCCTCTTCCTGGCACACACTTGCTGGCGTCCCCTTGCCTGAAAGAAGCTGCGTAGCTTGCCTTTCACAAACTCCCAGTAGTCGCTTACCTTTCCGAAGAACCTCTTGTCCTCCTTCCAGGTAATGTAGGCCTCCCTGAGTTCCTCCAGCAGTTCCTCATTTTCCAGCAGGGTACCATTCAGCTTCCAGGAGCCCGGACCGGGGGCAAAGCCCTCGCCCAGGTCACCCCGAAAGTGAATGGCCCTGTGGTCAGAGAAAAAGCAGGGGACCATGGAGAACCCGCGATGTCTGACTGTCTTGGAGGTGAGCACGAAGTCTATCCTAGAATGCACAGATCCATCTGGACGGCACCACAAATAGTTCACTGAACCTTTCCCTATGGATCCCACGGCGTCCTTCAAGGAAGCCTCCGCAATCATCTCCTTGAGCAGCCTAGACGTGGTGTCGAGCTTTGCGTACATGCTGGAGCTGCGCCCATCCTCCTCAATCGGACAGTTAAAATCACCACCGATTACTACTGCCCTGGTGGTGACGAGTTGGGTCCGCAGGGTCTGGAAAAGCTCCAGTCGCTCATTCTTATCTGGGGAGGCGTACACGTTGATGAGCCTAACTGGCTCTCCCGCCCATGAGCCGTCTACGACCAAAAGACGGCCACAGACGAGCTCCTGGACGGAGTCAACCGTGAAACGACCACCCCTGACAAGAATGGCTACCCCTGCAGACTTACAATCGACACCCCCGGACCAGTAGGAGGGACCATGGGTCCACTGGGAGGACAGATGAATGTACCTCCTCGAGAAGGGTAGGGCACACTCCTGGAGCATGTAGACATCACTCTGCTGAGTGGAAAGAAAAGTCAGCGCCACCTGTCTTCTAGACGCATCCTTGATGCTCCTAACATTAATGGAAAAGATGGAGATCTCTGCCATCATGTAAAGGAGATGAAGGGGCTAGTTAGCAGGTGGGCTGAACTTACCTCCCCTGAGGGGGGGGGGGTGGTTCTTCCACTGCCTCTTGTGCCTGTCCGGTGTCCTGGTTCAGGCCGTTCTCCTCGAGGATGCTGTCCATCAGGTCCTGGGTGAGGTCAGTCCCTGGGGGAGCCAGATCCTTACCTTCCTGCATTTCTCCTTCATCTTCCCCCGCAGACTCAAGGTCCTCGAGGTCCTCCACCACTGGGTCCAGTCCAGCGATGTCATGTTGCTGGGCCACGGTGGGCCGCTTGGTGGGTTCTTCAGTTGTCGGACTATCTAGGTTCCGTTTCCGGCCTTTGCTGGTGGGGGTGGGGGTGGTGGTGGGCAGGGTGGGGAAGTCCTCCATGGAGGACAGGGCGGGGGGGGCTGGGAGGGGGGAGGGGCAGGTGGGGTCACCTCCGACTCAGAGGGGGTGGGGAGGGATGGGTCGGAGGAGGTGGTAGGGGCCTGGGGAGGGGGGACTCACCAGTGGCTTTCCGCGGTTCCTTCGCTGTCTTTTCCCCTGGCTTCTTTTTCCCAGCGCTGTCTGGAGCTTTGCCCTTGATCAGGGCTCCAGCGTAGGACCGGGATCTCTGGGGGCAGTCTCTGTAGACGTGCTCCGCCAATCCGCAGAGGTTACAGGTCTTGGACCTCGGGCAATCCTTGGTCTCATGGCCTGCAACCCGACAGAACCTGCAAGAAGGTTCCTGACATTCTATACCTACGTGACCCTGCTTGCCACACCTGTGACAGGTATGGGGCATGTCGGCGTAGTACAGGAGTCCTGCGGAGGCTCCCAGAGAGAAGTGGGGCTTCAGGTGCTGGAGATCCCCCGAAGGCTCTCTCCTTAACCTGCAAGAAACTGCCCACTTACCTGTCCAGAAGCCGTTGACATCGAGGATTCTGACTGGGTCTTTGGCCACGATGCAAAACCTCTGGAGGTAGGTAGCGATGTCTTTTCCTGGGGTATGGGGATTCCTCATAGACACCGTCACCCGCCTTTCATCCCGTTGAATGGGAGTGTTCGCAACAAAGTTGCGGAAAGGGGAATCCGGGCCACATTTCTTCACCGCTTCCCAGTACCTTCTACAGACCTGTAGAGACACAAAAGTTATATAAAATATACCTTTCATGAAGGTCTGCACGGACAGTGTCTCCGCCTTGCTGAACCCCTGTTCGAGGATCATCTTCTTGCCAAAGATTTCCGGGGTCATGTCGGGGACTCTTCCGTCCACCTCCTTCAGCTGCAGCACCACTGTCTGCCTCATCCAGGGTTCCAGGGTAGGAAGCCCGTCTGCGGACCTGGTTGGCCTTGCTGAGCCCGGCTGGCTGACATTGGCCGGGGTGGGCGTGGTGGTTGAGGCGACTTCTCCCGGAGTCTTGGCAGAAGTGGCGGGGACATGCTTCTTCTTCCCAGTGCTCTTCCCCATGACGGAGGAGTTCGTCGGTAGTCGCTTCAGGAGATCTTCGGCGGCTTCCTTCTTATTCCTCGGCGTCTTCACTCTTTTGCAGCCTTTAAAAAGGCCCTTGTGCGCCTACTGCCCGAAGGTAGTAGCGCAGAGTGGGGGGGAGGAGGGAAGATCGCAATCTCGTTCCTTGTGGGGGCTAAGCCTCTAACCCAATAGCAGCGAGTAGGTGAAGCTGAATTTAATCAACGATCCTACAAGGCCGAGCAGAGGGTACCCCACAAGGACCAAATGGCTTGGATAGATACAAATGTTTCTCAACGTCCTAGCCGTAAAGCAGAGACACCCCTAAGGGCTAAAGTCGATTTTTTTTATTTTTTTTTATTGAACTTCTCAGATCAAGACTTAACATACTTACAGCTTTTCAACTGTCCAAACCATAATAGTACAGTCTTGTTCATCATTTCAGTTCATTTTTCTCCAAAACCAAACAAATACGCACATACATATCAACTTTCATCCTACCCCTAACTCCCTACAACTATCTTGCTAAACCCTACACTCCAAGACTTTCTAATATAGCAAGAAAAACAAACACTCCTGTCTCACTCTTAATTAAGATCTGTAATTTAACACTGACTACACACTAAACTCACACTCCTTTGAACATAAAATTAAGGAAAAGGCTTTTCCCCGCACCCAAAACTCAACACACATCCATTTATACACATTTACAACCTCCTGCCCCCCTACCCTACCAGCCAATCAATTTTAAGAAACCAAACACACAGACCATACTCTCCATACACCTACATACACTCCCTACTCTATCTCAATCATATTTCATCCCACACCAACTCGTACGAAATTATTCCAAGACTGTCTTCTCCAAATTCTCCAACTCTTCTCTTTTCCAAATTTCTTAACATCATACAAGAAGGCGGTGTGCAATCTCATTATGATCATTTTGCAACACCCCTCCATCTCCATATTTTCTTTTCCCACCACCAAAAGATTACGCATATCCCATAAAGTTTCCTTCAAGACAAAACAAAAAACCCAACCTACTTCCTTACCATCCACCCTCTCCAAACCAGCACTTGTAAGAAAGCTCAGATATGTCAACATACTCTTACATACTATTCTAAAAAAACCTTTCAAATTTATTCCTTACTTCCTTTGCATAATCACAATCCCATAGAACATGTTTCACATCTTCCACACCTCCACATCCCTCCCTTGGGCATCTATCTGATCTAATCATATCTCTCTCCTTCAGAAAAGCTTTAGTCAGAAGCGCATTATGCAAGGCCAACCAGGCCACATCTCTCTGTCTATTTGTCACTCCTTCCACACTTAAAAAACTCCATGTCTTAGCTGCTTCACATGATCTTAAACCTATAATATTACAAACCTTATCTTCCTTATACATAATTCTCTTTACTTTCATTTTATCTCCTCCCTCCAAACCCAACACCTCCAATCCATATCCAGCCCTTATTACCTCAAGCCTCCTATAATGAGTCGACACAAAAAAGGAGACCGGTCTCCCCAAATCCCATCTCTTCCATTTCCATCTCCTAAACAACCATCCTCCCATATATTCCATCATGGCTGCCACCCTCCCTCCTACCATCACAGTCCTATATGCCACCAACCAATAATGCATATCAACAAACTTCACCAAGTCAGGAAAACTCAAACCACCAAACCCACATGGCCTTTTAACCACCTCTCTTGAAACACGTTCCATTCTGGATCCCCAGAAGAAAGTAAATAGCAGCTTATTTAACTTAATTGCCCATATTTTCCCCATTGGAAACACCACGGCAGTATACAGAATCAAAGGAAATATCACTGCTTTCAATATCAGCACCTTACCCCTCAGTGACAAATCTCTTGTTCTCCAAAAATCTAATTTCTTTTTCACTTTATCATGAAGTATATTATAACTCTCTTTCCCTTTCACACCCTTGTCAAAAATGATGCCCAACACCTTTACTTCACTCCTCATCTCCAACCTGCTGTTACGGATCTGAACTTCCTTCCCTAAATTGCATAAGCAACTCTTCTCCCAGTTTACACTCATTTTAGATTTAGCACAATAAATTTCAGTCAATAATGCCACACGATCCACCTCCCTCTGAGATGATCCTATTACCACCACATCGTCCATATAAGCCAATGACTTAACCACCCTTCCTGCCCCACCTGGGATAACAAAACCTTTACACACCTTATCCTTCTGAATACTCTTCAGCAATGGCTCAATCACACAAATAAAGGCTAAAGGAGACAAAGGGCACCCCTGTCTCACTCCAGATTTCACTTCAAAAAAACTACTCAGATTTCCATTAACCAACACACGACTTCGGATATTCATATAAAAACCTTCAATCACTTTCAACAAGCCATCTGGTATACCTAATCTCTGCATGACTTGTCTCATAAAAACATGTGAGACCTTGTCATAAGCCTTTTCTAAATCCAAAGACTCTACCACCAATGGCACACCATTTTTGTTGGCATATTCCACCATGTCTCTAAGTAGAATCAAATTATCTGAAAGTCTTCTTCCCATTATTGCACATGTTTGCCAAGGCCCAATTACCTTTCCCAACACCATCCTCAACCTATTTGCCACTATTTTAGCCGCTGCCTTATAATCTACATTAAGAAGCGTTATAGGCCTCCAATTCCTCATATCTCCTCTATCTCCTTTCTTGAAAATAAGTGAAATCACACCCTCACTCATTGATTCAGATAACTGTTTATCGTTAAAAATCTTTGTAATTACTTCACACACGTCTCGCCCTATAATCTCCCAACAGGCCCTGTAGAACTCCACTGGGAGGCCATCGCTTCCCGGAGTTTTATTCTTAGCCATGCTGAAAAAAACTTCTTTTATCTCCACCTCACCCACCTCCCTCTCCAACCAAACCTGATCTTCTTTACACAAACCATCCTCAAGTACTTCACAATAATCTCTCATATCTTCCTCATTCTCCACATCATATCCTTTAAATTGTCTCTTAAAGAAACCTTCCACCTCATCCACCACTTCCCCACCCTCCACCTTACCTCCTTCCACATTCACATATTCTAGCACATCCTTTTTACCACATACTTTCTTAAAGAAAAACCTTGTGCACTTCTCATTTTCCTCCATGTACTGTATTTTTGCTTGAAAAACAATATTTTTACCTCTTTCTCTAACATGCTCTCTAATTTCCTCCTTTACCAACCTTATTTCCTCCTCCACCTCCAAACCCATTTCCCTGAAATGACATAAAGTTCTCAACCGCCATCCCAACATTTCAAAAACTTCACTCCTCTCTTTTGCTTTCCTTCTTCCCCAGTTTCGAAAGAAACTGCAGATCCTTCTTTTCACCCAATCCCACCATTCAAGGATGCATACAAAATCCTTTTTCTTTCTTGACAAATGAGAATATAACAGAACAAAATCTCTCTTTACATCCTCATCATCCAATAGTAAGGTATTAAGCTTCCATACCCCACTACCAAAATGAATACCACAATCCACCAAAAACTCAGCCTGAATCCCTCGATGGTCTGAAAAGAATGCATAAAATGCTGAATATTCCTTAAAAACAAAATTTTTTGAACAAAACAAGAAATCTATACGAGACTTGATCCTGCCAGCCTCAGAAAAAAAAGTAAACCTATCTTCACCAAGATCCATTATTTTGCCCACATCCACTAGGCCAAGATCCTGAACTAAATTATTCAAAACGGTACTTGAAGCATCTAGACCTCCACCACTTCCTCCAACCCTATCAGTAGCCTCTCTTACTGTATTAAAGTCCCCAGCAACAATAGTAGGTATCCGACCAACCAAATGAACTTGCAAACTCTGCAAAAACTCAATTCTATCTTTTTTAACCGCTGGTGCATATAAATTGAAAATACGAAACCGAAATTTACCAAAAGCAAAAATTCCCATCAAACATCTTCCTGGGACGATAACTTTGTATTCTATAATCCTAATCCTACTATTCTGGACTAGGAAACCTACACCACAATTTTTATTGCCACAAGCTGGCGACCAAACAGCATCCCCTCTCCACTCCTCCTGCTTTGGAGGGTACTTAATAGCACATTCTTGTAGACAAAAAATATCTTGCTTCTGTCCAGCTAAAAACTCAAAAATCGCAGCTCTCCTGACTACTGAGCCAATTGACCTAACATTCAGAGAGGCTACTGTCACTGCCATCAAAATATAAATAAAGAGATTCAATAAACCAGTCATAACTCCTAGGTTATCCTTCCACCATTACTTTCCCCCATCCTACTCCTTCTTGCTGACAGAACCGGGGAATCAGGGGGCTCCCCCTCCTCAGAAGAAGACAACACCCCCAAGAGCACCTCCGTCTCCGTCCTAGCCCTTTTACAACCACTCCTCTCTTCCTCCTCATCACTTTCACTAAAAACTCAAAAATCGCAGCTCTCCTGACTACTGAGCCAATTGACCTAACATTCAGAGAGGCTACTGTCACTGCCATCAAAATATAAATAAAGAGATTCAATAAACCAGTCATAACTCCTAGGTTACCCTTCCACCATTACTTTCCCCCATCCTACTCCTTCTTGCTGACAGAACCGGGGAATCAGGGGGCTCCCCCTCCTCAGAAGAAGACAACACCCCCAAGAGCACCTCCGTCTCCGTCCTAGCCCTTTTACAACCACTCCTCTCTTCCTCCTCATCACTTTCAATCAGTCTTTGTCCAGGGGTAACCGAAACATTTCCCTCCATTTCCATTTGCGTACTCCACTCCAACTTCTCTAAACCGGCAGTTACCGGATTCATTTCCTCCACCACACCTCCTACCTCAACCACCTCCATCTCTTTAACACTTATTCCTGTGCCCAGCCTCCTTTCCTCCTCCACCTCCTTTCCTGTTACAATCACACCTCTCAACGATACTCCAGTCTGATCTTTCACACCAACCTCCTTCTTCTGCTCCACACCTGCCACCTGCGTACTGGACCCTGTGGAAGCACCACCCCCTCCCAGGCTCCCAGCATGGTCTTTCTCTCCAACTCTTACATCTCCACTTGTCACTGGCACCTCTGCCACAGTCTCTTCCTCCTCCATCTTATCCTCCTCTTCCTGTATACCATACTCTAATATTAGTTCCAAAGTTCTCTTTGTTGCAGCAGATATCTCCTCAGCTGCCCCTGCCTTTGGCTCAGTTGCCTCAGCAGAGAACCGTGATCTATTCTGAAAACCACCTCTAACTGCATCTGCAAAAGAAAAAATCCTACAATCTGCTTTTTCCGGGCAATCTCTAGCTAAATGCCCAGCCTCATCGCATAAATCACATTTTCGAGGTGCCCTACAATCTCTAGCAACATGATCCTCTGCACCACACTGTCTACACCTCATAGTTTTTTGACATTCCTCTTTCTCATGCCCATACTCAAAACATGTCCTGCAAAAGGCAGGCTGCCCAGAAAAAAATAAAGAACATCTCTCCCCTGCCACTGTAAAAAAAGGGGGTGGTAAAATATATCTACCAGAATCATCCCTCTTAAACTTTACTTTGAATTTAATTTTACTCCTATACATTCCATGAGAATTCCTTACTTTAGTTCCAATATCCACAGATGTACAATATTTTAATAGGAAAATCCTTACCACCTCTCTTTCCAAAAAAGGATTATAGAGATGAACAACAACGTCTCTTTTTTCCGCATCAAACAGGTGATGAAGTTCCACGTCTTTCCAAATTCCAAGACCCATCTTCCTCGTGTATTCCTCCATAGCTCTTAGGCAAGTATCCTCCGAATAGAATGAGACATCGTAAATTCCAGTTGCAGGAAAATCCTGCAAAGCATAGATATCACTCACCGCCAGGTTTAATCCATCAAACAAGCACTCCTCGATCACCTTCTTCACCGAAAAACTCCTCCTCTTTTCTGGACTTATCACCAGCCGAAAGGATTTGGGTAATCCACGCCTCGCCATCTCTGCGAACCAGCAAACAAAAGTCTACCAGCCGCCCTCTCGCTAACCTCCGATAGCGTCCGACCCAATAGCAGCAGGGGGTGCACCCATAGGAAACACCCCCAGGCCGAGTAGGACTGGTATCTTCGGAAACCTTCTGACTGCAACCAAGATCGCAGCCAAAAGGCCGAGAAGCGATAACCCAATTATCGTCTTTTCCGAGCGCCGCCCGTCCAGGGCGACGTCAATCGCTCACAGAGATCTGCTGCCTCCCGTCTGGCTCCCTGCTGTTTGCCCAGAGCCACTAATCCTCAGACTTTCATACCTAGCTATGCCTGAGGCCTACTTCCTCCTTCCTATAGCCCATGGTCTAAACACGCCCAGACACCTGTCCGTTTAGCACCTTCGAGGGTCAAGGCCAGTTTGCTCGTCAATCCAAGCCTTAAGCAAGCAAGGCCAAATACAGATTGCAAACACATGTATCCATCAGGTGCTCCTCGGTGTGCCTAACGAGGGCTAGGATTTGCATAGAGCCGCCTCCTGTTCACGTGGACAAAGGAACCCACTAGAGGGAGACACAGGCCAGAAAATCCCTCGACTGTGCCTGAGTACTAGCCGACTCATTGACTACAGAGAGGGAAGTGGGAAAAAGTCAAGCCGTTCAATAGGACTCTGCATCATCCTAGCTTTGACGTGTACGTAGGCTTCATATCGGGCCTACACACAAGCTGCGTATATTAGCTGTCTGTCTTGTCGAAATTGAGGCCCTTGCTATCTATATGTTTGTAAGAAAGGGGTGTTGGACAGAAATAAACGTTAAAAAAAAAAAAAAAATGACATGAGAAAAGAAAAGAAAAGAAATACAAATTAAAAGAAAATATATTGGCAGTCTACAGTGTGAAAAGCTGCCAATGCAGCATGTGCATGCTGCTTAAAAGGATGGAAAAACAGACCAAAAAAATGACACAGATCCAAAAAAACACGAACACACAGGGGTTAAATACCAGTTTACTGAACATAAAAAAAAACAACTTCACAGGAAGAACACAAGCAAGGAACATTGCAAACAAAAGGCATTTTCATTCAATTCTGTTTTTGGAAAACTGCATAAGAGAGGGGTGCACCGGTCCTGGAGGTACTGCAATACCAGGTCGATGCGTGTAGTGGACAGAGCAAGCTCTTCTTCCATCTCCCTGTTCTAAAAATCCATTTAATATATGGTCCCCAGATAGGGGACGTATCAGATATTAAACTGATAAGAACAGATTTTTTTTTTTTTTTTAATTCTTTTATTGAAAAATTCATATAAAATTAACATTACATTTTGTTTCATTCAAAAAGAAATTTTTCCATAATAATTTCACATTTTTACAATTTTCACAAAACAATTTAACAAAGAAAATACATTTCTCAAGTACAAACAAATTCACATTTACATAAATCCCCAAAATCATGCCCTCAATTTATTCAAAAAAGGCAGAAAAAATGCAAATAAGATCTTTCCCTCAACCCTTTCCCTATTTTAACATAGATTTTCCTAACACTCTCCTTCACGCTGACCCTTCACCAACAATCCCCACTTTATTTCTCAAAGAAAGGAAAACATCATTAATATCAAAACTTAATAAATCCAATATTTCCAGTGTTTGAATTTCCAGATTTCTTGTGCTTTATCAAAACCCAACTTTTTAGCGTCATAAAGGCCGTAAAAATATAACCTTCCACGGACCATGGCCACGCATTCTCTTACTTCCACCACTTCTCTCCTGAAAACTAAAATATTTCTTACATCCCACAAACACTCCTTCACACAATTAACCAATAACCACAACACTCTCACCTTCTCTTTTTCCAAATCACATAACCCATACAGAACCATCTCATATGTTATCCCCCCCACTCCAGTCAGACCCTTAATCAGTTTCCTAACACTCTTCCATACTTCCTTTGCAAACTCACATCCCCACAACAAATGATACACATCCTCACACCCCCTACACTCGTTCCTTGGGCACACTTCGCTATCTACCAATCTCCTTCTTCGCTGAAATACCCTTGTAGGTAAACACCCATGCACTATCATCCAAGCTATATCTTTCTGTCTGTTTGTTAGATCACTACTACAAACATTACGCCACACTCGTTCACTTTCATTCTCATTCAAGCCACCAATTACTTCCAAATCCTCCTTTCCCACTACCATTTTTACTACCTTTTTACATTCACCCCACAATTCTTTACTTACGTCCGCCAATCCATACCTCCTTATTCCTCTCTCAACTCTCACATAAAACCAAGGTGGATTAAAACACACAGGCTTCCTCAAATCACACTCTAACAACTTACATTTCCTCAACACTCCCCCCCCCCCCCCACATACCTCAAAAAACATCCAGCCATACTCTCTTTTTTACTAATCCTTACACACATACTTATATATCTCAATACCAAAAATCTCTCAATACACACGACCCCTTTTCCACCATTCAGCTTATCTTTTACCACTTTTTCTCTCTTAAGTTTCTCCATTTTAGAGGACCAAAAAAAAGTGAAACATACCTTTACAATCTTTTTAAACACCCTGTCTGGTGCTGGAAACACATAATACAAAAACAAAAAAATAGGCAAAAGAACTGATTTTATAATTAAGGCTTTACCTTCCAAAGATAATGATCTCAAAGACCAAAATTGAGTCTTTTTTTGTACCTTTTCCCACACATCATTCCAACTCTCTTTACCATACAGATCACAACCAAACTTTACACCTAGCACTCTTAGTCCTTCCTTACACTCTTTCCATCCACAAAAATCTACCTCACTCCACTCACCAAAAATTTTACATTCACTCTTGTCCATATTTACCTTAAAACCACTTGCCATACAAAATACGTTTACTAATAATTTTACTCTTCGCAATCCAGCCACATTTCTGCATAACACTGTAACATCATCCATATAGCCAATCACACTCAAACACTTTCCACTCCCTCCAGGTACTTCCACTCCCCTTATCACTTTGTCCTTTTTCAACATACGCAACAAAGGTTCTATCACACAAACAAATAGCACGGGGGACAAAGGGCACCCCTGCCTTACCCCAGACTTGATTTGTACTTCACCCGTCAACCAACCATTCACCAGCACTCTACTCACCATTCCTTTGTACATACTCTTGATCCATCCAAGCATTCTCCCTGGCACACCCATTTTACTCAGGACCTTAAACATAAAATCATGTACTACCCTGTCATATGCTTTTTCGAAATCAATAGCTAACACACCCACTCCTTGCCTCCTATTTTTACACCACCACAATGCATCCCTCAAACTCACCAAACTTTCTGTAATCGTTCTCCCAGGGACAGCACACGTCTGCTCCTCACATACCATTTTCCCAATCACCCCTTTCATTCTATCAGCCATAATTTTTGCCACAATCTTATAGTCAACATTCAACAGTGAGATAGGTCTCCAATTCTTTAACTCTCTCTTATCCCCTTTTTTATATAACAAAACAATAACACTCTCACACATAGATTTAGACAATTTTCCACTCTCCAACACCTCTTTACACACTTCAAAAAGAGACCCCCCAATCACTTCCCAAAGAGCACAATAAAAATCTGCCGGCAATCCATCACTTCCCGGAGATTTCCCTTTTTTCATACCTTTCAAACACCCTTCAACTTCATTCAAGTTTATATCAGCCTCCAATGCATCCTTGTCATCCATATTCAAACATTCTTGTATCTCATCCAAAACTTCTTTCTCCACACTTACATCAGTCTTACTAGGTGTATATAATTTTGAATAAAATGCTTTCACCTCTCCCAACACATTTTTATTTCCGCACACTTCCATCCCATTCTCATCCAACACATTCATCATTTCCATCCTTCCTCCAAACACTTTTTTAAAGAAAAAATTTGTACATTTCTCATCCTTCTCCATTATCTCTATTTTAGCTTGTGACACAATTTTCCTCCCACTCGCTTCCAAAAACTCATTCAATTTCTCCCTTGCCTCACCAATCTCCACTGACACATCTTCTCCGGAATCTCTCATCAATTCTAAATATTCAAATCTTGTTTGCCACATTTCATACATTAACCTTTCATTCCTTGCTCTCTCACATCCTATTTTTATAAAGAACACTTTTGTTCTAATTTTTACCCATTCCCACCAATCAAGCATACTCTCAAAATCTTTCATTCTTCTCTTTAATTTACTGAAAAATATAGCATACTCCTCTCTTACCTTCACATCCTCCAACAAACTCACATTTAATTTCCACACGCCCTTCCCAAACAAACATCCGTCACGTATACTCACTTCACAATCCATTCTGCCATGGTCCGTAAAAGGCATCCTTTGCACTTAAAAAGACTCCTTCTTCAAATTCCTGGATATGAAACAAAAATCAATACGTGAGGACACCTTCCCACTTGAACTAAAAAAGGTAGGACCCTCATCCCTCCCAACATCCTCCAACTTAAACATTTTAGTAACATCACATAGCTCCTTACCGGAGCTATCCATTTTACTACCACTCCCACCAACCCCTCCCCCCCCTGTCCTATCCCCATCTTTAATAATACAATTACAATCCCCTACCAAAAGGGTAGGCTCCCTCCCTCCCAAAAACAATTTTAACTTGCCAAATAAGGTCAATCTTTCATGCTTATCAGCAGCCCCATATATACAGAAAATACGAAAGACTATACCCCCATACTCAAAAAAAACCAAAACACACCTCCCTCGGTCCACATGTACAACCCTCTTGATCTTAAAATTATTATTTCTAAACAACACACAAACCCCTGTGTTCCTTTTATTATTTAAAGACCATATAGCTGGTCCCAAGGTCCAACCAGCAACCTTTGGCTCCTCACTCAAGTTACACTCCTGCAGACACAAAATGTCACAGGATAATGCAGCAAAAAGCTTAAAAATGGCCGCTCTTCTATTAACAGACTTAATGCTACGTACATTGAGTGAGGATACCTTCAAATTCACCATCTATAGGAAAAAAAAGTTTTAAGCATCCTATCTACATCTCCCTCTTACTCCTCTCCGAGGTAACTGATCATCATCCTTCTTAACCCCCATCATTTTTTCCTCAGACTTTTCCTTCTTTTTCTTTTTGGCTTTTTTTACCTCATGGAACCCCTCCTCATCCTCCAATTTCTCCTTTGTGGTAGTTTTTCTTGCAAGCGGCTCCTGCGTTGAGTCATCTGATACAATGTCCTGCTCCCTGTCTGGTGAGCTCATCTCACTAGGGTACTCCTCAATGACCAGAGATGGAGACAGGGAACGTTTCAAAGTACCTTTGCTTAAATCCATCTCTTCTGGTACTTCTGAACTTTGACCAGCAGTAGGTTCATTTGTACCCCTTTCAGTCTCCTCCACCTCTTTCCTGCTCACCCTACGCTGCCAGGGTCTCAGGCACACACTCATCTCTCAACTCGGAGTGTATGTCCCCCACGGCAGCATCAAGAGGTTCGCCAGGAAGGTCATCGGCAGGGACTTGCTCCACGACAACAACTAGGGGAGCTTTGGTGGTCTTACCACCATCTACAGCCTCAGCATAGGAAGCTGGATTCCCCGCATCTTCAACAGTCTCTCCAGGTTCCTGCAACTCCTGGTTTTTCCGGGGTACCAAAGGACAGTCTCTGGCCAGATGATTTTGACTGACACAGAAATGGCATTTCCTGCCTTCAGTACAGTCCGCAGTCCGATGCCCGGCTTTAAAACAGTTACGGCACACACTACCAATTTCACAGTTGTCTTTTGTATGCCCAAAAGAAAAACATTGGCGGCAGAAGATAGGTTGTCCTGGATACCAAAGGTACCCCCGATTGGATCCAATGGAGAAAGTCTGAGGTGGATGCCTTACTCCCCCAATACCACTCGAGTCCTGTTTCTGCTGGACCCAAAACTTCCTGCGACCATTGAAGGTCCCAAAGACATTGGTCATCTTTGATCCAGCAGAACAAGAATCAAAGTACATAAGTAAAAATGCTCTGATCTCCTCATCCCTTACAAAAGGATTGTACATATGAACCACCACCGGTATGCGCTGCTTAATTTCACTGCAGGAAAAGGAAATGCCCTCAAGAAGTGGGTCGCCCGACTTCTCAGTCTGTCTCAGCCAACATGTCTGCATATCAGCCTTCGTCCAAAAGGTGACATCATAAACACCAGTGGAATGAAAGCACTGAACGCAAAATATTGTGTCTCGTGCCATGCCCAACAGACCTTCAATAACCTCCTTTTGCACAAAGTGCAAACCAACGTTCGCCCTTTAAGGTCTCAGAGATAAACAGCCGAACTGTATTAGGCGCATCAGGTGCCATGACACCCATTCTGTCCTACAGACCAAACACACACATTCCACAAGGGAAAGGTGAGTAGGTAAGGGGGGATCGCTTCACGTTGCTTGGGGACTAAGCCTAGGGCCAATAGCAGCAAGGGGGGGCCCTCCAAAAAGGGACGCTCCCTCCAAGGCCGACCTTCGGGTACCCCAAGCACCTCCCGACAAGATACAAGCAAGTCAGAGACTATACTCGATCAGGCCAGAAAGCCAAAAAGCGATCTCCCGCAAGACCAACCAAACCTCCACCAACCCCGAAGGGAAGGCTCGGCAAGGCGATCGCAACTCGTAAACCTCAAAGTAGCGTCCTGCCCAATAGCAGCAGGGGGTGCACCCGTAGGAAACACCCCCAGGCCGAGCAGGACTGGTACTCTTTGGAAACCTTTCAGCTCAGACACTAGATCTTAGCCAAAAGGCCGAGAAGCGATAACCCAATTATAGTCTTTTCCGAGCGCCGCCCGTCCAGGGCGACATCAATCGCTCACAGAGATCTGCTGCCTCCCGTCTGGCTCCCTGCTGTTTGCCCAGAGCCACTAATCCTCAGACTTTCACACCTAGCTATGCCTGAGGCCTACTTCCTCCTTCCTATAGCCCATGGTCTAAACACGCCCAGACACCTGTCCGTTTAGCACCTTCGAGGGTCAAGGCCAGTTTGCTCGTCAATCCAAGCCTTAAGCAAGCAAGGCCAAATACAGATTGCAAACACATGTATCCATCAGGTGCTCCTCGGTGTGCCTAACGAGGGCTAGGATTTGCATAGAGTCGCCTCCTGTTCACGTGGACAAAGGAACCCACTAGAGGGAGACACAGGCCAGAAAATCCCTCGACTGTGCCTGAGTACTAGCCGACTCATTGACTACAGAGAGGGAAATGGGAAAAAGTCAAGCCGTTCAATAGGACTCTGCATCATCCTAGCTTTGACGTGTACGTAGGCTTCATATCGGGCCTACACACAAGCTGCGTATATTAGCTGTCTGTCTTGTCGAAATTGAGGCCCTTGCTATCTATATGTTTGTAAGAAAGAGGTGTTGGACAGAAATAAAAGTTAAAAAAAAAATGACATGAGAAAAGAAAAGAAAAGAAATACAAATTAAAAGAAAATATATTGGCAGTCTACAGTGTGAAAAGCTGCCAATGCAGCATGTGCATGCTGCTTAAAAGGATGGAAAAACAGACCAAAAAAAATGATACAGATCCAAAAAAACACAAACACACAGGGGTTAAATACCAGTTTACTGAACATAAAAAAAAACAACTTCACAGGAAGAACACAAGCAAGGAACATTGCAAACAAAAGGCATTTTCATTCAATTCTGTTTTTGGAAAACTGCATAAGAGAGGGGTGCACCGGTCCTGTAGGTACTGCAATACCAGGTCGATGCGTGGAGTGGACAGAGCAAGCTCTTCTTCCATCTCCCTGTTCTAAAAATCCATTTAATATATGGTCCCCAGATAGGGGACGTATCAGATATTAAACTGATAAGAACAGATTTTTTTTTTTTTTTTTTTTTTTTTAAAGCCCGTAGCGTGTGCAACACACTCAAAAGACTCCACCCGGTGCATAAAAAAGTGCACACACACAAAGTGAGAACACAAAAAAGCACAGGGTGTGCGACAACGTATGGTCTTCCCTCCGAAGAGGTAGGACCCGAAACCTCGATCCCCCGGGGCGCAAGACTCCTGACAGGGATATAAGGTACTCATGGTCTGTCTGGCCGAAACCAGACCAACCCCGTTCTTCAGGGGGACTGCCGAAACAGCCCCCACCGAGTACTAAGTGGGGCTCCCCCGAAGGGAGGCCCCATGAGAGAGGGCGAACTAAGCCAAAAGGCCATATCCACTCCCTCCCAAGACTCAAGGCTGGGCCCGAGGACCCACATACTCCAGTCGTGCAAAAAAGAAAACAAAGGTGACAGTGCAGGTGACGGACTCCAAAGGAAAAGACAGACAAACAAAAAGGTGGGGAAGGGGAGTGGGGAAAGTGCTTTGGTGCCATGTGAAGAACCAAGGCAGGCCTTCCAGCCGGAATAAAAAATTCCTCTGGTGCAAGCAAAAAGGCCTGTCCCAAGAGGCAGGTGTGAAAAAGGTGTGCATAGTGCAGTGACCAAGGAGCCGAAAAAACTCACAGCGAGCTGCCCCTCACCAGTGAGAAATTAAGGCACCCCTGGGCTGCCACCCCAGGGGCACTTACACTACGGGCTTTTTCAATCTCAGCCCCCGGCCAGACCGAGTGTAGCCTATCCCCACCAGCAGACATCAGAACCTGGACAGCTTAGAGAGAGCTTACCTACAACTGGGGACAGGCCCGTCACCAAGCCAGATCAAAACCCAGGAGAGAAAGCCCTCCCCTCGCCATCCTGTTCCTCAGCCCATTACATCCAGGAGCAGTTCCACCGGGCTCACCCTCCAGACCGGCTTTCCTGCTCCCTTCAAACTGGTTAGGACAGTTCAACCCATTCAAATCAGAAGGCGGTGGGCCCCACATGCTTTCCCAGATGACCTACTCCCCATACCTTAGTACTCAGAGTGCTCCGGGTTTCGGTCATACTGGTACTAGCTAAGGCCCATACCAACTGATAAGAACAGATTTTTTTTTTTTTTTAAAGCCCGTAGCGTGTGAAACACACTCAAAAGACTTCACCCGGTGCATAAAAAAGTGCACACACACAAACGTGAGGAACACAAAAAGTGCACAGGGTGTGCGAACACAAATGGTCTTCCCTCCGAAGAGGTAGGACCCGAACCTCGATCCCCCGGGGCGCAAGACTCCTGACAGGGATTTAAGGTACTCATGGTATGTCTGGCCGAAACCCGACTGACCCCGTTCTTCAGGGGGACTGCCGAAACAGCCCCCACCGAGTACTAAGTGGGGCTCCCCCGAAGGGAGACCCCATGAGAGAGGGCGGACTAAGCCAAAAGGCCATATCCACCCCCTCCCAAGACTCAAGGTAGGGACCGAGGACCCACACCCTACAAATCGTGCAGTGAAAAAAAGGTGATAGAAAGTGACAAACTACAAAGAAAAAAAACACACACAAACAAAAAGGTGGGGAAGGGGAAGTGGAGAGGTGAATTAGTGCCCTTGTAAAAATACAAGGGCAGGCCTTCCGGCCGGAATAAAAATTCCTCTGGTCGAAGCCAAAAGGCCTTGCCCAAGAGGCAGGTGCTTAAAAAAGTGTGCGTAGGTGCAGTGACCATGGTGCCGAAAAACTCAAGGCGAGCTGCCCCTCACCAGTGAGAATTAAGGCACCCCTGGGCTTCCACCCCAGGGGCACATACACTACGGGCTTTTTCTACCCCGGCCCAAAGGCCAGACCGAGTGTAGCCCTATCCTACCAGGAGGCATCAGAACTTTGGACAGCTTAGGGAGAACCTACCTTCAACTGGGGACAAGCCTTTTGCAAGAAGGCCAGATTCAACCCAGGAGGAAAGGCTCCCCCACCGCCACCGCCGTTCCTTACCAATCACATCCAGGAGCAGTACTAACTGGCCACGGAACCAATCCAGTTTTCTCGCTCCCTTTGAAACTGGTAGGGGCGGACCCATTCAAATCAGAAGGCAATGGAACCATCCGGCTTTCTCTGATGTGGCTTACTTCCCAGTCCCCCGGTTATTCCGGAGTGCCCTGGTTCATTTCGGCCCCCACCGATACTAACCATCAGGTTCCATACCAACTGATAAGAACAGATTTTTTTTTTTTTTAATTCTTTTATTGAAAAATTCATCGTACAAAAACAAATTTCAAGCATAGTACAACAATCAAAAAAGAAATTTGCATATTTTTTACAAGCCATTACAACAAAAACATTTTTTTTACAAAACAAACCATTACAGCGATAAGTTTTTACAAATCAAACAAACAATATATTTTACATAACATTATCATAACATACTTTCCTAACTACTAAAACACCTATTCTTCCCTAATACAGACAACAGCCAAAAAAAGGAAGTTCATCAAAAGAAATGTTTTCCATTTATGGAAAGTGTCCATATGTACCTAAAAGGAAAAAAGAACAGAGAAAATACAGTAATAGAAAAAATCCCATAATTACATGTTCCAATCCTTCCATTTCTTGAACTTCCACAGTAATTCTGCTTTCTCCTCCCCCATTTTGCGTTTGTCACACCACCCATAGAAAAAGAGCTTTGCACGGACCATGGCCACACAATCTCTTACAGATACTACTTCCTTCCTAAACACTAACACATTCCTTACATCCCACAGGACTTCACAATTTACCAACAGCCACAATAATCTTGCTTTCTCACTTTCAATCCCATACAAACCATGTATCATCATTTCAAAAGACACCTTACGTACCCCAGTCAAACCATGTATCAATTCTCTTAACCCATGCCAAACCTCCTTTGCAAAAGAACATTCACTAAAGATATGTACTACATTCTCCACACACCTACATCCTTCTCTCGGACAAACCTCACTATCTACTAATCTTCTCCTTCGTTGAAAAGCCCTGGTCGGCAAACATTTATGAACTGCCGCCCAGGCCACATCCCTTTGTCTGTTTACCAATTCCTTACCCACATTACATGCCACATTCTTCCGCACCTTCTTACTCTGCCCTTCACTTAAACCCCCAACCCCCTCTGATACTTCTCTATCCTCCAAAATACTCATCACTTTCTTCTTTCCACACCAATTATCAGCTGATACATCAGTCAAACTATATCTCCTCACACACCTTTCAATCCTCATGTAAAACCAAGGCACATTAAAACTTACAGGCTTCCTCAAATCAAACTCACACAACTTACACCTTCTCAAAACATTCCCGCTAGCATATCGTAACATACATCCTGTCAGACTATCCTTCTTACTCACTTTCACACACATACTTACATATTTAATCACCAAAAATCTTTCCACATTTACCACATTCATACCACCATTTTTACCTGCCTTCATCACTTTCTCACGACTTAGTTTCTCCATTTTAGAAGACCAAAAAAAGGAAAAACACAATTTTATAATCTTTTTCAGCATCCTATCCGGAGCCGGAAAAACATTATACACAAATAACAGAATTGGTAAAAGAACAGCCTTTATAATCAAGGCCTTCCCAGTTAACGATAACGATCTTAAGGACCAGAATTGCACTTTTCTCAACACCTTCTCATACACATCCATCCAACTCTCTTTCCCATACATATCATTATTACATTTTATTCCCAAAATCTTGATGCTCCCCTTACACCTATTCCAAACACACGTCTCTACCTCTCTCCATTCTCCAAAAAATTTACACTCACTCTTCTCCATGTTTACACGGAATCCACTCGCTGAACAAAACACACCAGTCAATAATTTTACCCTTTTTAATCCATGCAAGCTTCTGCATAAGACTGTCACATCATCCATGTATCCTAAGATACTCAAGCATCTACCCCCACTCCCAGGAACCTCCACCCCTCTCACAAACTTATCTTTCGCCAGCATTCTTAACAAGGGCTCTATTGCACACACAAACAAAATAGGGGACAAAGGACATCCCTGCCTTACACCCGACCTCACATTCACCTCCCTTGTCAACCACCCATTCACCTGCACCCTACTTACCATACCATCATACAAGCATCTCACCCATCCCAACACCTTTTTAGGAACACCCATCCTCTCTAATACCCTTAACAAAAACCCATGCGCCACCCTATCGTAAGCTTTTTCAAAGTCAATAGCAAGCGCAGCCACAGGCAAACTCCTTTTGTCAGTTACCTTGGTGGAGGCCGAAGTGCTGAGAGGGCTTCCCTTGCAGCTCGGTGCGGATCACCCCTGGTGGTGAAACAGGAGATGACACGTCCCAAGGAGCACTGGATGCGGATGGATCCCGGATGGATGGATGGATGGATGGTGATTAGGACCGCTTCCAGGAGATCTATAGATGCTCAGAGAAAAGAGACAAGGTTAATGCCAGGCCGAGGGTCATACACAGTGAATCAGTCCGAGGAAATGGAGGTACAGAGGGGTAAGACAAGGAGAGAATCCGTGGAATCCAGGCCGATGTAGGTACACAGAATATCCAGCAGAGGTATGGTTCAGGCAAAGAGTCGTCAGGCAAGCCGAGGTCAAACAAGGAGAAGTGCAGATGGGTCAAGGAGCAAGCCGGGTCAAAAGCAGGAACGCAGATAAACAAACAGGACACAGGTACTAGAGCTGATGATAAACCAGCACTGAAGCACAGCCAGAGAGTGCTTTATATAGGGCCAGGGCTGGGGAGATGGGCGTGGTGACACACCTGATCTGCCTCCAGCGTTCTATTGTTGCTGAATGGCAATTCCTTTCCTGACAGTGCCCCCCCCCGAGGGGCAGCCTCTGGATGCCCTACGACCACACTTTCCCGGAAACTTGTTGTGAAACTCTCTCAGGAGTTTAGGAGCATGTATGTTGCCTAATGGTTCCCAAGAATTGTCTTCCGGCGGGTATCCTTTCCATTTGATTAGATATTGAGTGCGATTGCCTTTCTGTCGACAATCTAGGATGGTCTCAACCTCGAATTCAGTCTCCCCTTCTACCGAAACTGGAGGAGGTGGTAACTCTTCTCTTCCAGGGTAGGGGCTTGGTATCGCCGGTTTAAGCAGCGAAGCATGAAACACCGGATGGATCTTAAGAGAGCCAGGCAGGATTAACTCAAAGGCTACAGGATTCACTATTCTTTTGACCTCAAAAGGACCGATGAATCGGGGCCCCAACTTCTTGGATGGGCAAGACAATCTTAGATTAACTGACGAAAGCCAAACCTTGTCTCCCACCTTGTATGCTGGGTTCTCCTTCCGTTTGAGATCACAGAACTTTTTATAGGCCTGTTGTGCCTTCAGAATATTGTCCCGTAACAACTGGAGATTAGCTGCAATGGCTGCTAGCCGATCATGGACTGCGGGAACCGTAATTTCCTGATCCAGATTGGGCAAAAAGGAAGGATGGAAGCCATAATTAGCCCAAAATGGGGTTTGGTTGGTTGCGGAGTGCACAGAATTATTATAGGCGAACTCCGCGCATGGAAGCAGGGAGGTCCAGTTGTCCTGAGCACTGGTGCAGAAGCATCGGAGGTACTGTTCCAGGGTTTGATTTGTTCTTTCAGTTTGCCCGTTGCTTTGTGGATGATAAGCAGATGACAGGGACACTTCAACCGCCAAAGATTTACAGAGCTCCTTCCAGAACCTAGAGGTAAATTGAACGCCTCGATCCGAGACTATATTGTTCGGAAGTCCATGAAGCCTGACCACCTCTTTTATAAATGTATTGGCTGTCTCCAAGGCAGAAGGGGTACCCATCATTGGTAGGAAGTGAGCCATTTTGGTGAGTCGGTCTACGACCACTAAGATGGTAGTAAACCCTTCTGAGGGTGGAAGCTCGACTATAAAGTCCATAGATAGACCCTTCCAGGGTAGTTCCGGAATTGGCAATGGTCTTAACAGTCCCCATGACTTTACTTTTGCCCCCTTGTTGCGTTGACAGGTGATGCAGGAATCTACATATGTTTTGCAGTCCTGGTGTAATTTAGGCCACCAAAAGTGGCGTTGAATGAGTTCGAAGGTCTTCCTTACCCCAAAATGCCCTGCAAGTTTGTGGTCATGCAAGGTCTTGAGGACCATCAATCTCACTTGTGTGGGAACAAAAATTTTCTCCTGAAACCAGAGGAACCCTTCCCGCTTATGTAGAGATTCGGCTTCTTGTCCTGTATAATGGGTAGAGGCTTGCTGAATTGAGGACCGTAAGTCCGTATGGATCAGAAAAAAGTTTTGAGCCGACAGGATGGTATTGGGCTCTGTTGTATCGGGAGTGTCTGGAAACATCCGGGACAGGGCATCCGCTTTTCCATTCTTAGACCCTGGCCTGTAGGTAATGTGGAAATTGAAGCGGGAGAAAAATAAGGCCCACCTGGCTTGCCGAGGTCTCAACCGTTTGGCGGCCCTCAGATATTCGAGATTCTTGTGGTCCGTGAATATCATAATAGGGTGCACTGCCCCTTCCAACAGGTACCTCCATTCCTCCAGGGCAGATTTAATGGCTAGAAGTTCTCGATCCCCCACATCATAATTCCTCTCAGGAGGTGACATCTTCCGAGAGAAAAATGCTACTGGGTGTAGTAAGGCCTTTGTGCCTTGTCGCTGGGACAGAATAGCCCCCGTGGCTACTTCTGAGGCATCTACCTCGAGAATGTAGGGTAAAGCTGGATCTGGATGTTGAAGAATCGGAGCGGTCACGAACAGGCTCTTTAAGTTATCAAAGGCTAACTGGGCCTCTGGCGACCAGCGGAAACGGATCTGCTGACGTGTTAGCTGGGTGATGGGTGTGACAATTGTTGAGAAGCCTTTTACGAATCTTCTGTAGAAGTTAGCGAAGCCCACAAATCGCTGAACTCCTTTCTTATCCGTGGGGGCTGGCCACTCCAAAATTGCCTTCACCTTCTGAGGATCCATCGAGACGCCCTCTGTTGAAATGATAAGCCCCAGAAACTGAATAGATCCTCTCTCAAATTCACACTTCTCCAGTTTCACGTAGAGCCCATGTTTCCTCAGGGTGGTTAGAACTTTTTTAACATGAATCCGATGAAGTTCTAGAGAGGGGGAGAAGATCAGGATGTCATCTAGGTAAACAATTAAGAAGTTATCCAGAAATTCACGGAAAATGTCATTTACCAGATGTTGGAAAGTGGCCGGGGCATTGCACAGCCCGAATGGCATGACCAAATATTCATAGTGGCCAAAACGGGTTCTAAATGCAGTTTTCCACTCATCCCCCTCTCGGATGCGGATAAGATTGTATGCCCCTCGGAGGTCTAGTTTAGTAAAGACTCGAGCATTCCGGAAGCGCTGGAACAATTCTGGAATTAGCGGGAGAGGGTAGCGGTTTTTAATGGTAACTTTGTTGAGTTCCCGGTAATCAACACAAGGTCTTAACGTACCGTCCTTCTTCTCCACAAAAAATATTCCAGCGCCAGCTGGGGAGGATGAGGGCCTGATGAACCCCTTTTTCAGATTCTCATCGACATAGGACCGGAGAGTTTCTAATTCCTTTTCAGATAGGGGGAAGATCCTTCCAAAAGGGATCTCAGCCCCTGGGAGAAGCTCAATGGGGCAGTCGTAGGGCCTGTGAGGGGGTAGAACATCAGCTTTCTTTTTGTCGAAAACATCCTTAAAGTCCCGGTAAGCTGCAGGAATGTCTTCGGAGGAATCTGAGGCCGGCTGGACGGCTAGGCAAGTGGCAGGAGCTTGGGATTCAGAAGGGAAGCAATGATCCAGGCAGTATTTGGATGAGAAGGAAATCCTCTTCTTAATCCAATCGATCTGTGGATTGTGGGCTTGGAGCCATGGTAGGCCTAGGATGACCGGGAATAAGGGAGAGGACAGGACATCGAAGCGGAGGAGCTCTTGATGACCCGAGTCCGTGGTAGTAAGGACCGGGTAGGTCTCCCTGGTCACGGGTCCGGAACTAGGCAGGGATCCGTCGGCCAGGAAAACTTGAAGCTGTTGCTCCTTGGCTTGCAGGGGTAACCCTAACTTCGCAGCTAGTGTACAATCCAGGAAGCAACTGCAAGCTCCGGAATCAATAATTGCCGTGAGCTGGATCCTCTCTTCTGCTACCTGTAGGGAGACAGGAAGGATAAGGTGAGCAGGGGATGGCTCAGAGACCTGACAGTTCGGGACAGACCGTGAACAGCACTTACTAGGCCTCACAGGGCAATTGCGGAGGAAGTGGCCGGAAGCTCCGCAGTATAGACAGAGGTTCGCCTGGCGACGGCGTTGTCTCTCTTCGGGGGTCAAGGAGGAACGAATGAGCCCAATTTGCATAGGTTCCCCGTCTGCCGGGGCATTGACAGCTGGTCCTGGTAGAGGAAAGGCCATAAATGGGACCTTTGGCATGACCCACGTGGCTCGAGACCCTTGAAGGCGTTCTGAGCGTCGCTCCCGCAGACGCCTATCCATTTGGATGGCAAGAGCGATTAGATCCTCTAAGGATGCAGGTGTTTCTACCCGAGCCAGCTCATCTTTTAAAGCTTCCGAGAGGCCATGACGGTACTGGTATTTTAATGCTGCCTCGTTCCAGTCCGTGTCGGCTGCCCATCTACGGAAGTCTACCGTATAGTCCTCGGCCGGGCGTTTGTTTTGCTGGAGGGCATGCAGGGCCGATTCTGCTGTGACTGTACGCTGGGGATCCTCGTATAATTGGGCCATAGCCTCAAAGAAAGAGTTTGTGGAATTCAGGATTGGACTCTTCTGTTCCAAGAGATTGTGTGCCCAAGTCTGAGGTTCTTCGGCCAGTAGAGAAATTATGAATCCCACCTTGACGGACTCAGAGGAAAAGGTCCTAGGTTGAAGGGCTAGGTATAATAAACAAGCATTCTTGAAGGCCCTGAATTTCCTACGCTCCCCACGGAAGCGTTCCGGCGTGGGCACCCGTGGTTCCGGGGGCGGAGCTGAAGCCGAATGGCCGGAGCTAGCTTGGTCCGGTTGGGCCGGAGCCGGCAGCGAGCTAGCGGATGGCTGATTCGGATCAGGTGGAGGAGAAGGGCCGGCCATGTTGAGTACTCGACCCTCTAGCTGGAAGTACCCATCTTGTAGCCTTTGCACAGCTTGGGTCAGGGCTGAAACCTGCTGGCATAGGGCCTCGAGCTGGGAAGCACCTCTGTCGGCCTCTGACATGGCTGGTTTATGCTGTCAGTTACCTTGGTGGAGGCCGAAGTGCTGAGAGGGCTTCCCTTGCAGCTCGGTGCGGATCACCCCTGGTGGTGAAACAGGAGATGACACGTCCCAAGGAGCACTGGATGCGGATGGATCCCGGATGGATGGATGGATGGATGGTGATTAGGACCGCTTCCAGGAGATCTATAGATGCTCAGAGAAAAGAGACAAGGTTAATGCCAGGCCGAGGGTCATACACAGTGAATCAGTCCGAGGAAATGGAGGTACAGAGGGGTAAGACAAGGAGAGAATCCGTGGAATCCAGGCCGATGTAGGTACACAGAATATCCAGCAGAGGTATGGTTCAGGCAAAGAGTCGTCAGGCAAGCCGAGGTCAAACAAGGAGAAGTGCAGATGGGTCAAGGAGCAAGCCGGGTCAAAAGCAGGAACGCAGATAAACAAACAGGACACAGGTACTAGAGCTGATGATAAACCAGCACTGAAGCACAGCCAGAGAGTGCTTTATATAGGGCCAGGGCTGGGGAGATGGGCGTGGTGACACACCTGATCTGCCTCCAGCGTTCTATTGTTGCTGAATGGCAATTCCTTTCCTGACACCTTTCTTTACTATACCACAAACAATCTCTCAAACACACCAAACCTTCCGCAATTGTTCTCCCAGGCACCGCACACACTTGTTCTTCTCCGACCATTTTATCAATTACTTCTTTCATCCTATCCGCAATCACCTTATAATCAACATTCAATAAGGATATAGGTCTCCAGTTTTTTAGGTCCTTCCTATCCCCCTTTTTATGTAATAAAACAATAACACTCTCTTTCATAGAATCAGCTAATTTCTCATTCTCTAACACATACTTACAGACCTCAAACAAACTCTCACCAACTATATCCCAGTACCCACAGTAAAATTCTGCTGGTAGCCCATCGCCACCTGGCGTTTTACCTTTTTTCATACCTTTCAAGGCCTTCTCTACCTCCTCTTTTACAACATCCTCACTTAACATACCTTTTTCCTCTGACCCCAAAACTACATCAATCTGTTCCACCACCTCTGTTTCAACCATCATATCTCTCATTTTTTCTGCATACAACCTAGAATAGAACTCCTGTACTTCCTCCTTGACTTTAGCATTCCCATTCACTTCACACCCATTCTTATCAAGCACACTTAACATTTCAACCTTGTTATCATACACCATTTTGAAGAAAAATTTAGTACACTTTTCATCCTGCTCTTTAACAATAGCCTTAGCTTGAATAATAATTTTCCTCCCCATCCCTTCCATAAATACCTTAACTTTCTCTCTTGCCTCTACAATCTCACACGACACATCTTCACCCAATTCTCTCAAAGCTTCCAAATATTCTAGCCTCTTCTGCCATAACTCATATTCCTCTCGCTCACACCTTACTTTTTCACACCCTTTCCGAACAAAAAACTCTTTCGTTCTCTTTTTCACCCATTCCCACCATTCTAACAAGCACCCAAAATCATTCACTCTTTTCTTCCACTTCCCAAAAACCTCAGCATACTCACGTCTAGTCTTTTCATCTTCCAGCAAACTCACATTCAGTTTCCTTCCATACCCCTTTACCATGCAGTGATCTAGACTTTACTTTTATACCACATTCTAGACGACCATGGTCCGTGAAAGCCTCTCGACTTATCTTAAATGATTCATCCTCCAAATTCCTGGAAATAAAACAATAATCAATTCTAGAAGAAACAATTCCTCTATCAGAAAAATAAGTGTAACCTTTACCCTTCCCGACATCAATCAACTTAAAAGTTTTCACAATGTCTAATAGTATTTTACCAGACCCATCCACTACCCCTCCACCACCCCCACACCTATCATCAGGAGACATAATACAATTGAAATCCCCCATCAGGATAACCGGATCCCTCCCACCCAAAAAAAATTTCAGTTTCTCAAATAAACATATTCTCTCGGCTCTACATGCTGCAGCATAAACATTAAACACCCTCAATACCACCCCTCCCCACTCAACCTCCACCAATAAACACCTCCCTTGTACTATATGAGTGACCTTTAAGACCTTAAAATTATGTCCTTTAAAGAGAATCCCCACTCCACCATTCTTTTGGTTGCTGGTAGAAAAAATGGCAGGACCAAGGGTCCACTGGGCAGTTTTGGGTACATCTCTCAAATTACATTCTTGCAAACAAAAAATATTATCATTGTAAGCAGCTAATAGCTTAAAAATTGCAGCACGCCTACAAGATGTTCTAATACTCCTCACATTGAGAGATGCAACCTTTAACTGCATATGAAAACAAAAAAAATGTTATTACATCATAACATATTATCCCATTCACCTTCTAGGCCTAGATCTTCCCCTATGCCTGGATTTCTCCGGAGGGCTAGAAGACTCATCCTTGGGTACCCCCCTCATGACAGGTTTTTTATCTGTAGTTTTGCGGCACACCTTTACAGACTCTGGAGTTTCAACTTGCCCATCACTAGCAAAAGACTGACCAGAGTCAGACTCAATAGCAAGGTCCACACTTTGAGGGCTAGGGAATTCAGAGATGACCTCAGAAGGACCAGGAGACTCTAACTTCCTCTTCAAGGAGTCCCTACTTTGGTCCATACCCTCTGCGTCACCATCCCCAGCCCCTTTCTCAGCCGGATCCTCCTCCACTCCCACCACATGTTCCTCTCCTTCTGCCTTCAAGGTCTCCGGGACTTCCTCCAATGAAGGAGACACGGCCCCATCAACGACCTTATTGGCATCATCAGGAGGAATTTTCTGCACAGGATCAGAAGGTGCACTCTCAGTGGGCTCAAGAGTTGACTCTTCCACCTCTCTCCCAGGGGCACCACTCAGCACATCGACAAATGTCCACCCCGCCACAACCTCAGCTGCTGCTGCCGAGGTCTCAGCTCTGGACGAGTGCCCACGGGACACTTCGGGACATTGCCTGGCCAAGTGGTCCTCACCCCCACAGAGATGACACTTCCGCCCAGCACCACACTCTGCAGATCCATGACCCGGCTTGTAACAATTTCTGCACACCTGGCCAACCTCACAGTTCTCCTTGGTGTGCCCGAAGGAGAAGCAGTTCCTGCAGAACATGGGCTGACCAGGGTACCACAAAACTCCTCTGTTACTTCCAAGGGAAAAGGTCTGAGGTGGATGGCAGGTACCTCCAATACCACTTGAATCCGGGAGAAACTTGACCCAAAATTTTCTTTGACCATTGTAGGTCCCTAGTACGTTGGTCAATTTTACTGGGCTGGATACAGTCTCACAATAGCGGTAAAGAAAAGTTTGAATTTCAATGTCTCTCACAAAGGGGTTGTACATGTGTACAATGAGAGGGATCCGCATTTTTGCCTCATTGGAGAGAAACAAAATACCATCCATCAAGGGGTCTTCCTTCTTTTCCCGTAATCTCAACAGACATGTCTGGAGATCCACGATAGTCGAAAAAGTCACATCAAAAAAACCGCTGGTGGGGAAACTCTGGACACAAAAAATTTGATCACGGTCAATACCGAGCAACTCCTCCAAAATTTTTTTCTGGACCACATAAAGGCCTACTGTGGCTCTCCGGCCGACTGGGATCACCAGCCGCACGGTATTCGGGGCATCAGGGGGACTAGGCGCCATTATCCGGACCTACAAACCACACCACTAGTTGCACTCAGGGAGACCAGGGAGGGCGATCACATCTCATTGCCTGGGGACTAAGCCTTAAGCCAATAGCAGCAAGGGGGGGCCCTCCGAAAAGGGAAGCTCCCCCCAAGGCCGACTCTCGGGTACCCCAGGCACCTTCTGGTTAAGAATCAGGCAGTCGAAACTACGCTTGATCTTAGGCCAAAAGGCCGAGAAGCGATAACCCAATTATCGTCTTTTCCGAGCACCGCCCGTCCAGGGCGACGTCAATCGCTCACAGAAATCTGCTGCCTCCCGTCTGGCTCCCTGCTGTTTGCCCAGAGCCACTAATCCTCAGACTTTCACACCTAGCTATGCCTGAGGCCTACTTCCTCCTTCCTATAGCCCATGGTCTAAACACGCCCAGACACCTGTCCGTTTAGCACCTTCGAGGGTCAAGGCCAGTTTGCTCGTCAATCCAAGCCTTAAGCAAGCAAGGCCAAATACAGATTGCAAACACATGTATCCATCAGGTGCTCCTCGGTGTGCCTAACGAGGGCTAGGATTTGCATAGAGCCGCCTCCTGTTCACGTGGACAAAGGAACCCACTAGAGGGAGACACAGGCCAGAAAATCCCTCGACTGTGCCTGAGTACTAGCCGACTCATTGACTACCACACTTGGTTGGTGGCATTTGGTGAAAATCCGCTCACAGTCTCCAAACGAATGAAAAGTGACATCAAAAACCCCCCTCCTTTCAAAGTTTTGGAGACACTTGATGTCCTTTAAATTTAACTCCAACACTTTAACACAAATTTCTGTTACAAAATAATGTAAGCCAATTCTGGCATCTACCTTGAAACGAATGGTGTCCTTGATGTAGTCCTCAAGTCCAAAGGAACTGGAAGCAGCCATCGTCACATGAAAAGATGTAGACAAATCCAGAAAACGAATATTAAGTAGGTGAAAAAAAAAGTCCTTCTTCCAATCCGCGAAATCCTCACGTATGCAAAAAAAACAGCTCTGGGTAAACTCAAAGGTAGGCAACTGTTGCTTTTGAAAACTTCTGGCAGCGCTGAACCCAATAGCAGCAAGTGTCTGACCAATTAAGGAACAGACTACAAGGCCAAGAACAGCTGGTGCCTTCAGTATCCTTTCAGCAAAATCTTCCGTATGCAAATACCAGTTATGGGTAAAACCTCTGGCAGCGCTGAACCCAATAGCAGCAAGAGTCTGACCAATTAAAGAACAGACTACAAGGCCAAGAACAGCTGGTGCCTTCAGTATCCTTTCAGCCAGACACTTGGTCTTAGCCAAAAGGCCGAGAAGCGATAACCCAATTATCGTCTTTTCCGAGCGCCGCCCGTCCAGGGCGATGTGAAGCGCTCACTGAGAGATGCTGTTTTCCGTCTGGCTCCCTGCAGACTACCCGGAGCCACTAACCCTCAAACTTTCACACCTAGCTATGCCTGAGGCCTACTTCCTCATTCCTATAGCACCTGGCCTAAGCACACCCAGACACCTGTCCAACTAACACCTTCGAAGGTCAAGGCCAGTTTGCTCCTCAATCTAGCCCAAATCCACATTGCACACACATGTATCCATCAGGTGCTCCTCGTTGATGCCTAACGAGGGCTTGCATTAGCATAGAGCTGCCTCCTGGTAACGTGGACAAAGCAACCCACTAGATGGAGACACAGGCCAGGAAATAAATCCCTCGACTGCCTGACTACTAGCCGACTCATTGACTACAAAGAGGGAAGTGGAGAAAAGTCAAGCCGTTCAATAGGACTCTGCATCGTCCTAGCTTACTTAGACATGTACGTAGGCTTCATATCGGGCCTTCACACACTTTGTGCATATTAGCTGGCTGTCTTGTCGGAATTCAGGCCCTTGCTATCTATATGTTTTAAGAAGGGGGGGTGTGGACACAAATAAAATGACAAAAAAATCAATGACATGAAGAAAGAAAAGAAAAGAAAGGAAATATAAATATAAATTAAAAGGAAAATTGTTGTTTGCAGTATGAAAAGCTGCCATTCATTGCCATTGCAGCACATGCATTCTGATGAAAAGGCTGGAAACACAGAGCAAGAAACTGACACAAAGCAAAAAAAACACAAACACACAGGGGTTAAATGCAAGTTTATTGCAAAAAATAAAAAGTCAACAACTTAAAAGGAAGAACACAGGCAAGCAACATTGCAAGCAAAAGACAGAGAGACCTTTTCATGGAGTTTGGAAATCAATTCTGTTTTTGGAAAACTGCATAAGAGAGGGGTGCACCGGTCCTGGACAAAATTTTTACACACAATCACACAAAAATTTTACACACAAAAAATACAAAACAAGAAATTAACCTCCCTCCCACAATTTATAACATAACTCTCCCTCAAGACCTTTCCCTACATCTAAACAACACACAACTTTGCTTTCCCTCCATCGCTGTCCCTTCACCGCTTGTTCCCCCTATAGTGAAAAAGAAAAAAGACAAAATTAATAAACAGCAAAATATATATACACCCACAAAACCAAACTCCATAAATTAAGCAACCAAAACCCACCCTCCAACCCACCTCCCACGTAATAATCCCATTATTTACAAAAAAATTATTAACCAAACCCATCCCTATTCCACACTCACCTCAATCACTATGCAAAACATTACCTACACCACTCCCTCCACCTACTTAATTTCCAAATCTTCTGGGCCTCTTCAAGCCCAAAGTTTTTACAGTCACAGAAAGCATATAAATAAAGCCTTCCCCGGACCATGGAAACACACTCTTTAACACTTATTTCTTCTTTCCTAAAAATCAAAATATTACGCACATCCCACAAACTTTCTTTAACACAATTCACCAACATCCAGAACACCCTTTCTCATCCCTCTCCAATGTACACAAACCAAACATCATCATTTCAAAAGTTATCTTTCCCACCCCAGTCAACCCTTTCACCATTTCCATCAGATTCTTCCAGACTCTCCTTGCAAAAGCACACTCCCAAAATAAATGCTCCACATTCTCCAACCCCCTACACCCCTCCCTCGGACATACCTCACTATCAACCAGCCTTCGTCTCCTCTGAAATTCTCTCGTCGGCAAACATCTATGCACTGCCATCCACGCAACATCCTTTTGTTTATTAACAAGGTCCTTATTACACACGTTTTTCCATACACTCTTACTCTGTACCTCACTCAATCCACCTACCACTTCCAAGCTTTCTCTCCCTCCTAGCACCCCCATTACTTTCACACCATACCTCTTTTGTAACTTCATGCAATTCACATCTCCTGATACACCTTTCAATTCTTACATAAAACCACGGTGCCCTAAAACATACTGGCTTTCTCAAATCAACCTCACACAGCTTGTATTTCCTTAGCACACTCCCACTAACATACTTCAGAATACACCCAGCCAGGTTCTCCTTCTTACTAATCCGCACGCACATACTTACATATTTTATCACTAAGAACTGTTCAAAATTTACCACACCCTTTCCTCCATTCACTTTTCCTTTCATCACTTTCTCTCTTTTCAGCTTCTCCATCCTTGACGACCATACAAACGTAAAACACTCTTTTATTATTTTTTTTTAACATTCTGTCTGGAGCAGGAAAGACATAAAATAAATACAATAAAATGGGTAAAATTACCGCCTTAACAATTAAGGCCTTCCCCTCCAAAGTTAAGGCCCTCAAGGACCAAAAACCTATTTTTTTCTTCACTTTTGCACACACTTCCTCCCAACTCTCTCTCCCATACAACTCATTATTGAATCTGACACCCAAAATTTTAATACCTCCCTTACATACCTTCCAACCACACTCATCCACATTATTCCATTCTCCAAAAAACTTACATTCACTCTTTTCCATATTTATCCCAAAACCACTTACAGAGCAAAATATATCAATCAACAACTTCACTCTCCTTAATCCAGCAATATTTTTACATAACACAGTCACAGCATCCATATAGCCAATAACATTCAAACTCCCCCCACTCCCAGGCACTTCCACCCCTCGCACCAACTTATCTTTCGCCAACAATCGTAACAAAGGCTCAATTACACATATAAACAGAACAGGGGACAGAGGACACCCCTGCCTTACACCCGCACCTATATATATATTTCCTCTGTTAACCACCCATTCACCTGTACCTTGCTAACCATCCCACTATACAAACATTTAATCCACCCCAACATTACCTCAGGCACCCTCATTCTTTACAACACTTTAAACATAAAATCATGTGAAACCCTGTCATACGCCTTTTCAAAAATCTACTCCCAAAACTGCAACCATCTGATTTCTTTCTTTACAATACCATAACGCATCTCTCAAGCATATCAAACTTTCAGCAATAGACCTCCCAGGCACCGCACACACTTGCTCTTCCCCCACCATTTTCCCAACCACCTCTCGTAATCGATCCGCAATCATTTTAGTAATACACTTATAATCAACATTCAACAAAGAAATCGGTCTCCAATTTTTCAAATCCTCCTTACATCCTTTTTTATACAACAATACAATTATACTCTCACGCATAGATTCAGGCAACCTCTTTCCCTCCAAAACTTCCAGACATACCTTGTGCACCCACTCACCCAATACCTCCCAAAACGTACAATAAAATTCTACTGGCAACCCATCACTCCCCGGCATCTTACCTTTCTTCATACTCTTTAAACATGCTTCTATTTCTCCTTTCTCCACACTCCCACATAACATATTCAACTCTTCATCCCCCCAAACATTTCTCAACATGTTTCAAAACTCCATCCTCCATACGCTCATCTCTTTCTTTCTCAACATACAAATTTGAATAAAACTCCCATACTGCCTCTCTCACTTTCTCATTACCATGTACCTCCACTCCATTTCTATCCAACACATTTCACATCCCCACTTTCCCACCATACACTTTTTTAAAGAAAAATTTGGTACATTTTTCATCTTCTTCTTTAAGCACAGCCTTGGCTTGCGATAATATATTTTTACCCCTTTGTTCCATATATTTATTTAGTTTTTCCCTCGCCTCCACCAACTCACACTTCACATCCTCCCCCAAACTTCTTAACTCATTTAAATATTCAAAACGCTTCTGCCATCCATCATACTCCTCTCTCTCTCGCCTTGCCCTCTCACATCCTTTCTTGACAAAAAAATACTTTGTTCTTACTTTCACCCATTCCCAACTAGATTTTCAAAATCATTCATTCTCTTCATAAGCTTATTAAACAAACATACATATTCACACCTTATCCCGCATCCTCCAACAAACTCACATTTAATTTCCATACTCCCCTTCCATACACATCTTTCCCTTTCATACTCATGACACAGTCAATCCTACCATGGTCTGAGAAAGGCTCCCTCCGCACAGAAAAAGACTCCACATCCCAACACCTGGATAAAAAACAAAAATCAATCCGTGAACACACGTTCCCTTTATCACTAAAAAACGTAAACCCACCCTCCTTCCCAGCATCCCTTAGATTAAAAGTATTAACAATATCCCCCAACTCTTTCCCAGACTTATCCACACCACCCCCCCTCCACGCACACAACCACCCCTATCCCCAGCCCTTATAATACAATTAAAATCCCCCAATATAACCATAGGTTCCCTCCCACCCAGAAAGAATTTAAATTTTTCAAAGAACACAACCCTCTCATGCCTATCAGCACTAGCATACACCCCCACCACTCTACATACAATACCCCCATACTCAAACACCACCACCACACACCTCCCCCTTACCACGTGAATTATTTTTTTTATTTTAATATTTTTATTTTTAAACAAAATGCACACCCCTTCGTTTTTCTCTTTCCCAAGAGTCCAAACTGCAGCCCCATGTGGCCACTCTGAGGTTTTGGGCGCTTCCTGTAGGTTGCAATCCTGCAAACAAAAAATGTCTGATGACAAAGTTCCCAAAAGTTTCAGGATTGCAGCCCTCCTATATACAGACCGGATGCTCCTCACGTTCAAAGAAGAACATCTCAGCTGCAGCATTTATCTGGACAGGGTTGGGGGGAAGAAAACATCACCTGCACCTGGACCTGGTTCTCCTCGAAGTCCTTGGAACCTCTTCTGTCCTTACCCCTTGCATCTCCTCCTTTGGCTCAGTCTCCTTAAGCCTTCCTCTGGGCTTTGTATTTGAAAATCCTACCACCTCCTGGAAGTTCTCTACTTGCCCATGGCTGGCAAAGGACTGGGCAGAAGAGTCTGACTCAATGGCAGGACTCATTGTTCCTGTGCTGCTCGAAAGCTCCTCAATGCTTTCAGAGGGGGAGTGAGAATCAGAGATTTTGCGCTTCAGAGACACACTCTGATCCATCTCCTCACTCACCTCCTCCACCCCAGGGCCTATCCCAACCTCCTCCTCACCCTCCTCCTCTCTATCTGCTAGCATGGTTTCAGGGACACACCTCTCAGTCACAGAGGTAGCCCCCTCCACCTCAGCTGCGTCCTCAGGAGGATCAAGAGAGGGACCATCAGCCTCAGCTGGAGGGCTACTGCAGGGTGGCATACCCTGCGCCACGTCGGAATAGGATGGAGGGGGCTGGTACTCCTCCACAACCCCGCCGACGGCGCTCTCCTTGCCAACGGTAGCGGCACCTGGGTGAGTCCTTTTTGGAGCACGGTCAACTTCCGGGCACTGCCTTGCCAAATGTCTCATGCTACCACAAATGTGGCATTTCCGCTGCTCAGGGCAATCAGACATCATATGTCCAGCTTTGAAACAGTTCCGGCAAACCTGTCCAGTGCTGCAGTTTTCTTTGGAGTGTCCAAAAGAAAAGCACAACCGGAAAAACTGAGGCTGATCGGGGTACCACAAGTAACCACGGTTACTCCCAATAGAAAACACCTGGGGGGGGTGCCGGACCCCCCCCTACCCCATCTGCGTCAGCCCTGAATTGCGCCCAAAACCGTCGGTGGCCATTAAAGGTGCCCAACACATTCGTGAGCTTCGTTCCGGCCGACACTAAGTCACAGTACCGTAACAGGAAGGCCCTTATTTCCTCATCCCTCACGAAGGGGTTGTACATGTGTACGGTCACTGGTACCCGCTGCTTAGACTCGCCACACAAAAAGGTAATACCCTCCAACAGGGGATCATCCGCCTTCTCCAATCTCCTCGCCATACATGTCTGCAGGTCATCCTTCTTCCAGAAGGTAACATCATACCAACCAGTATTTGGAAAACTCTGCATGCAAAAGATACTCTCTCGTGGCATTCCCAACAACTCCTCAATCACCTTCTTCTGTACCACGAACAGTCCAACGCTCTCTCTCCTAGGCTTGGCAACCACCAGCCTTACAGTGTTTGGAGTCTCTGGTGCTTTCGCCGCCATATCTCCGCCCAAAAACACTCACCCACGGCAAGTCACAAGGACAAGACGGGGAGAGGGATCGCTCTCGTGAACATCAGGTAGCGTCCCGCCCAATAGCAGCATGGGGTGCACCTGAAGGAAACACCCCAAGGCCGAGCGGGACTGGTACCTTCCGAAACCTTAAGGCCCAGACCAAGACAGAATTTTTTTTTTAAAGCCCGTAGCGTGTGAAACACACTCAAAAGACTCCACCCGGTGCATAAAAAAGTGCACACACGCAAACGTGAGAACACAAAAAGTGCACAGGGTGTGCGAAACGAATGGTCTTCCCTCCGAAGAGGTAGGACCCTAACCTCGATCCCCCGGGGCGCAAGACAGGGATTTAAGGTACTTATGGTCAGTCGGCCGAAACCAAACTGACCCCGTTCTCAGGGGGACTGCGGAAACAGCTCACCCCAAGTACTAAGTGGGGCTCCCCCGAAGGGAGACCCCATGAGAGAGGGCGAACTAAGCCAAAAGGCCATATCCACCCCCTCCCAAGACTCAAGGCTGGGCCCGAGGACCCACACCCTACAAGTCGTGCAAAAAAAAGAAAACAAAGGTGATAGGTGCAGGTGACAAACTACAAAGAAAAAGAGACAAACAAACAAAGAAGTGGGGGAAGGGGAAGTGGGAAAAGTGCTCTGGTGCCATGTGAGGAACCAAGGCAGGCCTTCCAGCCGGAATAAAAAATTCTTCTGGTGCAAGCCAAAAGGCCTGTCCCAAGAGGCAGGTGTGAAAAAGGTGTGCAGTGACCAAGGTGCCGAAAAAACTCAAGGCGAGCTGCCCCTCACCAGTGAGAAATTAAGACACCCCTGGGCTGCCACCCCAGGGGCACTTAAACTACGGGCTTTTTCAATCTCAGCCCCCGGCCAGACCGAGTGTAGCCTATCCCCACCAGCAGACATCAGAACCTGGACAGCTTAGAGAGAGCTTACCTACCACTGGGGACAGGCCTTTTGCAAGGCCAGATCAAAACCCAGGAGAGAAAGCCCTCCCCTCGCCATCCTGTTCCTCAGCCCATTACATCCAGGAGCAGTTCCACCGGCCCCCCTCAGACCAGCTTTCCTGCCCCCTTCAAACCCACATGCTTTCCCAGATGACCTACTCCCCATACCTCAATACTTAGAGCGCTCCGGGTTTCGGTCATACTGGTACTAGCTGAGGCCCATACCAACTGATAGGAACAGATTTTTTTTTTTTTTTACCAAAACATCAGCTTATTAAGTTTGTACTCAACGGCTTAAGAAAGACTTCACTGAAGAACTCCTTATGTTGAGTTAATAATTGCATCATTTGTATTGGCATTACACAAATATTTTTTCCTTTTTAAAAATTTTAATTTATCTTACAATCAATAGGACATCCTATTAATATGGACTATTTAAACAGATACCACTGACTTACTTTCCACACATCTTTCGCACTTTCTCCTACACACTTCAAATCCCACAAATAATATAAGTACATTTTTGACAACATCAACACTTATCATCTCTCTCTTATTCACCAAAACACACCTACATTGCCATAACACCTCCTTTGCTGAACTAATAATTCTCCACGCCACCCATTCTTTTCCCCTTACCATCCCCAGATTCAATCCATACACCACTTTCTCATAATTCAAATGTACCATTTCAGTCACAACTTTCAAAATCCCCCCAACTCTCCGCCAAAAGGCTTGTGCAAACTCACAATTCCAAATGAAATGCATCACTGATTCATCATTGCCACAAGGATACCTAGGGCACCTTCCAGATCTTAACAGGCCCCTCCTATATTGGAAAGCTCTTACAGGCAAACATTCATGTACTACTTGCCATCCCAAATCTTTCTGACTATTAGTCAAGTTCTTATTGACAACCATATTCCATACATCCTTAGACACTGATTCACTAAATCGTTCTACTGTTACCACACACTGAGCACTCAATATTTTCTTAATCACATTCTTGGGATCTTTCCAATCATCCAAATCATACTCTTGTAAATTATACAGCTTAATAAACCGAAACAAAATCTTATAATGCACACTCAAACAATCTGAAACAGGCTTATTCATACATACACTCATCTATTTATACCTCCTAAAAATCCGTCCACCACAGTATCGAATCATCTGACCTACTAAAGTTTCTTTCTTGCTCATTCTCACCATCATTCCAAGATATCTCACACACAAAAACAATCTCACATCTGGCATTCCTCTTCCGCCTTTCTCTTCATCCTTATACAAAATTTCTCTCCTCACTCTCTCCATTTTCGCTCCCCAAAGAAACATAAACAATTCTCTTATGACTCGTTTAATAAAGACCTCCTTCGGATAATAGACTAATCCTGTATAAAGCAACAGAGGTAAAATAATCGCTTTAATTAATAATATCTTCCCTACAAAAGTTAATTTTCTAAATTTCCAGAAGGCCACTTTCTTTTTAACTTTATCCAATAAACCTTCCCAGCATTTCTCTCCATTATTTTGCTGATCAAAAACAATCCCCAAAATCTTAATATGTTCATAGATAACATTCACTCTTAAACTTTCACTTACACTCCACTTTCCAAAACCACAACACACACTCTTATCTAAATTAATTTTAAAACCTGACGCCAAGCAAAAGCATTCAGCCACTAACACCGCTCTTTTCACTGACCTCACATCCGCACACACAACCACCACATCATCCATATAACTCAAAACCTTACCTTCCCTTCCACCACTTCCTGGGATAGTAACCCCACGAATCACTTTCTCCTTGTTCAAACATACCACCAAAGGCTCAATACAACATATAAATAATAATGGTGATAATGGACATCATTGTCGAACCCCAGAACAAACATCAATTTTACTTGTCAAGGCTCCATTAACCAAAACACGCGAAAACACATTCTTATTAACAAACTCCACAGGCAAATTCATTCTCTCCAAAATCAAAAACATGAAATCATGACTCACTCTATCATAAGCTTTCTCAAAATCAAAAGACAATAAAGCCACTCCTCCATTCCTACTTAGAACATCACTTAGCACATCTCTTACCAGAAACAAATTTTCTCACACATTCCGACCCGGCACTGCACACACCTGGCTCTCACCTATCACATACTCAATCACACCCTTCAACCTATTCGCTAAAATTTTAGCTATAATTTTATAGTCTACATTAAGTAACGTTATAGGTCTATAATTTTTAATATCAGTATGATCTCCTTTTTTAAAAATCAAAGTCACCCCACCGTCCTTCCGTGACTCACATAACTCTCCAAAACTCAACACACTATTCACCATCTCACACAAATCCTCCTTCACACAATCCCAAAATTTTAAATAAAATTCAACACTTAAACCATCACACCCTGGTGTTTTTCCCCTAGCCATACTCTTCACAATCATTTCTAACTCCACACGCGTCACTTTTCCTATCAGACTTCCATACATACTCACATCCAACTTATTATCCAACTTGTCCAAGAAATCAGTATAGGCTGAAGAATCAATTTGTTTTTTTGAAAATAATGCTTGATAAAAATCAAAAACTTTTCTCAAAATACCATACATATCCTTACATCCATCAATCTCAATCACTACCACTTTCTTCTGCACACATTTTTTAAAAAAGAATCTCGTACATTTCTCATCCAACTCTAATTCCTCCACTTTCGCTCTATATATAATTTCTTTACCTCTCTCAGCAATCCATTTATTCCTCTCCTCACTCACTTCTTCTATTTCATCTTGCACATTCACACCAATGTCTTTTAACTTAACTAAACACTGCCATATTGTGTTCAAAAGAAAGTACTGCTCCATCTGTTCTTTTCTCCTCTTAATTACCATCCTACATAAAAAACGCTTACACTGTACTTTCAACCAATCCCACCATTCTCTCACACTCTGAAAACTCTTTTTTGCTTTCTTACACCTCACATACATCACTCGAAACTGCTCACACATCCTCTCATCCTCTAACAACAACACATTTAATTTCCACAAACCTCTCTGCACATTCACACACCCCTCCACCATTAATTGAACTAATACTAACAAATGGTCAGAAAACAAATTATCTTGCAACTCCCAACTCACAGCTTCTAATCCATCCGACACAAAACAATGGTCAATTCTTGACTTCACCAATGAACTTTGCCATGTGAACTTGTTATTTTCTTTGCCCACCATTCCCCACACATCATTCAATCGAAGGTCTGCACAGATCTCATTAAGCAATTTTGAAGACTTATCCAAAGTGCCATCACCAGTTCTATCTTCTTTTCATAGAGTACAATTTAAATCTCCCATAAATAAAACAGGCTCCCGGCCCATCAAAAAAAAACGTATTTTCTCAAATAAATCATATCGCTCATTTTTCCTCACAGAGCCATATATATTGATAATTTTTATTTCTCTTCCCAAAACGGAAATCTTAACTAAAATTGCTCTACCTGGCTCAATATGGGTAACAGAAATAATTTCAATACCAGCAGACTTAATCAAAATCCCCACTCTGGAATTTTTCACCCCATTTTTCCCAGACCACACAGAGGGTCCAAGCTTCCACTCTTTCTCCAATTCCTCATAAGATAACAAAAAATCAACCCCACACTCCTGCAACAAAAATAAATCTGCTTGTATATTTGAAAAAAAAATCAAAAATTGTTACTCTACGTATGGCACTTGCGATTGAACGCACATTTAAAGATGCAACCTTCAACAACATCTACTGCAAATAAAGGCAACAAACAACATATTCACAGCCAATATATTACCTATTAACCTGGATCTAACTCTTTGGCATCACAAGTTTTCCTCTCCACCCCCTGATCTGAAATCACCGAATCCTCCTCATCCTCCTCCCTCGCCAAATCTAATGTCCAAGAGAACGAATCCGGTGACGCCATCCCTTCAAACAAATCCTCCGTCGTACTCACTCCCAGCTTTCTTCTCTTGTTCCCCACCTCCTCTCCTGTGTCCTCCGGAGGTCTCGCTCCTTTCACCATCTGACACTCCATCTCTTATTTCTGTTCTTCTTTTTGTTCTTCTAGCAACTCATCTATCAGGCCTGGCTTTTCTTCTTGAGTCACTTTAGCACTTGTCTCTCCTCTCTCATTGGATTCTGTTCTTTTCACATCACTTTGGCCACTTTCCTCAGGAACCACTTCCATCTCTTTTTCCTTCTCCTTTGCCATCTCCCTTTCCATCTCCGCCACTTGCCACAATACATCTTCATCTTCAGGTAGGTTTGTCTTTGCTCTCTTCTTGATCCCTTCCACTTTCTCTGCAAAGGTCCTTGGTCTGGTAGGACAGTCTGCATACAGGTGTTCTGCACTAGCACAATGCGTACATGTTTTAGGGAACTCACAGTTTTCCGCTGTATGTCCCAATCCTGAACAGTTCTTACACCTGATCAATAAGTCACATTCTTGTGTCATGTGACCCATTGCTCCACACTTCCAGCAATATGCAGGCATGCCTGAGTACTTCAGGAATCCTCTATTATGGCCAATCTGAAAAGTTTGTTTGATATGCTCCAGATGGTCTTCTGCGTAATCATTTACATAGAATCTGCAGCGATAGAATCTTTTACCAGACCAAACACCCACACTATTGGTGATGAGTTTAACAAACTCAACTGTTTCGCATTCAATTCTTAAAAACTCCGTCACCTCCTCCGTTGTTACATATGGATTATACATCATTACGGTCACCATTTTCCATGGATTCCGATGTAAAAATTCAATTCGGAACACTTTCATTTCAGGAATCTCCTTCCTCACCTCCCAATTCCTTTTGAAACATCTGTAGTTGTTATGTTCCTTAAACATCACCTCCACCACTCCTTGATTCCGGTATTCAGCCATACATAATAATTCCTTACCCTCCACACCACAAGGTACTAGGACATTTTCCATCACCAACTTGGCACAATCTTCCTCACAACATTTCATTAACCACTTAAGCCCCGGAAGATTTTACCCCCTTCCTGACCAGGGGGTATTTTGCGATTCGGCACTGCGTGACTTTAATGGACAATTGCGCGGTCGTGCGACGCTGTACCTAAACGAATTTGGCGTCCTTTTTTTCCCACAAACAGAGCTTTCTTTTGGCGGTATTTGATCACCTGTGCGATTTTTTGATCACGCGCTATAAACAAAAAAAGAGCGTCAATTTTGCAAAAATAGCAATATTTTTCCCTTTTTTTTATATGAAATTCCCCCAAAAATAAATGTAAAAATCAAAATTTTTTAATATTTTCGGCCAATTTGTTTTATGCTACCTATGTTTGGTAAAAAAAATCGCAAAAAGCGTATTTTGATTGGTTTGCGCAAAAGTTATTGCGTTTACTAACAAAGGGAAAGATTTTTGTCATTTTTGTTGTTTTTTTTTTTAACGCGTAATGGCGGCGATCTGCGATTTTTTTTGCGGTACTGCGACAATGCGGCGGACAGATCGGACCCTTGACTGACATTTTTGACACTTTTGGGGTTACCAGTGACATTTCTACAGTAATCAGTGCTATATATATGCACTGTTACTGTAAAAATACACTGGTAGTGAAGGGGTTAACTTTATTTGAGAGGGAGGGGCTGTGTGTGTCCCTAGGGGCGTGATTCTAACTGTGATTGGCTGGGGCTTCAACTGTATGCAGAGTGATCAATGGATCTACATAGTAGATCCATGTGATCATCTCTCATACAGAGAGGAGAATGACAGGCAGCTTGTTTACACAAGCTGCCTGACTTTCTCCCTCTCCCCCGCCGATCGCAGAGTGGCCGGCGGCGATCGGGTCCGCCGGTCACACGCGCGGGGGGGTCTGTGACCACGCGGGAGCGGGAGCGCGCCTCCGGCGGCGCGCGCTCGCTCCCTAAACCCTCACAGGCGAGCGACGTAGCCCTACGTCACTTTGCCTGTGAGGGGCTGACCGCCCACGTAGATAGTCGTGCGGCGGTCGGCAAGTGGTTAAGATTTTGATTTTAACCGCATTGCGGAAGCGCACTTCATGAGCCGCTGAAGTATATTTACCTTCCTCCATCTTGAAGATAAATAGGCTTTCTCTCACCGATAAAACCTCCGTCGCAATCGGCCACCGGAAATCCAGGGGGACCCCAAAATTCGACGAACGCACTCCGGCGCAGGCACAAGGCCTGGCCCGCTGTTCCCCAATAGTTAGGTCACGCACGAGCACGCAGATCGCAAGCCAAAAGGCAGAGAAGCGATAACCCAATTATCGTCTTTTCCGAGCGCCGCCCGTCCAGGGCAATGTGAAGCGCTCACTGAGAGATGCTGTCTTCCGTCTGGCTCCCTGCAGACTACCCGGAGCCACTAATCCTCAAACTTTCACACCTAGCTATGCCTGAGGCCTACTTCCTCATTCCTATAGCACCTGGCCTAAGCACACCCAGACACCTGTCCAACTAACACCTTCGAAGGTCAAGGCCAGTTTGCTCCTCAATCTAGCGCTTAAGCGGCCAAGCCCAAATCCACATTGCACACACATGTATCCATCAGGTGCTCCTCGTTGATGCCTAACGAGGGCTTGCATTTGCATAGAGCCGCCTCCTGATAACGTGGACAAAGCAACCCACTAGATGGAGACACGGGCCAGGAAATAAATCCCTCGACTGCCTGACTACTAGCCGACTCATTGACTACAAAGAGGGAAGTGGAGAAAAGTCAAGCCGTTCAATAGGACTCTGCATCGTCCTAACTTAGACTTGTAAGTAGGCTTCATATCGGGCCTTCACACACTTTGTGCATATTAGCTGGCTGTCTTGTCGGAATTCAGGCCCTTGCTATCTATATGTTTTAAGAAGGGGGGGTGTGGACACAAATAAAATGACAAAAAAAGAAATGACATGAAGAAAGAATAGAAAAGAAAAGAAAGGAAATATAAATATAAATTAAAAGGAAAATTGTTGTTTGCAGTATGAAAAGCTGCCATTCATTGCCATTGCAGCACATGCATTCTGATGAAAAGGCTGGAAACACAGAGCAAGAAACTGACACAAAGCAAAAAAACCACAAACACACAGGGGTTAAATGCAAGTTTATTGCAAAAAATAAAAAGTCAACAACTTAAAAGGAAGAACACAGGCAAGCAACATTGCAAGCAAAAGACAGAGAGACCTTTTCATGGAGTTTGGAAATCAATTCTGTTTTTGGAAAACTGCATAAAGAAGGGGTGCACCGGTCCTGGAGGTACTGCAATACCAGGTCGATGCGTGGAGTGGACAGATGTTCTAAAAATCCATTTAATATATGGTCCCCTTATCCACCAGCGGGACATCCTCTCCCGCTGGTGGATAAGGTGCCTTCTGGCGCACCATAAAGCGTCCTTAAAGCAACACAACACCCGCCAGGCGTTGTCAATGTCCTCTTGGGAAAAATACCATGAAAAAGTCCATTCAGCACAGCGAAATGTGTGATGGCGGTCTGTGGAACAAAGTCTCTAAGTTCAGGTGCCAAGGCCCTCAACAGGCTCTGTGCAAATGAGCACTCCCAGAAAACGTGGAATGACGTTTCCTCATGGATGATACAAAAGGGGCAGTGCCTGTATCTGCATAAGTTTCTGGCATGCATAAATGTCCTGAGTGGCAATCCCCCCTGGACAGCCATCCACACCAGATCTTTATGCCTGTTGGTGAGTCCCTTTGAAGAAACATTCCTCCAGACCACTTTGCAAGTGGCTGAAGGGAGGCCTGGAACAGTCTCAACAATGTCCGATGCTCTGATCAACTTGTAGATAGTTTTTGGCTTCCACAAGTCGGGCTTAACTCCATGCAGCCCCAGCTCCTTGATGAACTTGAAAGTGTCCAAGTAGTACCAAGGGGTGTCCCAGTTGTAGGGGATGGAGCTGTCCCATTTGTCCCATCCAAGGGACCTCCAGAGAGGCAGGAGGAAAAAACGGGACATGGAGTTGCCTCCAGAGTCCGAAGTTCTGTCAATCAAAGTTCTGCGGATGCAGTTGCAGGCAAAGAACACCCCCAGTAGCGTTGCGATGTCGGGCACTCCCTTACCGCCCTTGAGGGGTTCCTTGAACATGACTGCTCGCTTCACTCTGTCCATCTTGGAGCCCCAGATGAAGTGGAACACCGCCCTGGTGATGGCCTTACAGGTGTTGACCCGCGGGGGCCAGGCCTGGGCGAGGTACTGCAACACAGGGAGGATCTCGCTGCGGAGTACCAGTGTTTTACCTTCGATGGTGAGTTCTCTGAGGCTCCATAGTCCAAACTTCTGTCTCATCTTGGACAGTCTCTCCTCCCAAGACTTCAGGGCTGCGCCCTCAGCTCCAAACCAAACTCCAAGAATTTTGATGAAGTCCGCCTTGATGCTGAAAGGGATGGATGCAGAAGAAGGCAGGAACCACTTTCCGAAGAGCATGATCTCTGACTTCCCGCAGTTGACTTTTGCCCCTGAAGCTTTGCCGAAGTCCTCTCAGGTCTGGGCGAGCGAGTCGATGGAGCGCTAGTCAGCACAGAACACCGTTACGTCGTCCATGTAGAGTGAGCACTTGACAACCCTTCTGTCCGGTCCCGGTGCGGTGATCCCTCTGATCTCTGGGTTCTGTCGGATGCATTCGGCAAAGAGCTCTATACAGCAAACAAAAAGCAGAGGTGAGAGAGGGCAGCCTTGTCTGACCCCAGAGAGAACAGGGAAAGGGTCAGTTTTCCAGCCATTCACCAACACCGTACTACAAATGTCATAATACATCACATTCACATACGAACAAACATGTCCCCAAGACCAAACCTGCGTAGAGCTCTGCACATAAACTCGTGGGAGACACGGTCAAAGGCCTTTTCCTGGTCAAGACTGACCAGGGCCGCGTGCACACGGCGGCCTCGAATGTACTGAACCGTGTCCAGGACAAGCGCAAGGCTGTCCGCAATCCTGCGGCTAGGAATGCCACAAGTCTGATCCGGATGGATGATCTGTCCGATGACAGATTTCAGCCTGTTGGCCAAAACCTTGGCGAGGATTTTGTAGACCACGTTCAAGAGAGAGATGGGACGCCAATTTTTCAGATCCCATCTCTCCCCCTTCTGCTTATACAAAATCGTGATCATCCCCTCCCTCAGCGACGGAGGCATTGTGCCCTCCACCACCATCTCCTCGTACAGCTCGAGCAGGTCCAGGCCACGGGCCAACGAGATCCCACAGCGCTACATAGAGCTCCGCTGGGAGACCGTCGCAGCCCGGGGTCCTGCCTTGCCTAAAGGATCTGACGGCAGAGTGCAGCTCCTCCAGCGCCAAGGGGGCGTTGATTGCCGACATACCTGCAGGATCAATTTGGTTAGTGTTACCTGACAAGAACCTGTCGGCCTCAGCCGTATCTGTTTCTTTCAGGGAGTAGAGGTTGGTGTAGTAGTCGCTGACCACTTGCATCACAGCCTCCTTCCCCTTCTGGAGTGTTTCGGTCTCGTCCTGCAGCTCAGACAGGGGTGTGTGTCCTGAGTGATGTTTCCTGAAAAAGAAAGAGTTACATTTCTCACCTTTCTTAAGATTTTCCACCTTGGAACGGAAGACGAGGTGCCTGGATTCTTCCTCGAAGTGTCCTTTCAGGCTCTTCTTGGTGTCCTCCAGGTCCTGCCTAACGTCCCAGCCGCAGTGGTGAAGGTCCTGCAGGGACTGCAATTGACGTTGCAGTCTCCTGAGTTCCCTCTTCCTGGCACACACTTGCTGGCGTCCCCTTGCCTGAAAGAAGCTGTGTAGCTTGACTTTCACAAACTCCCAGTAGTCGCTTACCTTTCCAAAGAACCTCTTGTCCTCCTTCCAGGTAATGTAGGCCTCCCTGAGTTCCTCCAGCAGTTCCTCATTTTCCAGCAGGGTACCATTCAGCTTCCAGGAGCCTGGACCGAGGGCAAAGCCCTCGCCCAGGTCACCCCAAAAGTGAATGGCCCTGTTGTCAGAGAAAAAGCAGGGGACCATGGAGAACCCGCGGTGTCTGACTGTCTTGGAGGTGAGCACGAAGTCTATCCTAGAACGCACAGATCCATCAGGACGGCACCACGAATAGTTCACGGAACCTTTCACTATGGATCCCACGGCGTCCTTCAAGGAAGCCTCCGCAATCATCTCCTTAAGCAGCCTAGACGTGGTGTCGAGCTTTGCGTACATGCTGGAGCTGCGCCCATCCTCCTCAATCGGACAGTTAAAATCACCGCCGATTACTACTGCCCTGGTGGTGACGAGTTGGGTCCGCAGGGTCTGGAAAAGCTCCAGTCGCTCATTCTTATCTGGGGAGGCGTAAAAGTTGATGAGCCTAACTGGCTCTCCCGCCCATGAGCCGTCTACGACCAAAAGACGGCCACGGACGAGCTCCTGGATGGAGTCAACCGTGAAACGACTACCCCTGACAAAAATGGCTACCCCTGCAGACTTACAATCGACACCCCCGGACCAGTAGGAGGGACCAAGGGTCCACTGGGAGGACAGATGAGTGTACCTCCTCGAGAAGGGTAGGGCACACTCCTGGAGCATGTAGACGTCATTCTGCTGTGTGGCAAGAAAGGTCAGCGCCACCTGTCTTCTAGACGCATCCTTGATGCTCCTAACATTAATGGAAAAGATGGAGATCTCTGCCATCGTGTAAAGGAGATGAAGGGGCTAGTTAGCAGGTGGGCTGAACTTACCTCCACTGAGGGGGGGGGTGGTTCTTCCACTGCCTCTTGCGTCTGTCCGGTGTCCTGATTCAGGCCGAACTCCTCGAGGACGCTGTCCATCAGGTCTTGGGTGAGGTCAGTCCCTGGGGGGGCCAGATCCTTACCTACCTGCACTTCTCCTTCGTCTTCCCCCGCAGACTCGAGGTCCTCCACCACTGGTTCCAGTCCAGCGATGTCATTTTGCTGGACCACTGTGGGCCGCTTGGTGGGTTCTTCAGTTGTCGGACTGTCTAGGTTCCGTTTCCGGCCTTTGCTGGTGGGGGTGGCGGGGGCAGTGGGCAGGGTGGGGAAGTCCTCCATGAAGGACAGGGTGGGAGGGGGGAGGGGCAGGTGGGTCACCTCCGACTCAGAGGGGGTGGGGAGGGATGGGTCGGAGGAGGTGGTAGGGGCCTGGGGAGGGCGGACTCACCAGTGGCTTTCCAGGGTTCCTTCGCTGTCTTTTTCCCTGGCTTCTTTTTCCCAGCGCTGTCTGGAGCTTTGCCCTTGGTCAGGGCTCCAGCGTAGGACCGGGATCTCTGGGGGCAGTCTCTGTAGACGTGCTCCGCCAATCCGCAGAGGTTACAGGTCTTGGACCGCGGGCAATCCTTGGTCTCATGGCCTGTAGCCCAACAGAACCTGTAAGAAGGTTCCTGACATCCAATACTTACGTGACCCTGCTTGCCGCACCTGTGACAGGTCTGGGGCATGTCTGCGTAGTAAAGGAGTCCTGCGGAGGCTCCCAGAGAGATGTAGGGCTTCAGGTGCTGGAGATCCCCCGAAAGGCTCTCTCCTTAACCTGCAAGAAACTGCCCAGTCCAGAAGCCGTTGACATCGAGGATTCTGACAGGGTCTTTGGCCACGATGCAAAACCTCTGGAGGTAGGTAGCGATGTCTTTTCCTGGGGTGTGGGGGTTCCTCATAGACACCGTTACCCGCCTTTCGTCCCGTTAAATGGGAGTGTTCGCAGCAAAGTTGCGGAAAGGGGATTCCGGGCTACAATTCTTCACCGCCTCCCAGTATCTTCTACAGACCTGTAGAGACACAAAGTTACATAAAATATACCTTTCATGAAGGTCTGTACGGACAGTGTCTCCGCCTTGCTGAACCCCTGTTCGAGGATCATTTTCTTGCCGAAGATTTCCGGGGTCATGTCGGGGACTCTTCCATCCACCTCCTTCAGCTGCAGCACCACTGTCTGCCTCATTCAGGGTTCCAGGGTAGGAAGCCCGTCTGCGGACCTGGTTGGCCTTGCTGAGCCCGACTGGCTTGCGGCGGCCGGGGTGGGGGTGGAGGTTGAGGCGACTTCTCCCGGAGTCTTGGCAGAAGTGGCGGGGACGTGCTTTTTCTTCCCGGTGCTCTTCCCCATGACGGAGGAGTTCGTTGGTAGTCGCTTCAGGCAAACTTTGGCGGCTTCCTTCTTATTCCTCGGCGTCTTCACTCTTTCGTAGCCTTTAAAAAGGCCCTTGTGCGCCTACTGCCCGAAGCGAGTGGGGGGGGGGGAAGATCACAATCTCGTTCCTTGTGGGGGCTAAGCCTCTAACCCAATAGCAGCGAGTAGGTGAAGCCGAATTTAATCGACGATCCTACAAGGCCGAGCAGAGGGTACCCCACAAGGACCAAATGGCTTGGTTAGATACAAGTGGCTCTCAACGTCCTAGCCGCAAAGCAGAGACACCCCTAAGGGCTAAAGTCAATTTTTTTTTTTTTTTTTTTACCAAATATCAGCATTCCATTTTTACTCAACGTCAAAAAGACTTCAAGGTATCACTCCTTATGTTGAGTACATGTTTTTGCATCATGTATTTGGTTTTACATTTACCTATATTTATATTTTCCTGTTTATTATTTTAATAATGTATCAATTGACATGATTATACATCAAACATCCGGGCACATTACTTAAACAATCCCCACTGACATAACTTCCACTCACTCCTCGCACTCTCACCTTTATTTTTTAAATCCACCAAAAAATACAAATATACCTCAGACCGCAAAAATTTAAAGTATTCACCCACACTTATCAACTCTCTTTTACTCACCAGCACACATCTACACTTCCACAAAACTTCCTTCTCCGCACTAATAATCTGCCACGCTTTCAACTTTTTATCCACCACCACCCCCAAATTAGTTCCATACATAACCTTCTCAAAATTTAAACTCACCATTCCCGTCACTACCTTCAACATACCTCCCACTTTTCTCCAAAACTCTTGCGCAAATCCACAGTTCCACATCAAATGCATACTAGTTTCATCACTTCCACACGGATGCCTAGGACAACGAGCCGATCTTATTAATCCTCTTCTGTACTGGAATTGCCTAGCAGGCACACAGTCATGAATCACCTGCCATCCAAGATTCTTCTGGCTTTTAGTTAAACACTTGTTAGTTACCATATTCCATATTTCTTTCGATATGACATCATTGTACCTTCCCACCCGCACCACACTTTGGACACTCCTCACTCTCTGAATCCCTCCCTTTGGATTTTTCCAATCATTCACCTCACATCCCTGCACATCATACCACTTCACCACACGAAAAAGCACTTTGTAGTGTTGACTTAACTCATCATTATAAGGTTTCTTCAAATCACCACTTAACCAATTATACTTCCCCCACTATATCTCACCATCTCACCTACCAAATTATCCATCCCACTCACTCTCACGATCATTCCTAAAAACCTCACACTCAAAAACAATTTCACGTCAGGCATTCCCCTCCCTCCTTTACATTCATCCTTATACATAATTTCCCTCCTCACTCTCTCCATTTTAGCTCCCCAAATAAACATAAAAAGTTCCCTAATGATTCTTTTAAGTATAAGTTCCCTTGGGAAATAAACCAAACCCGTATAAAGTAACAAAGGCAAAATAACTGCCTTTATCAAAAGTATTTTCCCCACCAATGTTAGCCTGCGCAATTTCCAAAACGACACCTTTTTTTTAACTTTTTCCAAGACCACCTCCCAACTCTGCACACCACTATTGCCTTGATCAAAAATAATTCCCAACACTTTAATTTGATCCTTTGTACCTTTAATTTTGAACTGTTCACTCATATCCCACTCACCAAAACCGCAACATACACTTTTATCCAAATTTATCTTAAAGCTAGAAGCTCCACAAAAACATTCAGCCACCAAAACTGCTCTCTTAACTGCTCTCGCCTCCGAACACACAACAACCACATCATCCATTTACCCCAAGGCCTTAACCTCTCTTCCACCACTTCCAGGAATCATAACACCTCGTATCATTTTCTCCTTACGCAATGCTGCCATTAAAGGTTCAATACAGCATATAAACAAAAGAGGAGACAGGGGGCATCCTTGTCTAACACCTGCAAGAATCCCAATCTTTTCCGTCAAAGCTCCATTCACAATCACTCTAGAACACACATCCTTATAGAACACTCTTACCATAATAATAAAAATCCTTGGAAACCCCATTCTCTCTAACACAAGAAACATAAATTGATGACTGACACGATCATACGCTTTCTCAAAATCAAACGATACCAAAGCAACTTTTTGATTCCTTACCAACACATCATCCAGCACATCTCTTATCAAAATTAAATTCTCCCATACACTTCTCCCTGGCACCGCACACACTTGACTTTCACCCTTTTCAATCTATTAGCCAATAACTTTGCAATAATTTTATAATCAACGTTTAGCAACATTATAGGCCTATAGTTACGAATATCTGTCTTTCCCCCCTTCTTAAAAAGCAGGGAAACCACACCCTCTTTCTGCAAATCACTCAAAGCACCCTTTTCAAACACCTCATTCACTAACTTGCACAAATCATCCTTCACCAAATCCCAAAAGACTAAATAAAATTCCACACTCAAGCCATCACACCCAGGCGTTTTCCCTTTTGACATACTCTTCACAACCACTTCCAATTCTTCACATGTCACTCTCTCAATCAACTCTTCATGCTTACTCACATCCAACTTCCGTTCCAACCCTTTCAAAAAATCATTATAGAAAAAAGCATCAATTTCTTTCATCCCAAACAAATCCTGATAAAACAGAAAAACTTTCTCCAAAATCCCATTCAAATCCTTGCTTCCATCAATTTCACTAATAATCACTTTCTTTTGCACACACTTTTTAAAGAAAAAACGAGTACACTTCTCATTCAATTCAAACTGCTCTACTTTCGCTCTATAAATAATACCTCTCCCTCTCTCATCAATCCACTTGTTCCTTTCCTTACTCACCTCATCCAATTCCTCACCAACATCCACACCAATTTCTTTAAATTTAATCAAACCCTGCCATCTTATATTCAACTCCTCATAACGTCTTAAACTTTCTCTCTTACGCTTCAGACCCATCCTACAAAAAAACTCCTTACAACGCCCTTTACACCAATCCCATCTCCTAACACAATTAAATTTCCCTTTCATCCTCTTCCACTTTCCATACAGCACCCTAAAACTCTCACACACACCCACTTCATCCAACAAAAGCACATTCAACTTCCACAGACCTTTATGCACTTCCACGCAACCCTCCACTCTCAACTGTACTAAGATCAACGAATGGTCTGAAAACAAATTCTCATATGATTCCCAACTAACAGGTTCTACTCCTTCCGAAATTAAACAATAGTCTATCCTGGATCTTCCATTCACACTTTTCCAAGTAAACCTATTGGACTCGTCTCCCACCATTTTCCATGTGTCCTGCAAATGAAAATCTTCACAAATCTCGTTCAACAATCTAGATGATTTATCCAAAATGTGATCCCCATCTCTATCTTCTTTTGACAAAACACAATTAAAGTCCCCCATAAAAATAATGGGTTCCAGACCAACCAAATGAACTTAATTTTTTCCAATAACTCAAAACGTTCATTCTTCCGAACAGAACCATATAAATTAATAATCTTCAGGATCCTTCCCTTAAAAGAAACTTTCACCATCATCGCCCTCCTGGGTTCAATATGGGTTACCGATATGATCTCCACATGGTTTGACTTCACCAAGAGACCTACCCCCGAATTCTTTGTTCCATTTTCACCTGACCACAGCGAAGGGCCAAACTGCCAATCCTTTTCCAATTCTTCATACGATAACCGAAAATTTACTCCGCATTCTTGTAATAAAAAAATATCTGCCGGGGTATTTGAAAAAAAATAAAAAAAAGCAGCTCTTCGTCTAGAGCTCAAGATGGACCTCACATTGAGGGATGCTATTCTCAAGAACATCTAGAAAAAAAGAAGGAGACTTCCATTCCACCTATCCATTTCACCCAGGTTCTAAACTTTTAGCATCCATGGTCCTTCTTTCCACACCCGTATCAGAGATTACTGAGTCTCCTTCATCCTCCTCCTTTGCTAGATCCACCGTCCAGGAAAAGGAATCCGGTGAACCCAACCCCCCAAACAACTCCCCTGTTCCTGCTGACTCAGTCTTGCGCCTTTTATGACCCACTTCCTCCTCCTCCTCCAAATCTTCTTGTGGTCTTCCTTCCTTTGCCACCTGGCACTCCATCTCCTCACTTATTTCTGCAGATAATTTTCTCACTTCCTTTTCCAGTGCACTTACACCAGTTTCCGGCACTTCTTCTGGACTCTTACGTTCCACTCCACCACCTTGTGGCACTTCAGCACTAGCTTCCATCTGCACTTCTTCTTTCTCCTCTTCACCACTAGGGGTCTCCTTTTCACTCTTCCTTTCCTCCTTCTCCATCTCCTTCTCTATCTCAACGACCTGTCTCAACACGTCTTCATCTTCCAGAAGGTTCCTTTTCACCTTCCTCTCACCTGCCGATTTTTCAGCAAACGACTTTGCCCTCGTCGGGCATTCATCATATAAATGATCCGTGGCCTTACAATGGGTACATTCCTTAGGGACTTCACACTTCTCGGCGGTATGACCCAAACCTCCACAATTTCGACATCTGGTCAGCAAATCGTACTCCTTTGTTACATGACCCATTGCTCCACATTTCCAACAATAAGCAGGCATTCCAGAATATTTCAAAAAACCTCTATTCCGACCAATTTGAAAGGTCTGCTTAATGTGTTCCAAATGATCTTCCGCATAGTCATTTACATAAAAGCGTGCTCTATATAATCTTTTCCCTGACCAAACTCCAACAGAATTATTAATTTTCTTGACAAATTCCACAGTTTCACATTCCATTCTTAAAAATTCTGTCACTTCTTCCGTTGTTACATAGGGATTGTACATCATCACAGTGACCATCTTCCAAGGGCTTCTGTGTAGAAATTCCACACTAAAATTCTCCATGGAAGCATCCTCTTTCTTAAATTCCCACTTCCTTTTAAAGGACTGTTTTTTTTTTTTTTTTTTAAAATTAGCCCGTAGCGTGTGCAACACACTCAAAAGACTCCACCCGGTGCATAAAAAAGTGCACACACACAAAGTGAGCACACAAAAAAAGCACAGGGTGTGCGACAACGTATGGTCTTCCCTCCGAAGAGGTAGGACCCGAAACCTCAATCCCCCGGGGCGCAAGACTCCTGACAGGGATATAAGGTACTCATGGTCTGTCTGGCCGAAACCAGACCGACCCCGTTCTTCAGGGGGACTGCAGAAACAGCCCCCACCGAGTACTAAGTGGGGCTCCCCCAAAGGGAGGCCCCATGAGAGAGGGCGAACTAAGCCAAAAGGCCATATCCACCCCCTCCCAAGACTTAAGGCTGGGCCCGAGGACCCACACACTCCAGTCGTGCAAAAAAAGAAAACAAAGGTGACAGTGCAGGTGACGGACTCCAAATAAAAAGACAGACAAACAGAAAGGTGGGGAAGGGGAGTGGGGAAAGTGCTTTGGTGCCATGTGGAGAACCAAGGCAGGCCTTCCAGCCGGAATAAAAAATTCCTCTGGTGCAAGCCAAAAGGCCTGTCCCAAGAGGCAGGTGTGAAAAATGTGTGCAGTGACCAAGGTGCCGAAAAAACTCACAGCGAGCTGCCCCTCACCAGTGAGAAATTAAGGCACCCCTGGGCTGCCACCCCAGGAGCACTTACACTACGGGCTTTTTCAATCTCAGCCCCCGGCCAGACCGAGTGTAGCCTATCCCCACCAGCAGACATCAGAACCTGGACAGCTTAGAGAGAGCTTACCTACAACTGGGGACAGGCCCGCCACCAAGCCAGATCAAAACCCAGGAGAGAAAGCCCTCCCCTCGCCATCCTGTTCCTCAGCCCATTACATCCAGGAGCAGTTCCACCGGGCTCACCCTCCAGACCGGCTTTCCTGCTCCCTTCAAACTGGTTAGGACAGTTCAACCCATTCAAATCAGAAGGCGGCGGGCCCCACATGCTTTCCCAGATGACCTACTTCCCATACCTCAATACTCAGAGCGCTCCGGGTTTCGGTCATACTGGTACTAGCTAAGGCCCATACCAACTGATAAGAACAGATTTTTTTTTTTTTTTTTTGAACTTCTCAGATCAAGACTTAACGTACTTACAGCTTTTCAACTGTCCAAACCATAATAGTACAGTCTTGTTCATCATTTCAGTTCATTTTTCTCCAAAACCAAACAAATAAGTACATACATATCAACTTTCATCCTACCCCTAACTCCCTACAACTATCTTGCTAAACCCTACACTCCAAGACTTTCTAATATAGCAAGAAAAACAAACACTCCTTTCTCACTCTTAATTAAGATCTGTAATTTAACACTGACTACACACTAAACTCACACTCCTTTGAACATAAAATTAAGGAAAAGGCTTTTCCCCGCACCCAAAACTCAACACACATCCATTTATACACATTTACAACCTCCTGCCCCCCTACCCTACCAACCAATCAATTTTAAGAAACCGAACACACAGACCATACTCTCCATATACCTACATACACTCCCTACTCTATCTCAATCATATTTCATCCCACACCAACTCGTACCAAATTATTCCAAGACTGTCTTCTCCAAATTCTTCAACTCTTCTCTTTTCCAAATTTCTTAACATCATACAAGAAGGCAGTGTGCAATCTCATTATGATCATTTTGCAACACCCCTCCACCTCCATATTTTCTTTTCCCACCACCAAAAGATTACGCATATCCCATAAAGTTTCCTTCAAGACAAAACTAAAAAACCCAACCTACTTCCTTACCCTCCACCCTCTCCAAACCAGCACTTGTAAGTAAGCTCAGATATGTCAACATACTCATACATACTATTCTAAAAAACCTTTCAAACTTCTTCCTTACTTCCTTTGCATAGTCACAATCCCATAGAACATGTTTCACATCTTCCACACCTCCACATCCCTCCCTTGGGCATCTATCTGATCTAATCATATCTCTCTCCTTCAGAAAAGCTTTAGTCAGAAGCGCATTATGCAAGGCCAACCAGGCCACATCTCTCTGTCTATTTGTCACTCCTTCCACACTTAAAAAACTCCATGTCCTAGCTGCTTCACATGATCTTAAACCTATAATATTACAAACCTTATCTTCCTTATACATAATTCTCTTTACTTTCATTTTATCTCCTCCCTCCAAACCCAACGCCTCCAATCCATATCCAGCCCTTATTACCTCAAGCCTCCTATAATGAGTTGACACAAAAAAGGAGACCGGTCTCCCCAAATCCCATCTCTTCCATTTCCATCTCCTAAACAACAATCCTCCCATATATTCCATCATGGCTGCCACCCTCCCTCCTACCATCACAGTCCTATATGCCACCAACCAATAATGCATATCAACAAACTTCACCAAGTCAGGAAAACTCAAACCACCAAACCCACATGGCCTTTTAACCACCTCTCTTGAAACACGTTCCATTCTGGATCCCCAGAAGAAAGTAAATAGCAGCTTATTTAAAGCGGAGTTCCGGGCAGAGAAACATTTTTTTGTTGAACATACCCCCGGGCAAGTCAGGGCTAGCACATTCCACAATGGCTAGCCTCTGATCTGTCCCGGTTCGCACTTACCTTTTAGAAGAAATACTTACTTAGAAATTTTCTTCCACAGCGTTTCCATCTCGGTTGTGGGCAGCTGAAGCCGGCGCGGTCCTCTTCTCTGTCTTCTTCCGCGTTTTCGTGTCCCAGAATGCACTGCACCGGCCCCTCTCGTCACTTCCGGCGCGGCGCCGCATTCCTAAACAGCTTCTGGGCATGCCCAGAAGCTGTTTAGCAGGGGAATGCGGCGTCGCCCGGAAATGACGAGTGGGGCCGGTGCGGCGCATTGATTCCTGGGAGCTATGACGTTTAGCTCCCAGGAATCATCGCCAGGCAGGAAGTGACGGGGTGAGCCTCGGCGCTGGAGGAGGAAGCTGTCATAGGTGAGTATTTACGATCGTCAATAAAAAGGTGAGTAAACAAAAAAAAAAAATAACTATCCAATTCCTTTTCAGGTGCGGCATACCTAGCAGAGGGGCACAAAAAAAAAAAATCTTTTTTGTGCCTGGAACTCCGCTTTAACTTAATTGCCCATATTTTCCCCATTGGAAACACCACGGCAGTATACAAAATCAAAGGAAATATCACTGCTTTCAATATCAGCACCTTACCCCTCAGTGACAAATCTCTTGTTCTCCAAAAATCTAATTTCTTTTTCACTTTATCATGAAGTATATTATAACTCTCTTTCCCTTTCACACCCTTGTCAAAAATGATGCCCAACACCTTTACTTCACTCCTCATCTCCAACCTGCTGTTACGGATCTGAACTTCCTTCCCTAAATTGCATAAGCAACTCTTCTCCCAGTTTACACTCATTTTAGATTTAGCACAATAAATTTCAGTCAATAATGCCACACGATCCACCTCCCTCTGAGATGATCCTATTACCACCACATCGTCCATATAAGCCAAGGACTTAACCACCCTTCCTGCCCCACCTGGGATAACAAAACCTTTACACAACTTATCCTTCTGAATACTCTTCAGCAATGGCTCAATCACACAAATAAAGGCTAAAGGAGACAAAGGGCACCCCTGTCTCACTCCAGATTTCACTTCAAAAAAACTACTCAGATTTCCATTAACCAACACACGACTTCGGATATTCGTATAAAAACCTTCAATCACTTTCAACAAGCCATCTGGTATACCTAAACTCTGCATGACTTGTCTCATAAAAACATGTGAGACCTTGTCATAAGCCTTTTCTAAATCCAAAGACTCTACCACCAATGGCACACCATTTTTGTTGGCATATTCCACCATGTCTCTAAGTAGAATCAAATTATCTGAAAGTCTTCTTCCCATTATTGCACATGTTTGCCAAGGCCCAATTACCTTTCCCAACACCATCCTCAACCTATTTGCCACTATTTTAGCCGCTGCCTTATAATCTACATTAAGAAGCGTTATAGGCCTCCAATTCCTCATATCTCCTCTATCTCCTTTCTTGAAAATAAGTGAAATCACACCCTCACTCATTGATTCAGATAACCGTTTATCGTTAAAAATCTTTGTAATTACTTCACACACATCTCGCCCTATAATCTCCCAACAAGCCCTGTAGAACTCCACTGGGAGGCCATCGCTTCCTGGAGTTTTATTCTTAGCCATGCTGAAAAAAACTTCTTTTATCTCCACCTCACCCACCTCCCTCTCCAACCAAACCTGATCTTCTTTACACAAACCATCCTCAAGTACTTCACAATAATCTCTCATATCTTCCTCATTCTCCACATCATATCCTTTAAATTGTCTCTTAAAAAAACCTTCCACCTCATCCACCACTTTCCCACCCTCCACCTTACCTCCTTCCACATTCACATATTCTAGCACATCCTTTTTACCACATACTTTCTTAAAGAAAAACCTTGTGCACTTCTCATTTTCCTCCATGTACTGTATTTTTGCTTGAAAAACAATCTTTTTACCTCTTTCTTTAACATGCTCTCTAATTTCCTCCTTTACCAACCTTATTTCCTCCTCCACCTCCAAACCTATTTCCCTGAAATGACATAAAGTTCTCAACCGCCATCCCAACAGTTCAAAAACTTCACTCCTCTCTTTTGCTTTCCTTCTTCCCCAGTTTCGAAAGAAACTGCAGATCCTTCTTTTCACCCAATCCCACCATTCAAGGATGCATACAAAATCCTTTTTCTTTCTTGACAAGTGAGAATACAACAGAACAAAATCTCTCTTTACATCCTCATCATCCAATAGTAAGGTATTAAGCTTCCATACCCCACTACCAAAATGAATACCACAATCCACCAAAAACTCAGCCTGAATCCCTCGATGATCTGAAAAGAATGCATAAAATGCTGAATATTCCTTAAAAACAAAATTTTTTGAACAAAACAAGAAATCTATACGAGACTTAATCCTGCCAGCCTCAGAAAAAAAAGTAAACCTATCTTCACCAAGATCCATTATTTTGCCCACATCCACTAGGCCAAGATCCTGAACTAAATTATTCAAAACGGTACTTGAAGCATCTAGACCTCCACCACTTCCTCCAACCCTATCAGTAGCCTCTCTTACTGTATTAAAGTCCCCAGCAACAATAGTAGGTATCCGACCAACCAAATGAACTTGCAAACTCTGCAAAAACTCAATTCTATCTTTTTTAACCGCTGGTGCATATAAATTGAAAATACGAAACTGAAATTTACCAAAAGCAAAAATTCCCATCAAACATCTTCCTGGGACGATAACTTTGTATTCTATAATCCTAATCCTACTATTCTGGACTAGGAAACCTACACCACAATTTTTATTGCCACAAGCTGGAGACCAAACAGCATCCCCTCTCCACTCCTCCTGCTTTGGAGGGTACTTAATAGCACATTCTTGTAGACAAAAAATATCTTGCTTCTGTCCAGCTAAAAACTCAAAAATCGCAGCTCTCCTGACTACTGAGCCAATTGACCTAACATTCAGAGAGGCTACTGTCACTGCCATCAAAATATAAATAAAGAGATTCAATAAACCAGTCATAACTCCTAGGTTATCCTTCCACCATTACTTTCCCCCATACTACTCCTTCTTGCTGACAGAACCGGGGAATCAGGGGGCTCCCCCTCCTCAGAAGAAGACAACACCCCCAAGAGCACCTCCGTCTCCGTCCTAGCCCTTTTACAACCACTCCTCTCTTCCTCCTCATCACTTTCAATCAGTCTTTGTCCAGGGGTAACCGAAACATTTCCCTCCATTTCCATTTGCGTACTCCACTCCAACTTCTCTAAACCGGCAGTTACCGGATTCATTTCCTCCACCACACCTCCTACCTCAACCACCTCCATCTCTTTAACACTTATTCCTGTGCCCAGCCTCCTTTCCTCCTCCACCTCCTTTCCTGTTACAATCACACCTCTCAACGGTACTCCAGTCTTAACTTTCACACCAGCCTCCTTCTTCTGCTCCACACCCGCCACCTGCGTACTGGCCCCTGTGGAAGCACCACCCCCTCCCAGGCTCCCAGCATGGTCTTTCTCTCCAACTCTTACATCTCCACTTGTCACTGGCACCTCTGCCACAGTCTCTTCCTCCTCCATCTTATCCTCCTCTTCCTGTATACCATACTCTAATATTAGTTCCAAAGTTCTCTTTGTTTCAGCAGATATCTCCTCAGCTGCCCCTGCCTTTGGCTCAGTTGCCTCAGCAGAGAACCGTGATCTATTCTGAAAACCACCTCTAACTGCATCTGCAAAAGAAAAAATCCTACAATCTGCTTTTTCCGGGCAATCTCTAGCTAAATGCCCAGCCTCATCGCATAAATCACATTTTCGAGGTGCCCTACAATCTCTAGCCACATGATCCTCTGCACCACACTGTCTACACCTCATAGTTTTTTGACATTCCTCTTTCTCATGCCCATACTCAAAACATGTCCTGCAAAAGGCAGGCTGCCCAGAAAAAAATAAAGAACATCTCTCCCCTGCCACTGTAAAAAAAGGGGGTGGTAAAATATATCTACCAGAATCATCCCTCTTAAACTTTACTTTGAATTTAATTTTACTCCTATACATTCCATAAGAATTCCTTACTTTAGTTCCAATATCCACAGATGTACAATATTTTAATAGGAAAATCCTTACAACCTCTCTTTCCAAAAAGGGATTATAGAGATGAACAACAACGTCTCTTTTTTCCGCATCAAACAGGTGATGAAGTTCCACGTCTTTCCAAATTCCAAGACCCATCTTCCTCGTGTATTCCTCCATAGCTCTTAGGCAAGTATCCTCCGAATAGAATGAGACATCGTAAATTCCAGTTGCAGGAAAATCCTGCAAAGCATAGATATCACTCACCGCCAGGTTTAATCCATCAAACAAGCACTCCTCGATCACCTTCTTCACCGAAAAACTCCTCCTCTTTTCTGGACTTATCACCAGCCGAAAGGATTTGGGTAATCCACGCCTCGCCATCTCTGCGAACCAGCAAACAAAAGTCTACCAGCCGCCCTCTCGCTAACCTCCGATAGCGTCCTACCCAATAGCAGCAGGGGGTGCACCTGTAGGAAACACCCCCAGGCCGAGTAGGACTGGTATCTTCGGAAACCTTCTGACTGCAACCAAGATCGCAGCCAAAAGGCCGAGAAGCGCCTTTTAAAGGACTGGTACTGTGTGTGTTCTTTGAACACAATTTCCACCACGCCTTGATTTCTGTACTCTGCCATACACAGCAGATGGCTACCCTCTATCCCACATGGGGAGAGCACTTCTTCCATAACTTTTTTTGCCAGGTCATCTTCAACATCGATCTCCATAACCTCAACTTTCACAGCATTTTTAAAGCGCACCTCACGGGCCGCTGAAGTAAATCTGCTATTTGCCATTTGCAATTGCAATTGCAAATTAGGTCTTCCCTATACAGAGAAACCTCTCTCCCCCTCGGCCTTCTACATCAGGGGGGTCCCCAAAATGTTGTATGCTCACCTGGCTCAGGCCCAAGGCCTGGCCCGCTGGTCCCCGAAATCCAAACCACGCGCGAGCACGCAGATCGCAAGCCAAAAGGCAGAGAAGCGATAACCCAATTATCGTCTTTTCCGAGCGCCGCCCGTCCAGGGCAATGTGAAGCGCTCACTGAGAGATGCTGTCTTCCGTCTGGCTCCCTGCAGACTACCCGGAGCCACTAATCCTCAAACTTTCACACCTAGCTATGCCTGAGGCCTACTTCCTCATTCCTATAGCACCTGGCCTAAGCACACCCAGACACCTGTCCAACTAACACCTTCGAAGGTCAAGGCCAGTTTGCTCCTCAATCTAGCCCTTAAGCGGCCAAGCCCAAATCCACATTGCACACACATGTATCCATCAGGTGCTCCTCGTTGATGCCTAACGAGGGCTTGCATTTGCATAGAGCCGCCTCCTGGTAACGTGGACAAAGCAACCCACTAGATGGAGACACAGGCCAGGAAATAAATCCCTCGACTGCCTGACTACTAGCCGACTCATTGACTACAAAGAGGGAAGTGGAGAAAAGTCAAGCCGTTCAATAGGACTCTGCATCGTCCTAGCTTAGACTTGTACATAGGCTTCATATCGGGCCTTCACACACTTTGTGCATATTAGCTGGCTGTCTTGTCGGAATTCAGGCCCTTGCTATCTAGCAATTAGCAGCTCTGTTTTTACCCTGCATGCAAGCTCTATCAGTTGGCTGTTGGGCTGCCAATTTCATAGACTTGATGGGCAGCCCAACAGCCAACTGAAGGAGCACAAACAGCAGGCTGCCAACATTGCTGCTAATTAAAAGCAACAGCTTACTGTGTGGTCATCTTCTAATAGGACGTTCTGTTACTAAAAAGATCTCCAAATAAGAAACTTTGTAAAATATTCACAAAAAAATATTTTCTTAATGAATTTTCTTATTTTTACTATACTCTTAATTTAACATTTGTGTCTTCTATGGAATAAAGTACATGTTGCACTTTGCGCCATGTGTCTTAGAGTTTTCTAACCCTAGTTATGAGTACTGACCTGCCCCCCTCCCCTCCTGCTGTAGCCTATCCAACAATAGCTATGAAGAAGACGGCTGACTCGTAGCCAAAGCTTGTCATGACTGTGAACAGTTTCCGAGACAACAATGGCAAGAGGGATGTAGAGGGAGGGGGCTCTCCATTACTTCTGCTGTTACTGGCAGGATCATAAGGTGATAAGAATGGGGGTAAAAAAGCGGAACAAATTAAAACTAAAGCAGCTACCTCATCTAAGGACTCGTAAGCTGCCTACAGAGTTTAATACATTCAAAATTCTCTGGAGAGAACAGAACCATAATACATTCACCAAATAGGGTACATAAAATTGAGAGTGAGTAGTCCTCCAGCTAAAGAATACCTAATCCTTACATCGGGAGGAGAGGGAAAAAAGGAGAAACAAGGAGGAATATTGTACGAGACAACAATGGCAAGAGGGATGTAGAGGGAGGGGGCTCTCCATTACTTCTGCTGTTACTGGCAGGATCATAAGGTGATAAGAATGGGGGTAAAAAAGCGGAACAAATTAAAACTAAAGCAGCTACCTCATCTAAGGACTCGTAAGCTGCCTACAGAGTTTAATACATTCAAAATTCTCTGGAGAGAACAGAACCATAATACATTCACCAAATAGGGTACATAAAATTGAGAGTGAGTAGTCCTCCAGCTAAAGAATACCTAATCCTTACATCGGGAGGAGAGGGAAAAAAGGAGAAACAAGGAGGAATATTGTACGTAGGATACACATAGGATACTGGGGGAGAGTCGTGTATTGTTACTTAAATCTTGGTGTGTTTTATGTCTTTCTTCTGGATCTGTGCAGTAATCCAGTGTGAAACTTTGCCTCTGTGGAGGAGCTGCCTGTAATACAGACTGGTCACTGCTGCTCTCTCCCCTTGTGCAGGGTGACTGGTCTGGTCTCCGCCCCTCCTATAGTTTTCTGCAGGCAGCTTGTACTGGTTGGAGCTGCTGGGTTCCTCTCACAGCTCTGCATAGGTTATGTACAGCAGAGTGATGATATCACTGCTACTGTTACAAGGTAACATCTGGATGTGCAAAGACATTTGATGCACACAAAGTGGATTTATATCCTTTGTGGCCGTTGAGGAATATCTTTAGATTAAATTTTTGTGCCTGGAGTTAAACGCTAGTAATGTTGAAGGCTAATCGTAAGTCAGCAATCCTCTTTTATATCTATGTTAAGAATCAAAATGAATAAAAAGGACTGAGCACCAAAGACCTTGAAACTCAATCACCCAGCGCTTTGTACTTAATCAGAACGTGTGCTGATGCACACAAACAGCAGCCACCTAAAATGAACAGAGTAATAAAAAAGGTGCATATAAATACGCACAAGCGGCGCTAAAACCAAACCTTGTCAAAAGATTGGATAAAAACCTATCTGGTGTAGGTATAATTAAACATACACATATACATATGTAGAACCATACAATATATATCTGCATAAAATATCAATATAAAATTGGTTTAAAACCATAAAGTCAGAGTCCGTGCAATAGAAGAGTCCATCACCACCAGTATTGCATGTGGGTATAATAGAACAATGTTACTCATATAGCGTTGCCCGGTGTATACCTCCACCTCACCACTCGTGGGACACCTGAGTAAACACGCTTACCAGAAGGCTCTAGGATAAAAGCCTGTAGAACTAATCCTGCCTGGACTCTCTCTGCAATCCGATCCCTGAAGGAGCCGATCATGCCAATAAAAATCTCCAAAAGATATGGTGCATAAGGAGGGAGCAGAAAGAAACCACATAGGGCAATACCGTTTGCAAAAAAGAGCATGCACCTTTATTCATATCTTCCCCCCTTCACCCATTACACTCACATCATATCAAATCCAAAACAGCATGTAGTAAATCAAATGTCGCTACGGTCACTGCCGACCGCTTACCGGACCTCCGCTCGCTTGTCGGCGTCCCGGAAGTGCCGGACCTCGAGGTCGTGCAGCGTCCTGTTGCCAAGGCGACCGCGCAAGTCACCGCCTAACGCGTTTCGTCAGAGGACTTCAACGGAGAGCGTGCTTGCGCGGTCACGTCACTCCCATTTATCTCGTACCTCCGCCAAACGTTAACCCCTTCCGCAGTCTCACATCGGCAGCGGAGTATAGGCGTCATCGGCACTCATTGATAACGGAGCCCATAATCACAGACACCGTCAATCAACATATATGTATGCTTATTCCGTAACATATTGATTACATATAATTACATCTGCATCAATGATGACTACAGTAACCATTTGAACATCGCATTCTATACGATGACAAGAAGCAGATGGTATATTCAAATTGGCATACCCATATGTTCCTATCCCATGATGTGATCTCACCATGGTGAGCCCCCATATTACATGTATGTGTACTATTCGTACATATACCTGGCTCCCATGGTAAAAAAACATTAAAATGGTTAAAATGGCTGCATACAATCCATATAAAATACATGTAAAAGTACATCAAATATTTCATTTTACATAAAACATTTTACATAAGGTATTTTTTCTTTATTTTAAAACCCCAAATAAAATGTTTGGAATTTAAAACTATTAGAAAAAATCACATTCTAAAAAACATCCCGCATGGGTGAACGGGTGCTTATTTAAAATGTAAGTATATTGTACTACTTGGAGGCATAAAATATATCAATTCGGAGGCCTACCTAGTATATGGGCCTATGCTGGTTCTACAATAAAAAATCAAAAGATCAATAATTTATCATAAAAGAACTACTTCAAAAGATACAGAGGAAGTAAAAGGAGCAGAGCAAACTCCCAATACCTCCTATGTGCTAGTCATTTATCCATTCTTAAAAATCGCTAATGAAACAATTCACATCAAGTTCCACATTGAGACCTCTGGGATGGAGAACATCGGTGAGATATATCCAGTAGGTTTCTCTACGTGATAACTCTCTCACCATGTTTGATCCCCTCCAATTGGGGTATAGCCTATCAATACCCCAAAATTTCAAACCCGAGGGGTCTTGGTTATGCTTGAGTTTAACCACTTTACCCCCAGCCCTATTTCGGACACTTTTTGTTCACAAGTTAAAACCAGTATTTTTTCCTAGAAAAATACTTAGAACCCCCAAACATTATATATATTTTTTTAGCAAAGACTCTGGAGAATAAAATGTCGGTCATTGCAAAATTTTTTGTCACGCGGTATTTGCGCAGCGGTCTTTAAAACGCCATTTTTTTGGAAAAAATTTGAAAAATCACATTTCACTAATTTTAAAAAATAGTAAACAGTAAAGTTAGCCCATTTTTTTTGTATATTGTGAAAGAACATGTCACGCCGAGTAAATAGATACCAAACATGTTACGGTTTAAAATTGCGCCCCCCCCGTGGGATGGCGACAAACTACGGTCAATAGAGATCTCAATCTGCGACGCTTTAAATTTATTTAACGGTTACCAGTTTTGAGTTAGAGTGTAGCTCTTTTTTTTAAATTATTGCCCACGCTCTGGCGATCGCGGCGATACCTCACATGTGTGGTTTGAACAGCGATTTCATTTGCGGCTCGACTTGCGTATACGTTTTTTTTGTGCGCGAGCTAACGGTGACGGGGGCGGCTAAATTTTTTTTTTTTTTCCTATTTAGAAACATAGAAACATAGAAACATAGAATGTGTCGGCAGATAAGAACCATTTGGCCCATCTAGTCTGCCCAATATATCTGAATCCTATGAATAGTCCCTGGCCCTATCTTGTATGAAGGATAGCCTTATGCCTATCCCATGCATGCTTAAACTCCTTCACTGTATTTGCAGCTACCACTTCTGCAGGAAGGTTATTCCATGCATCCACTACTCTCTCAGTAAAGTAATACTTCCTCATATTACTTTTAAACCTTTGCCCCTCTAATTTAAAACGGTGTCCTCTTGTGGTAGTTTTTCTTCTTTTAAATATGCTCTCCTCCTTTACCGAGTTGATTCCCTTTATGTATTTAAATGTTTCTATCATATCCCCTCTGTCTCTTCTTTCTTCCAAGCTATACATGTTAAGGTCCTTTATCCTTTCCTGGTAAGTTTTTTCCTGCAATCCATGTACTAGTTTAGTAGCTCTTCTCTGAACTCTCTCTAGAGTATCTATATCCTTCTGGAGATATGGCCTCCAGTACTGCGCACAATACTCCAAGTGAGGTCTCACCAGTGTTCTGTACAGCGGCATAAGCACTTCTCTCTTTCTACTGCTTATACCTCTCCCTATACATCCAAGCATTCTGCTGGCATTTCGTGCTGCTCTATTACATTGTCTTCCCACCTTTAAGTCTTCTGAAATAATTACTCCTAAATCCCTTAAAATTTATTTTTTCTTTTTTTTTAACTTTATTACAGGTTTTTAAAAAAAAAAAAAATCTGATCACTTTTATTGCTGTCACAAGCAATGTAAACATCCCTTGTGACAGCAATGTGTGACAGGTACACTTTATGGAGGGATCGAGGGTCTAAAAGACCCTAGACCCCTCCACTACACTTCCCTGTATGCAAAACGCCAAAAACGGCATTTTTGCATACAGCCGTTTTTTTTAAATCTGCCGCCTTTTGCGGCACAGTAACCCGGCATTCATCGGGACTCCATCCAGCCGGCGGACGTGTCGGCTGGGTGCTCGGGGCTCCCGGTGGGACGGGAGCCCCGAGCAAAGCCGCGGAAGGCGGCGGGAGGGTGGGGACGTCCCCTCCCGCCCCCCCGGGTAACGATCGAGCGGCTCCCGAGCCGCATCGATCGTTACCGACGGAAAGCCGACCGCCGGCTTCAAACAACGGTACCGGGATGATGCCTCTAGCTAGAGGCATCATCCCGGTATAACCACTCAAAGTCAGCCGACGTAGATCTACGTGGCTGGTCGTTAAGTGGTTAAAATGCAAAGACACGCTGTGGTCCTTGTAACCTTTAATAATATTTGTTATGTGTTCGGACACACGCTTGGATAGCGTTCTTTTTGTGCGTCCGATGTACATCAGGCCACAAGGACATTCCAAGCAGTACACAACATGGGTAGTACAGCAAGAAATACATTCTTTAATGTCGAACTGTTTACCATTGGCACTGGAGGTAAAGGAAGTCATTCCTCTTAGGTGTGTCCTCACCTGACGACAGGATACACACCTGCGGCAGGTGAAAAAACCCGCTCTGTCCCAAAACATTTTGGGTTTAGTCGGTGGATCTATAATCTTTTTTACCACCTTATCCCCAAAAGACGGGCCTTTCCTGTAAATAAATGTCGGAGCCTGTGGGATGACTTTACCCAATAGTTTATCTATGCAGAGGACACCCCAATGCTTCTTAAAAATATTTTCGACCTCTTTGTACTGTTCATTGTAATTTGTAATAAACCCCCACTCATGTCTTTTGTTTTCCTCTTTGATTTTGTCTTCCAGACAGTTATTTTGTGACAAATTCCCAACCTCCTGTATGGTGTTGTCAAGTTTGGAGGGGCTGTAGCCTTTTTCAACAAAACGTTTTTTTAGGAGTTCAGACTGCATCAGGTAGTCACCATCACTGGTACAATTCCTCCTGATGCGGAGGAACTGGCCCTTTGGAATGTTTTTTAGCCAGTTTGGATGGTGTCCACTGTACATAGGAAGATACCCGTTCCCATCCGTGGGCTTAAAGTACGCCTTCGTGCCCACTTTTCCGTGCTGCAAAAACACTTCCACATCCAGGTAATGGATGCTTGTCTGACTCCAACTGAAATCCAATCGGATATTATTCCTGTTGCTATTTAGATGTTGCATAAATAGAAGCAAGGATTCTTCCGTTCCTCTCCAAATCAGGAACAAATCATCTATATATCTTTTATATAGAATCAATTCTGTTTTTTTTATCTCGGTAGATGAATCTGTCCTCCCACTCTCCCATGAAAAGATTAGCTAAGCTGGGAGCATACTTCGCCCCCATTGCTACGCCTCTTTTCGGGGTATAAAACTTCCCTCCAAACCAAAAATAATTGTGGGAGAGACAGTAAATCAACAAATAACTCAAGAATCGTTTTTGGGGGTCAGGGATGTCTTCCCGTTGACTGAACGCCCAATTGAGGGCTAGAAGAGCATCATCATGTTGGATTACCGTGTATAGCGATGCCACATCGGCCGTCACCAAATACACATCTCCTGTGTCCAATCCCTCTAAGCTTATCAAGGATTTCAGAAAATCTTTTGTATCCTTTAGGTATGATTTGGTCATTACCACGCTATCCTGCAAAAAGTGGTCGAGATACTCGCCAGCTCTTGATGTGACCGAATTGATACTATTTACTATCGGTCTCGGTGGGGGATTATTAGCATCCTTATGGATTTTTGGGAGCGTGTAGATACCCGTGTAGGTACCCGGCTGTAGCTCGGGACCAAATATCTTTTCTCCTTTTTAGTGAGTATTCTGCTGTCATAACCATAAGTGATCAGCTCGTTCAATTCGTTACACGACAGCTTGGTTGGATCTCCCTCAAGCAGTTGGTATGTCTCCGAATCTGCGAGCATCTCGATCATCTGGTTATGATAGTACTCTCTCTGCATAATAACAACTCCCCCACCTTTATCTGCTGGATGAATTATCACATCCTGCCGTCTTTCTAAGGCTTCGAGACCCTCTTGGATATGTCTGGGATTAATATTCTTTTTTTGCTCAATTTGCTCCAAATCTCTCAGTACCAGCCTTTTAAAGACGTCTACACAGTGGTTTGATGGTTGTGCAGGATTGAAAAGAGACTTGTTTTTCAATCCGCTGTCAACACCAACTGTGTAGGTTGGTTGACTAGCTAATTTAGGCCTGCTATCATTCAAATAGTACCTTTTCAGGTTGATCTTGCGGATAAATTTGTGTATGTCCATATATACTCCAAATTTTCCCGATCGATCTTTTAGCCGCACATTTTAAACCCGCGTTTAAAATGTTAACTTCCTTATCATTTAGAGTGATGCCCGCAAGGTTGTAGATCCCACTTAAGCTGCCACCCTCTTTCTTTTTGTGGGTCTTCTTCCCTGCTCGGCATCCTCTATGTCTGATCCTGTCCAAAAATCTCTTTGGTCCGGTATTCCCCTCCATTGAGGGCCTGGATTGTTCATTTCGGGCCGTGGAGGGCCCTGGGGTGGGGGTGCCGGCGTATCCGCATCTCCCTCCCCTCCCCCCCTCCGACGTCCCCGGCCCCGTCCGCCCCTCCATAAAAAAGGGCGCGAGACTGGGGGATTCCATGGTCCGTTCTGATAGGCCAATGGTTCAAATTTGTTTTGTGTTGATACTGCATACTCACTATTAAAATAGTGCGTGTCAGTATGTGGTATGTAGCCAGGAGTTTTATTCCGTTTATTACGATGTTGGTATATTTGCTGTGTTCCAGCTTTAGGTGCACCTCCAGGTTGGTTATTAGGAGGTTTGCTGTTAACAAACTTTTTCCCTTTATAAATAACCTTTTTTGGTGTTCCAACTTTTTGGGCCTGTGTATGCAAGCTATTTGCCGGCATGCTCCTAACGGGAGTACCAGCCAGCCTGCTTACATTATTAGGACTAGGTCCCCCTACTGGCACTTCCGTATCCAGGGATTGCCACGAGTATAACTGTCCTTCCTTAAAGTCTTCCATGTCCCTGTGGAATTTTATCACCTTCTTCTTTTGGGTATCCCGATCCAATTTATCAAGTTTTTTCTTAACATCCACATTGAATTTCTCCAAAAGTGGATCATCCTTGGATGACTCTAAGGCTAATTGGATCCCCGCTATTTTTGTTTCCAACAGGGCCATTTTTTTCTTTTTTCTCTATAATACTAACTCCTGGAGTTTTAATCCTACAGAGTTAAAAAATTCCAGCCATTCAACTCTTGAGCTCTCATCGTCAAGACCAACCTGAGGAGTCACGTCCCAATACAGACTCCTCATGATGATCTTTTCCTTGATGTAACGCTCAAAAGTGCAGACATCCCACCAGGCGCGGATTTGTTTGTCTAAGAGGTGGCTTAAAGAAGACAACTGTCCGCTAATATCTGTTGATGCCGGTGGGGCGTCATTAGTGGCTGAAAATATGTTATCCAAAACAATGGGCCTATTCTTTAAAAAAGCAATAGCTTCCATAGCTGCTAGGTAAAACACAATATCAAAATGAATAAAAAGGACTGAGCACCAAAGACCTTGAAACTCAATCACCCAGCGCTTGTACTGTTAAGAATCCCCTTAAAGTTTTGTATTAAAATTAAGGACTCTAAAATTGAAACTCCCATCAGCATAGAGTGGTGAGGGGCTAGAATCACATCCAGGCTTTATTGCTCTCTGTGTCCCCTTCTGGAGGAGAATGGGCAGAGTTCTTTAAATCCCCCTACTTAGTAGTCTGACTGAAGTCTTCTTTACCAGTGGTTTTCAAATTTATTGAGACCAGGACCAGGTACATTCTTCCAAAACCTTCCATGCCCTAACAAGTTTATATTCACACAACAAAAGTATGGGAATGCAGAATATGTATAGAAATTCTGGATGGGGTGTCACCGTGGGGCGAATGAATGTTCTTCAGAAGGTTAGGGGGATACTGAAGCAGACTTGGTGGCCCTGTATGGGATGAGGTTTCTGGAGAGAGCTGGAGGCAACTGTGGGAGAGGGGGTTTTCTGCAAGAGAAGCGTTTTGTAGGGGCAATGTGGAAGATCAGAAGGCACTTTGGGGATGAAGGGACACTGTTGGGTTCACTATGGGAGCTGGAGGCTCTGCAGAAAGCTATTGAGCACTTCTAGGAGCTGGGGAGCAATGTGGGATGTGGGCAGGCACTGTGGGAATTGCAGGCTCTTAGGAGGCCTGGGGTCACTGTGAGAGGATGGGTGGCTTCATGGAAGCTGGCAGACACTGTGGAAAATTAGGTGATCTGCAGCTATCTGGAGGCCTTGAAGAAAGGAGGCTGCTGCCCCATGGTTGAGAGCCACTGTTCTGTACAATTATCTTTACATTCATTGCAGTAATGAATGCATTGTTAATAAGAATTGTTTGCTTTATACTTCAGGGTGTCAGTACTATTACCTAGGGATGTAACGATATCAAAATCTCACGGTACGATACAATTTCGATATTGACCTCACGGTACAATATTTATTGCGATATTGTGGAAAAGCTCACGGTATTGTTAAATAGCTCACGATAGTGTTTGTGATGATAATAGTGAAAAAATACCGACATTTATTCTGTTTTTGCCAGTCAACAGGCAATTTATTGTTGTATTTATGGATCCATCACAACATAAAACACTGATCACATAGTGCTTTTAAAGTGCAAGTTGTCGTCAGATGACTTCGCATGTTGCTTGTGTTTCCTGTGTTGTATCGCAGTTTACTGTGGCAGTGCTTGCACATAGTCCATTGTCTGTCCACCACCTTCTCTCCTTTTGCGTTTTTTGACACGGCGAAACCAAAATGTTTCCAGACATCTGATTTAAAAGCTGCAGGGGCTGGCACAATCTCAAATTCGGGGTTGTTGTTTTCATCCTTACAAGTATCGCTGTCGGCCATGCTGGCTTGCTGTGAGCTTGTGTGGACAGCGTGCAATCCTATTGGCTTAACAACGGTTGTTGTGACGACGCAGCGCAAAGGATCAAGGTCTATGTAGTTAACAATGATTTGTTCTGCGGGACTGTGTTTATTCCTCTTGCTTTTTTTTTTTTTTTTTAAAGTGATTTTTATTAAGGTTTTAGCAAACAAAATAACAAAAACAAAATAACATTGCAATGTGGTGAATAAGACATTAACCATTCGCACTCAAAAGAAAAAATACAGATAAACAGATGAACATTGCCAAAGAGACATGTCAGTTCAAAAGATTTCAACATAGGTAGTAGTGGTAGCATCGAAACTCGTGCAAGTACAGTAACATTAATATCGTCAATACCAGTGACTTTAGCATCATCTCTAATGTCCTGTGAGTTGTTGGTTCGGATACTATGTAGACCAAGCTGCCCATTTAGATTCAAAGCTAGTCATAGAATCCTTAACCCTTACTGCTAGCAACCTTTCATATTGATAGTTGAGGTTAACTTGTGCTAGTACCTCTACTTGGTTGGGTGCTAGGTTGCTCTTCCAGTGTCTGGCAATTATGAGTTTTGCGGATAATAGGATATGGGTTATTATCGTGCGGTGAATCTTTGGAAATTCGTGAATTCCTAGGTGTAGTATGGCTAGGGCAGGTTCAGGAGTCCTGAGATTACCTGTGATTTTGGACATAGTAGCAAATATTTGCTTCCAATAACTAGAGATGCCTACACATGACCAAAATACGTGGTATATATTGGCTGGTTGTCCGCATCCTCTCCAGCACAAGGGTGAGTAAGATGGAATAAATGTTGATAATAGGACTGGGGTCCTATACCAACGTGAGATAATTTTTTGGGCCAGGTCCCAGTGGTTTGCACAGTGAGTAGCAGCATAAACGATTTGGAAGGATTTAGACCATATTTGGGTTTTGAATTGTGCCCCGAGATCCTTCTCCCATTTAAGAATTGGGGGGGGGGTTTGGGCAGTGTTTTACCTCCTAGGAAGTTGTATATTAGGGAAATACCTTTCTCCGTTACTTCTGAGGCCGTGAAGAAGGCGTGTAAAGGTGCAGCTAAGTTTATAACCGGTAGTGGGAATTTATGGAGAAATCGTTAGATTTGTAAATATGAGTAAGACATTGATTTCGGAAGGTTGTAGTGAGAGGAAATTTCTGCCCAAGACCTAATGGTGCCCGATGAGAGTAACTCGTCCACCCATCGGATACCTAGGGAGATCCATGTGTTAGTCTTCAAATAGGGTATTAGTACTTCTAAGGTTTGAAGCGGGATGCGGAGTTGTGTAGCTAAGGGGTTCTGACTAGTGGATGACAGCAGTTTCCTCCAGGCTTGAATGGTGGCTTGGGTTGTGGGGGGTAATGGTTGTAGATCGAGTGGTCTCCACGAGTCTGTCAGAAGCAGAAGGTGCAAGGATGCAGACCAAGATAAAGCGGTCTCCAGCCCTACCCACACCGCCTCCGGCGACTCTAAGAACCATTTTTTTACTTGTGCAAGAAGTGAGGATATATAGTAGTCTTCTAACACTGGCCAACCCACTCCACCCGCTCTCTTATGCTGTATTAAGTGGATCTGTGAACACCTAGGTCTCTTGCCCAGCCATACATATTGTTTCAATATGGATGTCATATCTTTAAAATATTTATGGTGGATAGGCATCGGAATGGTTCTGAATAAATACATTATCTTAGGCAGCTCCATCATTTTGAAGGAGGCTATTCTGCCCATCCAGGGTTGTTAAATTTTTGCCATACGAGACAAGTTATGGAGGATCTTAAGTAGTAGAGGTCTGAAGTTTAGCTCTACAATCTTGGTAGGATCTGCCGCCAGTTGGATGCCCAGGTAAGGTATAGAGCGGGCCGCCCATGTGTATGGGAACTGCTGCTGCAAGTGGCGCTTGGTGTGCGGGTTGATTCCAAGGTCAAGTATCAGGGATTTATTGAAGTTTACTTTGTAGTAAGATAGGGAGCTGAAACGGTTGAGAATTTCATGAATGGTGGGGAGGGATATTAAAGGCTTGGTAATTATTAAAATGACGTTGTCGGCAAACAGATTAATTACGTGTGGGAAACAGTTTACTGTAACTCCAGAGATTAGGGGGTTCGATCGCATAGCCTCCGCGAGGGGTTCCATCATCAAGTTAAAAATAGCCGGGGACAAGGGGCAACCCTGTCTCGTACCGTTTCTAATCTGAAATTCTTTGGATAGGAAACCAGATGTGAAAACCCTCGCGGAGGGAGAGGAGTATAGAGCTAGGATCGCTGAGACAATTGGTCCGTGGAAGCCACATTTATTTAGAGTGGCCGTCATGTAGCCCCAATGTATCCTATCGAACGCCTTTTCGGCGTCGATAGAAAGCAAAAGAGTCTGAGTTTTGGAGAGTCGAACATGGTGAAGCACGTTCAATAGGCGCCTAGTGGCGTCCGGAGCTTGGCGACCCTTGGTGAATCCTGTTTGGTCAGGTTTCATGAGACTGGGGATGACTTCGAACAAGCGTTTAGCGAGCAGTTTGGCATATATTTTGATATCAGTATTTAAAAGGGAAATCGGGCAGAAATTTGGGGGTGAATCTGGGGATTTGCCCGGTTTGGGCAGGGTAACAATATGTGCAGTGAGCATTTCTTTGGGAAGGGACCCCCTGCCAGCGGCTTCTGCGAAGAGGGATTGAAGGTGAGGAGTGATGATCGGTAGGAAGGTTTTGTAGTACTCGTTCGTCATCCCGTCTGGACCAGGGGACTTGTCAGCCGGGAGAGAAAGGACAACAGAGTGTATTTCAGTATCAGTAAAGTCTGCGTTAAGGAAAGCCAGTTGGGTGTCCGAAAAGTGTGGTAACTTGAGGGAGTTTAGAAATTCTTTGATTAATGGTTCTGAGGGTTGGGGAGTAGAAGGGTCTTCCCTAAGGTTATATAGAGAGCCATAATATTCCGCGAAGGTGTCCGCTATGATTTGGGGATGTTCTATCTTGAGTTTGGTCTTGTGGTGAAAAAGATGGGGAATGGTAGCTTTAGTCCTCCGAATTTTTAGTCGCCGTGCCAAGAATTTACCTGCTTTATTGTGATTAGCGTAATAAGTAAGTCGTAGACGGCGCATGTATGAGTCATGTTCCTGGCAAAAGAATTCCCGGAGCTGACGTCGCAGCTCAGAGAGCTGGGCCGCCAGCATCGAGGATGGCCTCATGAGCGTTCCAATTAATAAATGGGTTCGTGTCATGCGCACAGTTTGTTTCAAAGTACCCCTTAAGTTCCTTTCCTAACAGCTCTCTACCGGACTCATCCTGGAGGACAGAGTTGTCGCATCTCCAAATCCTTGTTTGGCCTACATTCGGGCCTGTCGCTAGAGTAAGAGTGACAGTTGCATGGTCTGACCATAGAATATCGTGAATGTCAGTTTTTGTGACTTTTGGTAAGGACAGTCTGTCCACCAAGATGTAGTCCAGCCTAGAGTATGAGTTATGTCTGGGCGAATAAAAGGAATAGGTTCCTTTGTCAGCATGCTGACATCTCCATGCGTCATACAACCCCTCAGCCTGCAGGGCCCCTCGTAGACGTGAGGGAACCTGCCTGCCAGGGGTCGACGAGTCTAATACAGCATCTAGGGTTACATTCAAATCACCACAAACCAAGACAGAGCCCTGTCGCACCTTCGAGATCAGCTTGAATAAACGAGTGAGGAATCTCGATTGGTGCGAGTTGGGCGCATATGCATTAACTACAGTGAATAAAGCTTTATTCAGTTTACATATTACCACAATGTACCGTCCCTTGGGATCAAGAATAGAGTCCACCAGTTCGAAAGATAGTTTGGCGTTGAAGGCTAGGAGGACGCCCCCTTTTTTCTCTGTCCTAGAGGCCAAAAAGATGTGGGGGAACTCGTTGTGAGTACACGAGGGTGTTTTGTCTTTGTGGAAATGTGTTTCTTGAGCAGCTACAATGTCCGCCGAGCGCTGTAGGGCTTCCCTCCAAAGCGATCGTCTCTTTGCGGGGTGGTTAAGACCCCGCACATTAAGTGACATCAGGGATATAGACATGGGTAATCACATAGTTAAACACTTGGGGGCCACTGGAAGTGATGGATAAGAGAACATGAAGGTAAGGGAGAAGTATCAGACGTAGGATCGAATTGCCAAAGAAACCAGTATAAAGTAGCCAAGCATATCTCGGAGCAGATAGGTCATAGTATCCATGTTGCAGTAAAGACGGAACACAAAGTTTGTGCGAAAACGTTCCTGAGAGTGTGCCACAAAAACGGAGGCATATTAAACTTGCAAAAAGTAAAACAAAAGGGGATAAGGGACAAAGGGTAAAAAGGGTGGACCTGTGAAAGTCCGTGCAGCGCATGCTGCCTGATCAAAGTGGGGGTAGGTACGGTGGTATGTACCTAAAGGTGAGCCCAGGGAAGTAGGTCACGAGGTAGAAAGTGGAGAGACCCGTCAGTTGCGCTTTTTCCTCCTGTTGTTGGACCGTTTGGGCCGAGCGACCTGCCAGTCAGGCGTGAGGTGCTTGGGATCCATCAGTTGGGCACGGTTATCAGGACGAGGTGGGTCAGGTGGGTCACGGGGAACAATGCCCCATTCTTTTAGGAGCTTTAGGCCGTGCTCCAGCGAGGTAATAAGATGTGTGGAATCATTGTAAGTCACACTCAATTTTGCCGGGTACTTCCATTTGTAAATCACATTGTGATTTCTGAGGGCCTTAGTAATGGTTGACAGATCCCTCCTCTGCTGCAGAGTGTGCTTCGAATAGTCCATTAGGCAATAACTGTAAGGACTGTGCATGAGGTGGAATGTTGTCTTTTTTCCTGAACGCCTCCAAAATGCGTTCCTTCACTTGAAAAAAGTGAACTCTCAGAATAACGTCTCTGGGCACTTCCTGGGGTAGAAAGGACGCCTTAGGGATCCTGTGGACTCTGTCTATTGTCAGGTCTGCAGCCGTGAGGGACGGAGCTAGGTCTTTGAACAGCGAATGAACATAATGGGGTAGTTGTTGCGGTGTGACAGTCTCAGGGACGCCTCTGATCTTTATATTATTTTGGAGTGACCTGTCTTCTAAGTCAGCCAGTTTATTCTTAATCATGAGGATGTCATCCTTATGAGAGTTGTGTGAGTCTACGAGCACATTATAAGAGACAGCAACTTCTGATAGTTTACTTTCAGTCACATGTACCCTTTGACCCAGATCATGTATGTCAGCCTTACATTGGTGGACCGCTGTAAAAAGATCAGCATGTAGGGAGGCTTTAAGGGACATCATCATTTCCTTCATGGTGATATCTGATATTAGTTGGCCAGTGGTCGGGAATTGTGCTATGGGGTCATTCTGTGGATTATATGCAGGAAAAGGTACCTGAGACCGGGATCCAGTTTCCATCGCGTCCCTGCGGATGTCTGTTTCCCTTCTGGGTTTAGATTTCAAGGGGCTCCGTGTAGAAGGAGTGCTTGCCCCAGAGTCAACATATGTGGAAGGAGAGCTATTTGCCTCGCTGGTAACGGCTTCCATGTCCTCTGAGAGCAGGGGTTGCTGTGCTCCGGGCAGCGGAGGGTCAGTGTGAGGAGGAGAAGGCGGTCTCCCGCCATCTTGGTGGAGACCAGCGTGGGGCAGCGCCGGGAAACACTCCGGTAATTTCTTTACCTGTAGCGTGGCTGGGCGGATTTTACTCATCTTGGCTGATGCGGGAGTGTGTCCGGTGTGCGGGGACAGTTGTGGATGACACGAGGATGCAGCGGATCTCCGGTTAGAGGCTGTTATCCCTGGGCTCGGAGCGGAGCTCGCTCAGACTGCGGCCATCTCAGTGAGCGGTCGCCATGCCCCCTATTCCTCTTGCTTTTTGACGGACACCTGTCCTTTTAATATTGTAACCCAACCACGACGATATCGAGACACGTTTACCACCGCAATATCGTTACATCCCTACTATTACCTGCACTGGGGTAACGTGAAGCCTGTTGTCATTTTGTCATCATGCTGGGAGGACATCAGTCATCGCACTGACAGCCAGAATATCATCAACCATACCATCAACAACCTGGTGAGTTTGTGGGCAGGGCTAGCCATAAAGTTAAGGAGCAGACTGAACAACCTGTTCTGATTCTCTTGTTTATGTAATGAATAGTCGGTAGTTAGAACAATTAGTTTGCTTTCCCAAAGCTGAACTATGGATAGTAAAGCAATTCCTTAATTGATACCTTTGTGCCTGCTGAATGTGGCCTCCCAGAATATAAGGTTAGGGGGAGCATTTATTGATCCACCTACACCTATGGAACAGTGGCAGACCAATTTAGTTTAAAGCTAATAAATAATTAATTAGGGATATTTGCATAAATAACCTAATTGGTTCAAATTTCTTTTTAGTTGTTTTAACGGTTGTTTTTTGATGTGCAGAGCATATAAAAAGAGATAGCTGCGTCATCAGCTACCAGTCGGCGGGGACAGAGAAGAAGAATTGTGCCTGTATCTGTGACTCCTGTTTTTTTTTTGTGCCTGTGACTCCGGTTGCCAGCATGCAATCACTGCTTCAAACTGTCCTGGAACGGGCCGGTTTCGCCGGCGGGGAGGAGTGGATTCGCCGCTGCTTACAGATCCCTGACTTTCCGGTCTCTGAGGGTGAGGATGCCCTGTTCCTGCCATCTCGCCTCCTTCTCCTACCTTCTCTGACGGCGTTCAAGCAGTTCATCTTCCTGGGACATCCATGCCTGCTAACGTCCGCCCTGCTCGTAACCGCCACCCCCGGTCTCCACCTCCTGATGCCGCGTCATCTCGTCCCGCTTTGTCTCCTCCTTCACTTAGACCTTCTGATCGGCAATTTCCGCCTGCATTGCCGGGTCCTTCCGGCGCATGCGCAGTGGCCAGAAGCGACAAAGAACCCAGAACCAAGCGAAAGCCTCGCAGGTTCGAATCCCTGTCCCCTACACGCCGCTCCGTTGCACCAAAAAAGAGCAGGGAGCTGAACATTTCAAGGAACAATTCTTTAATAAATGTTGATCCGGTTGTTCTCCCTGTCCCCCCCCCCCCCCTGTCTGCTCTGTTTCTTCACAGGTTGCTGTTACTGATCCTGGATGTCATCCTCTGGTGCCACCTATTGGTACAGAAGGGGTACTGCCTGCACAACCTTTGTCTACTACTGTGTCAGCCAGATCTGCTGTTGGTGAGTCTGACAATGTACAAATGTTGTTGGATTTAGCAAGTTCCTTTAATGTATTATTGAACAAATGTATTAATGTTCCTGTTGCTGTTAATAATTCCGTTGCTCCTGTTTGGAATGACCGTGTTGATCATAATTCGTATGTCTTGCCCTTATACTGAAGCAGAGCATGACCCCTCCCTTCCAAAACTGGGCCGGAGGGCAGTATTCCAACATGATAACGACCCCAAACACACCTTTAAGATGACCACTGCCTTGCTAAAGAAGCTGAGTGTAAAGGTGTTGGACAGGCCAAGCATGTCTCCAGACCTAAACCCTATTTAGCATCTGTGGGGCATCCTCAAACGGATGTTGGAGGAGTGCAAGGTCTCTAACATCCACCAACTCCGTGATGTCGTCATGGAGGAGTGGAAGAGGACTCCAGTGGCAACCTGTGAAGCTCTGGTGAACTCCATGCCCAAGAGGGTTAAGGCAGTGCTGGAAAATAATGTTTCTATTTCTACTACCGTACCTTGTAATGTCTCCTCCGCACATCCTCCTGTTTTAGTGGCTACGGTTCCAGAGAGTTGTTACAGGGAAGCTATGGCATGCGAACTTTCGCCTTTGGGTTTTCACCTTCCATTGGCGATTAAAGAAAAAATTTCCAAAGAAAGTAGGTTTGAGAGAAGGGATTCTGAGTGAGCTAAAGATCATAAAAGAAAAACGCCAGCGCGGTCATTCAATAATTGGCTTCAGGCCTTCTGCATTTACGCTAGCGTTATGGGTGAAAAACATCCTGACCTTTGTAGCGGTCTCTTCCAGCATGTCAAAATAATTTTAGAAGCTTATAAAAATTTTAATGGATTAGCTTGGTTTTATTATGACGAATCTTTTCGCCAAAAACTGGCTATTCATAAGACGCTTTGTTGGGGTATGAAGGACGTGGGCCTCTGGCTCAATCTTTTATTGCCACAACGTTCTTTACCAAAACCTGCTACTGTTACTGTTGGAACGATTAAGAAGGGCCTGTGTTTTGGTTTCAACGAAGGGCAATGTAAATGGCCGGGTTCATGTAAATACAAACACGAATGTACTCATTGTTCTGGGGCCCATTCGGCTTCCAGATGTTTTAAAAAATTGGCCTCTTTGTCTACACATCCCCAAAAGGAATTTTTTCTTAAAAGCGGCCACGCCAGTGAAGGTAATAGAAATGTTGCCGTGGCTCCGAATGTGGCCAAGGCAACAGATGGCGGACATGCTGTATAATGGTTTCTCACAAGGTTTTTTGTTACCTTCTTACACGGGTTCAGGTTGCTTAGTTTATAAGAACTTGAGTTCTGTGACCAAATACGTGTCTATTGTAGCTGATAAAATATTTAAAGAGCTTTGTGAAGGGAGGATTGTGGGTCCTTGTGATTCCCCACCTTTTTCGGAATTTAGGGTTTCTCTGTTGAATCAGTCCTAAAATGGAGCGTAATGCCTTTCGCCTAATTCATCACTTGTCCTTTCCAAAAGGTTTTTCTTTGAATGATGAGCTGGATGCAGAGATTTGTACAGTCTCTTATGCATCTTTTGATGATGCTTTGCTTATCATACAAAATGTGGGTCATAGGGCTCTGCTTGCGAAAGCAGATATAAAATCGGCTTTTTGCTTGCTTCCGATTCACCCAAGTGCGTTTAACTCATTGGGTTTTGAATTTAACGGTTACTATTTTTCCGATAAGTGTCTCCCGATGGGATGTTCCTTATCTTGTAGGTATTTTGAGCTTTTTTCCTCGTTTTTGGAGTGGGTTGTTATGGTGCGCGCTGGTTCTAAAAACGTTCTGCATTACCTTGACAATTTCCTTTTTGTTGGTAAAGCAGAATCTTTGGATTGCTTGTACGTTTTTACGGAATTTAAGCTCATGTTTAATCAGTTTGGTGTCCCTTTGGCAGACGAAAAGTCTGTTTCTCCTACGCATTGTTTGGAGTTCTTGGGTATAACCATCGATACTATCTCCATGGAGTTTCGTTTGCCCCCTGCAAAGATATTTCGTTTGGTTACTTTAATAGATTTTGTTTTATCTAAAGGAAAAGTGACTTTACAAACTTTGCAATTTTTGTTGGGTTTATTGGCCTTTGCATCTTGTGTTATTCCGATTGGTAGGATATTTTCTAGACGTCTTTATGTCTATGGCAGGTGTTGTTTCGCCTTTCCATTTTATCCGTATTACTAGCAGTTTAAGAGAAGATCTTATTGTTTGGAAAAAAATGTTGAATAATTTTAATGGTAGTACTTTGTGGAGACAGCCTTTTTGTCCTATGTCAGCTTTGAATTTGTTTACCGATGCCTCGGGTGCTTTTGGTTACGGTGCTTTTCGGCAAGGCCATTGGTCAGCTGGTTTGTGGCCGGAATCCTGGCAAAAAAATGGTTATACTAGAAATATAGTTTTACTTGAACTACTTCCCCCTGTTGATTTCCCTGGAGCTGTGGGGCACACATTTTAGTGATAGGAACATCTTCATTCTGACAATTTGGGTGTAGTATACGCTGTCAATTGCTTGACGTCAAAATTCTTGCCTGTTGTTACGGTTTTGCGACATTTGGTTTTTAAATGTCTGGAGCTAAATATTTGGATAAAGGCTAAGTATGTCCCTGGTGTTTGTAATTTAATTGCAGAATCTTTGTCTTGTTTGCAGCTGGACCGTTTTTTGAGCTTTGGTTCCAGATGCAGACGCTCATGGGAGTCTTTCTATAAATTGACTTGTGCTCCTTCGCTTATGTCTTGGTTTTCTGTTAAACAAGCTATGAAGGGTTATCGCAGACAGCATTTTTCTTCGGCCTCCAGGTTTCCGGTTACGGCTGATATTTTAAGGCGCATTTGTGTAGCCACCAATAATATTTGTTTTTCTCCTTTTGAGGCATTATTGTTTAAAGTGGCTTTCTGTATTTGTTTCTTTGGAGCGTTCAGAATATCTGAATTGTTGCCAAAAAACTCAGTTTCCCTTTCGGGGCTTTTGTATTCGGATGTTAAGCTGCATACGAATTTTGTACAAATTGATTTGAGTAAAAGTAAAACAGATCAAATGGGTCTTGGACGTTGGATCACTCTTTGTCGTTTCAATGACCCATTGATCTGTATTGTCGGTTTACTTTATGATTATTTCCGTATTCATCCTGCTGGTACTTGCCTTCTTCTTCATGAGTCGGGCCACCCTTTGACTATACATCAGTTCGACTCGGTTTTGAAAAAAATGTTTGTTACATCTTGGTCTACAGCACCTTCGCATTACCTCACATTCCTTCCGTATTGGGGCCGCTACTGAGGTGGCTAATTTAGGTTTGCCGGTACCGGTTATTAAAAATATTGGTAGATGGGATTCTTCCTGTTATCGCTCTTATGTTAGGCCTAATTTTCTTATTTGATTTTCAGGTCTTCGAAAGCACGTATGGATTTTGGGGCATTCCTTCGTTTTCTGGGCCTCACGTTGTGCAGCACTACGTAATTACGGCTCAAACCTTGGTTTTGACATGGACTATCTACAAATATGGTGGTTTGGGAAACGGGGAATGAAATGTACTGCTTTGTCTGTTTATCTATCTTTCTTGTTGTTACATTGGCCTTCCCCTTCTATTGTAATTCTGCATTTAGGTGAAAACAATATTGGTTCACAAAAAACTTTGGATATCATTTCCACTCTTAGGTTAGAATTTATTCAATTGGGTTCTCTTTTTCCGAATGCTATTTTTATATTTTCGGAAATTGTTCCTAGACTGCAATGGACATTACGACCTGAATTTAAATTCTGTAAAATTGTTAAAAGATGAATTAAAAGAGTTTTGGAAAAATTTATGGCGTCGGTAAACGGTTTTTCTTATCGCCATTTTGATCTGGAGGGTGATCTTCCAGGTTTTTATCGCTCAGATAATGTTCATTTGTCTGATATAGCCTTGGACATTCTAAATTTGGGTTTTGAAAATTGTATTGAACTGGCCTCGGTTTGGTTGGTGGGGTGCCAGGCTCCTGGTGTTTGAGCCTGGCTGGTGGATGGAAGTTTTAGTGTACATGTTTAACTCGAGCGGTTATAGCTGAGTTAACATACAAGTTTATTGGTTTTTGTTTTTAATAACAAAATGGTTTAACCACTTGCCGACCGCCGCAAGTACATATACTGCGGCGGTCAGCCCCTCACAGGCAAAGTGACTTATGGATACGTCACTAGCCTGTGAGGCTCTGGGGAGCGAGCGCGCGCCGCCGGAGGTGCGCTCCCGCGCGGTCACGGACCCCCCTGCGCGTGTGCCCTCCGGACCCGATGTCCGCCGGGCACTAGCGATCGTCCGTGACAGCGGGAGAATGGCAGGCGGCTGATGTAAACAAGCCGCCTGCCATTCTCCCCTGTGTATGAACAGTGATCATACGGTTCTACTATGTAGGACCATTGATCACTGTTCCTACACTTCAAGCCACAGCCAATCACAGTAAGAATCACGCCCCTAGGGACACACACCACCCCTCCCTCTCAAATAAAGTTAACCCCTTCACTACCAGTGTAATTTTACAGTAACAGTGCATATGTATAGCACTGATTACTGTAGTAATGTCACTGGTAACCCCAAAAGTGTAAAAAATGTCAGTCAAGGGTCCGATCTGTCCACCGCAATGTCGCAGTCCCACAAAAAAAAAAAACGCAGATCGCCGCCATTACTCGTTAAAAAAAAAAACAACAAAAATGACAAAAATCTTTCCCTTTGTTAGTAAACGTGATAACTTTTGCGCAAACCAATCAAAATACGCTTTTTGCGATTTTTTTTGCCAAACATATGTAGCATAAAACAAATCGGCCGAAAATGTTAAAAAATTTTGATTTTTAAATTTTTTTTGGGGAATTTCATATAAAAAAATGTGAAAAATATTGTTATTTTTGCAAAATTGACGCTCTTTTTTTTGTTTATAGCGCATGATCAAAAAATCGCACAGGTGATCAAATACCACAAAAAGAAAACTCTGTTTGTGGGAAAAAAAAGGGACGTCAAATTTGTTTAGGTACAGCGTCGCACGACTGCGCAATTGTCCGTTAAAGTCACGCAGTGCCGAATCGCAAAATACCCCCTGGTCAGGAAGGGGGTAAAATCTTCCGGGGCTTAAGTGGTTAATAACAAAAGTGAAAATAATATATTGTACTTAAATATATCAATAAAGGGCAGTGGCCAGTTTCAAACCACAATTTATGGTGTTGTGCTATTTTATTGAACTAAGGTAATGTTTTAGAGAGGTTCTGTCTACTGTCCCATATAAGGTTAGGGGGAGCATTTATTGATCCACCTACACCTATGGGACAGTGGCAGACCAATCAGTTTAAAGCTAATAAATAATTAATTAGGGATATTTGCATAAATAACCTAATTGGTTCAAATTTATTTACAGTTGTTTTAACGGTTGTTTTTTTGATGTGCAGAGCATATAAAAAGAGATAGCTGCGTCATCAGCTATCAGTTGGCGGGGACAGAGAAGAAGAATTGTAGCGCCCTCCCTCCCTCATTTGTCACGGCTCCTTTTTTGGATGTATGCAGTGTCTCCATATGGATGGAAGTTGTGATGGAAGTTGTAGTGTACATGTTTAACTCGAACGGTTATAGCTGAGTTAAAATATAATTTTATTGATTTTTGTTTTTAATAACAAAATGGTTTAATAACAAAAGTGAAAATAATATATTGTATTAAAATACATCAATAAAGGGCCGTGGCCAGTTTCAAATCACACTTTATGGTGTTGTGCTATTTTATTGAATTAAGGTAATGTTTTAGAGTGGTTCTGTCTACTGTCCCATGAGTTTTGTGCTGGCAGAACAGTGCGCAAAATGCAGCAACTTGATTAGCAGGCTTGGTAACCAAGGTCCTTCCTAATGCCAGGTAGTCTCCATGGAGGTCTGGAGAACTGTCCCAATTCTATCTCTCCTATTCCAGAACCTGATCCTAAGCCTTTCCCTGATTGGCAGGTGTCTTTCCCTGTCTTTACACCCCCCACATTGCGGGTGCACTGAAATGATCCCTCAGAGGATTTGTTTAATCTCTGCGTATCACCTGAGAATATGTAACAGTTAACAACTACTTGGAGGTGATAATAAAGACAATATTTTTTTTAAAAAAATAACAAACAGGTCATACTTCCCTGCTCTGTGCAGGGGTTTAGCACACAGCAGCCCTTATCCTCCTCTTCTCAGGTCCCCCGCTGACTCTCGTTGCCCCTCCCTCCTTCCAAATGCCCAAGAGCAAGCAGCTTGCAATGTGGGCACCCAAGGAGGCGCGCTCCCAAGCTGCTGCTCTGTGTGTCCATTCACACACAGAGCCATGGCTCCGCACCGCCCCCTCTCTCTCCTCATTGGCTAACTAGCTGTGATTGGCAACTGCTGCTAAGGAGGGAGAGACCCAGCAGAGCCGAGGCTCCCATGCACGGCGCTGGAGAAAGTTCAGGCTCAGGTAAGTATTAGAAGCTGCTGCACATAGAATGCATAAAGGTAAAAAAACTTGAGCCTTTAGAACCACTTTAAGGGACAGAAAGGGCTTTGTGGGGGGGGGGGGGGGCTGAGCAGAGAAACAGGTCCTCTCCCTAAAATATATTTACATATTTTTATCAAGTAGTAAAAGAGTGTAGCCACCCTGCTTTAGACCCCATGCACATGGTCATATCTTTGTGCCAAGGCATACAGCCACTAATACAAGTGAATGGCTGTCATTGGCCATGGTTGTCTATGTGTCAATGGAGATTCTATTGGCATTCACCCAAGCACGCCATTGTACAGCCATTCATTTGTATTGGTGGCTGTATGCAGCAAGTGTGGCTCCCTGGACACTAAAAAGTGCCAGAGATTGTTTCTCTCAGCGCATAGTTTCTGCTAAGTGACCATTTGCAGCCAGGGCCGGCCTTTGGGGTGTGCGAGCTGTGCGGCCGCATGAGGCGCCATGGGCAACAGGGGCACCGTGCGGCCATCACAGCTCGCAGACTGTGAGTCGCAGTTAGTTACACACATCAGTGGAGTCCGACTGTCTGAACAAGTCACAGCAGCAGGCGCTGCCAGATCCCCCTGCCCTGGGAGTGGGTGAAGAGTTATGCATTGCATCGGCACCTGAAAAAATAAAATGGCTGCTGCCGGCCCCCGAAAGGCAGACTGCGCATGTGCGCACCGCTGCTCGGGAGAGCCCGATTCCCGAAAATGCTCGGCTATTCTCGGGCAGACGGCACATGCGCAGTGGCATCTAAGCACCGGGATGCGCCATTTTTAATTGCAAAGCCACCGTCCACCAAACAGTAAGTCACTGAGCCCTGTGCTGTGTAGTGTATCTACTTTTAAGAGAAATTATACAAGATAAAAAGCCTAGACAATGAAGGGGAGGATATAAGGGACTTAACATAAGGAGAAAAAAAAAAAAGTAAAATACAATAAAATAATATATAAAAATATGTTTACTACATAATTGCATTGGTAATGGCAGTTACATACATGTATGGAATGTAATGTATCATGTATGTATTGTATGTATACATGTATGTAATGTAATGTATGCATGTATGTAATGTAATGTAATGTATGTAATGTATGTAATGTGTTTATATGTAATGTAATGTATGCATGTATGTAATGTATGCATGTAATGTAAGAATGATGTATGAATGTAATGTATGTATGTATACATGTAATGTAATGTATGTAATTTATACATGTATGTAATGTAATGTATACATGTATGTAATGAATGTAATGTATACATGAATGTAATGTATGTAATGTATGCATGTATGTAATTGCCATTACCAATGCATGCAATTAAGTTGTAATAAACATATTTTTATTAATTATTTTATTGTATTTTACTCCTTTGTTATTTGTCTTATGTTAAGTCCCTTATATCCTCCCCTTCATTGTCTAGAATAGGGATGGAGGTGCCTGTTTCACATGTGGAAGAAGAAAAAGTTTATTGGGGACTTTTTGTTTGGAGCACCCAGTTTTTTTTTAGCACATTATAAGATATATTTGTGTATTGAGATTTATTTAATATTCGTAGTACACATCTAATGCACTGTATTTTGATGCACATTTATGTTGCACTATTTATTTGAGGTGTGATATCACTGTATACTCATTAGTTTACAGTAACGGTATAGAGGATTTTTTTTATGTGAGTTTACATTTTTATTCCATCACCGTTTGTACACTGTAATTATTATTTGCACTTTGGCGCTGCATTATTTATTCATTTTGGCCTGTTTCACATGCACCTCATAAAGTCCCTGCCTATTTGAGGAGAATTAATTAGAGTGAATCACCAACCTGAATATTGGATATACTCTGTAATAAAACGTATTTATTTATAATCTTACCATCCAATGCATACGAATGTCGCTGCTGCATATGTAAACGGCGTTAAATCTATACATGTGAGGTTTCGCCACAAACTTTAAAGCAAGAGCAACAATTCTAGCCCAAGACCTCTGTAGCACTAAACCGGTAACCTGTAAAAATGTTTAAAGCGTTACCTAAGGAGATTTTTAAGTAACAAAGTTTGGCGCCATTTTACGGGTGTGCGCAATTTTAAAGCGTGACATGTTAGGTATCTATTTACTCGGCGTAACATCATCTTTTAAATTATACAAAAAAATTGGGCTAACTTTAGTGTTTTTTTTTTCTTATTCATAAAACGTTTTTTTTTCCAAAATAAAAGTGTTTGAAAAATTGCTGTGCAAATACAGTGTGACCTAAAAAGTTGCAATGGACGCCATGTTATTCCCTAGGGTCTCTGATAAAAAATATGTAATGTTTGGGGGTTCTGAGTAATTTTCTAGCAAAAGAATGATGATTTTAACATGTAGGAGCAGAGTGCCAGAATTCGCCCGGTAAGGAAGTAGTTAATACCTGCAATAATTTGTTACACGGTTATCTATTTGATCTATACCTGAGCTAAAGGATTTGTATGGATAATGCAGTTGATCTACATCTGCTATACTGGTATTGTATACTGGTTATACAGTTAATCTATACCTGCAGTACAGGGTTTGTATGTATTATTCAGTTGATCGCTAGGTGGTGGTATTTAGTGAAGCTCTATGATATTTGGTCATTTGTTTATGTACACTTTATTTGGCGCAAATGTTGGCGTACTACATTTATTTAATTAATATTATCTGTATGCTGCTGCTCCTAATCTTGCATGGACCGCTGCAAACATCATTTGTTTGTATCCATACTTAAATGGCCTATCTTTTACATACTTATGTATTTTTTATTGTATTGTGTTGCAGCATTATGGGTCCTAAAAAAATGTCAGGTGCTTAGAATAGAAAACGGAGGGCCCTTATGGATTTGGAGGACCAAAGGAGTGCTGGAGCAATAAAAAAAATATTTTAGAACACTAGCAGCTAGTGGTTTACAAACCACAGATTAAAATGATGAAGAAAGCTGCAGTAGCCAAAGTAATGTGCATGTTCAGCTCATTGAGCCTTCAACATCATCAAGAACATCTTTGGAAGAAGAGTATGCTAATACATCTTCTAGCCCTGTGACTTTTGATGAAATCACTAAAAAAAAGAAAAGATGAGGAAAGCTGCAGTAGCCAAAGTGATGTACATCTTCAGCTCCGTGAGCCTTCAACATCAAGAACATCTTTGGAAGAAGAGGATGCTAATACACCTTCTGGCCCAGTGTCTTTTGATGAAACAATAAGCACATGTGAAAAATCAAGCTTCACAGATCCTGCTTTGTGGCCAAAACTGATTTCTAAGAACATTGATGGTATTTTAGAGGTTGGTCCTGTACAGGTGCAAGATGTTGATTTTAAAAAAATGCCTATAATAGGCATTTTTCTTCAGCATTCTACAAAAGGAAATTAGATAGTGGTGAAGAGCAAAAACGACGATGGTTGGTATACTCCTCATCTGCCAATAAAGTATTCTATTTCTCTTGTAAATTATTTGATAAGAATCCTAAAAAATTGCTTGCCCTTGGAGGATCAGATGACTGGACACATATGTCAGGTATTTTGAAATCACATGAAACCTCCAGTGGTCATTTTACAGCCCAGCAGATGTGGCATGAAACACAAATGAGGCGGAAATCAAAACATGTGATTAATCAAAACTATCAAAATCTCATGAGCCGTGAAAGGCAACACTGGAGATCTGTGATGGAGAGGCCGTTAAGCATTGTCCAGTTTTTAGCAGAGCGTAATCTAGCCTTCAGATCGACTTTTTACCTCCAATAATGGAAATTTTTTAGGTCTCGTAGAACTATTAGGAAAATATGACAGTGTGATGGCAGAACACTTACGCAGGGTGGTATAAAAAAAAAACTGCAGACCACTACTGCGGAAAAACAATTCAAAATGAAATAATAAATCTTATGGCGAAACAGGTAATTGAGGACATTTTACAACGCTGCAGAAATGCAAAATATTTCTCAATTATTCTTGACTGCACTCCAGATATTAGCCATAAGGAGCAAATGTCATTTACTATTCGATTTTTTGAAGACGTTTCTGGAAATTTTCAAGTAAAGGAGCATTTCCTCGGGTTCAATAAAGTAGAGGATACAACTGGAAAAGGATTAAGTGATTTCCTCTTTGAATTTCTTTCAGGAAAAAATTTGGATATTGATAATTGTCGTGGACAAGGCTATGACAATGGAGCCAATATGGCAGGAAAAAACAACGGAGTTCAATCCAAAATTTTTTTTTTGATTATAAACTTTTATTGAAAAATATATTCAATACAAATAGTATAGTAAATGTAAAATTTACATAAAGGTGTTTCATCAATTAAACATTTTAAGTAATAGGCATGTGAAAAAAACATACAAGCGATAAAAAAGAAACAATAATTAAACAAAATATAAGATGTATATCCGTTCTTGATGGCAATATAGCGTTGTAAGAATGATAAAATATCCAAGAGTAGAGTGAGCAAGTTAACAGAATACGTGGGAAATCGTCAATATGTAGATTACCTCTTTCGCCTCAGTGAGAGGCGTCCAACTAACATAAACCATGGGTATGGTGTGGTGGAAAACAGAGATATCAAGTAATTGTACAGACAACATATGTTGATTGGTTAAGTTGATGTGATATTCATGTGGTTAGGGAACATTTGTATATGTACCAAGGAGTCAATTTTTGATCAAATTTGATCTTAGTGTTTGTGATGGTATGATGGTATTGTTCCATTAGTCTTATATCTTCTATTCTACTGATGACCTGATCAAAGGGTATGAAAGTTTCTTTCCAGTGTTTGGAGATAACCCATAACATTGCGATGCAAATGGTATGTGTTAGGCGTGTGAGGTCTGTGGTGATTTCTGGAATATTTTTGAAAAGTAGACATTGCAGGTGCAAGAGTGGAAATTTACATCCTGTAACTCTCTCTATTAGATTCAATCCAAAATTTTAAACACAAACCCAAGAGCAGTATTTGTACCATGTGGCTGTCATTGTCTTAATCTTGTAATTGGAGATGCAGTACGCTCATGCAAGGAATCAATGCAACTATTTGGTATCATTCAGCGCCTTTATGTTCTATTCCCAGGATTAGTAAAGAGATGGGAAATTTTGTCTGACCATGTTTCTGGCCTCACTTTAAAACCTTTGTGCACCACGTGGTGGGAATGCCATATAAATTGTCTTAAACCACTAAGGCATAGTCTAGGCGAAATACAAGAAGCATTGATTGTTTTGTCTGAGGAAACCCACACTGAACCAAACATTAGTCATGAGGCTAACACACTAGCTCAGCAAATTGTGGAGTTCAAATTCATAATGTCATTGTGTTTTTGGTATGAGATATTGTACCAAGTTAATATTGTGAGCAAGGCTATGCAGAATGAGGCTGCTGATATAATTTTAGTCTCAGACCTAATCCACAAATGTCACCATTTTTTAATAAATTCCAGAGAGTCTGGATTTGAAAGGTCCTTTCAAATTGCAAAGGAACTAGCAGAAAAAAGTGAACGTGGAGCCTGTTTTTAAGCCTTTCCATATTCACAGAAAAAAAGCCTTGTTTGAATATGAAAGCCAAGATGAACCTTTAACAGATCCCAGGGAGAAATTTAAGATTGATTTTTTTTATGTTTTGGTTGATACTGCTACTAAATCTTTGGAGGAGCGTTTTAATCAGATGGAACAACACAACAAAGTATGGAGATTTCTATACAATATGAGACAACTTCCAGCAAGAGAAAACTTAAGGGACTGTTGCCTGCAGTTACAGAAGGCGTTAGAGAAGAGCAGCCAATCGGACATTAATGGTCTAGATCAAGGGTCTTCAAACTATGGTCCTCCAGTTGTTCAAGAACTACAATTCCCATCATGCCTAGTCATGTCTGTGAATATCAGAGTTTTACAATGCCTCATGGGATCTGTAGCTCTGCAACAGCTGGAGGGCCGTAATTTGAGGATCCCTGGTCTAGATCTTTCAGAAGAGCTTTGGCATATTCAAAGCCTACTACCTCAAGATGTCACAGCACCCCGCCATACACTCAATTTCATAGTGAGAGCTCTGAGGACATCACCGGAAGTGATGAAACGCGTCAGTTTGGACCGCATAGCGTCGTTACGTTGGTGGAGCGCAAGCCGGAAGCCAGCTCCGCGAGGAGGACGTGCAGCCCGCACCGCTAACCACCAATGTTATTGTCTACTTACTTTTTATTGCCTTAACCCAATTATCGGGTAAATAAACTGCCTTTTCAACTATAATACTACACTATTTGGAGTATTCTTTCTCCCTCCCTATTGGATCTGACCGCATGTATTGGAGCCTAAGGAGCCATTACCAGCCCAGAGGACAGCGTTCAGAGGGGATCCATTTAGCCCAGGGGGCTTACAAGCTCATTTGGTCCTAGTGCCATATGGCATTTAGGACCCAATACATTTGATAAGTGACCCAACTTATTTCCCACTTGGGATCAGAAAATGCTGAGATTTTATCAATCAAGCCTGAGCACGTGCCCTTTTTTGAACTTTGAAGACTCACCTCCACTAAGGACATTTGCATATATTTATTTGAGCACAAAAGTCACTGTTTACTCTGGATTGTTCAATTTTCATTATTGCTTGTGATTATTTATTTATTTTGCCATTTTAATCTAACAGCCACGCACTTTATATTAATTGAATAATTGATGATTTATTTAGATGATTTATAAGATTCATACCATTTTGCTTTAATTTATATACAGTATTTAATCACAGTTTATTTGATATTAGTATACATTTAACCTCTATCACAGCACAGCTGTATTTGGTCCTCCAGACCATTCACCTGCAGAAAAAAAAGCCTTGTTTGAATATGAAAGCCAAGATGAACCTTTAACAGATCCCACGGAGAAATTTAAGATTGATTTTTTTTTTATGTTTTGGTTGATACTGCTACTAAATCTTTGTAGGAGCGTTTTACTCAGATGGAACAACACAACAAAGTATGGAGATTTCTATACAACATGAGACAACTTCCAGCAAGAAAAAAACTTAAGGGACTGTTGCCTGCAGTTACAGAAGGCGTTAGAGAAGAGCAGCCAATCGGACATTAATGGTCTAGAATAGATCTTTCAGAAGAGCTTTGGCATATTCAAAGCCTACTACCTCAAGATGTCACAGCACCCCGCCATACACTAAATTTCATAGTGAGAAATGGCCTGACTGACACGTTTCCAAACATGATGTAAACACAGCTGCCTGTCATTCTCCCTTATCTAACTGCAGAGATCATATGATCCTGCTATGTAGGATCGTATGTCTCTGTGGTTACATCACTAGCCACACCCCTTTACAGTAAGAAGCACGCCCCTAGGGACACACTTAACCCCTGCATCTCCAATAAAGTTAACCCCTTCGCTGCCAGTGTCATTTTTACCGTAACAGTGCATATGTATAGCACTGATTACTGTAGTAATGTCACTGGTACGCCAAAAGTGTCAAAAATGTCAGTCAAGGGTGCGATCTGTCCACCGCAATGCTGCAGTCCCGCAAAAATAAAAAAAATCGCAGATCGCCGCCATTACTCGTTAAAAAAAAAACACCTAAAATGACAGAAATCTTTCCCTTAGTTAGTAAACGCAATAACTTTTGCGCGAACCAATCAAAATACGCTTATTGCGATTTTTTTTTTTACCAAACATATGTAGCAGAAAACAAATTGGCCTAAAATGTTAAAAAATTTAGATTTTTACATTTTTTGGGTGGAATTTCATATAAAAAAAAATGTGAAAATATTGTTATTTTTTCAAAATGTTTGTTTATTAAAGAACGCTCTGTTTGTGGGAAAAAAAAGACATCAATTTCATTTGGGTACAGCGTCGCACGACCGCACAATTTTCTGTTAAAGTCACGCATTGCTGAACCGCAAAATAGGACCTGGTCAGGAAGGGGGTAAAATCTTCCGGGGCTTAAGTGGTTAATTTTCTTATTCCGGTGTGGCGATCAGTGCCAAGAAAGTGAACGTCTATGTCGTCATCCAAAATTCTTTGTAGGCACTTCTCAAATCCATATTTTTCCATGGCCACAGAGGAACTGCTCTGTGTAATTTGCACCAATTCAAAATCAACAATTTTACGAGAAACAATATCCATGAAGGTATATGTTCAGTACTTTGCAGAGAAGCCTGGGCTGTCACACTGTCCGTCCACGGCCAAAAATAAGGGTTTGGTTCCTAGTTCGTTATGTGCTTCCTCTTTTTGTTTTGTCCAGTGGTAGTCTATTGCTGGAAAACAAATCTAGTCTGAAAGTTGTGAAATGTTTTTCCAAAACACTGAATTCCATAAAAATCAAACAAATCTTTAACTTTTGTATAGCTCGACCCGGAGAGCACTATAGATCCTGAAATGATAATGTTTCCAGCAGCAACATTTTTAATCCTTGGTTGACTTTCCCAAAGTTTTGCATGATGTTTTACTATGCAAATGGAAAACACTACTACCATGCTTCCAATTATTTGCTTTTCAAATTATTTGATCCTAGAAAAGCAATCTTGTTTGGGACAACGCATACGGAACAGCAACTTGTCCAAATTACTTTCAAAAACAATACATTTTCATTCTTGTATTGAGTTTCCATTGGCAGAGTATTTTCTCAAAAACGTCTTCCAGGACAGCCCATGAGACCTTAGGGCTCCTCCCCCAGGGACAGGAAACACATTCCAAAATTTAAATAAAAGGCGGTCCCTTCAGTCCTCACCTTCAGTATTTAGTGTTTCCTCCGGACAGGGGGTAACATGTTCCTGGAACTGAAGCTCCCGGTCTCCTGGACTGTCCACGGAAAGACTTGGAAAGATGCATCTCCTCTTGCCCATAGCGGTACCCCTTAAGTGCCGCAATAGGGGCTGACCGCTGTCTCCTGTTCTCTTGGCCACCCAGCAGGACCACGGTTGTTGTCTGGTGGAACGCTGGGGAGTCCGCTCCGTTTTCGGCAGGTTCCTTGGAGCAGCAGTGCTGTGTACCCGTGAACCGCCGACTTCGAAGAAATTTGAAGTTGGCGCCAAAAGCGGAGGGGGCGGAACTCAGGCACATCCACTCTGGCCTCACAGGAAGTGACAGTGTTAGTTCCGGCGCAGTGACGACATCCGCGGGCGCCAGGAAACCCTCGTTCCAGTTTCCAAAGGCGCGAACAGAGAAGACAAATGGGTGACCGATGTTAGGGGAAACAGCAGTTGCTGGGACCACCATACAGAGCGATGGACACCACGGCAGCAACCGCACAGGCGGCGGAAGTCGGCTCTGGCATCGGCACCTCTCAGGTAAGCAAGGGGGATATGTATACCCTATTTGCAGGTACCTGTTAGGAACTCCGTTTTTTCCTTCCCTTTCTCTAATGTCTGTAAGGGCTGGGTAAAAAGAGCACCATTTCCCTCTTTTCTGTCCACGAGGTGGAAAGGGAAAAGCGAGAGGAGGGGGGGGCACAAATCCCTAAATTAAAAACTGTAAATTTTTGTTTCCTATCTTTTAGACCAAGGCTCAGGACAAAATCCCACCTCAGCCCCCCAAAAAGAAATGTGCTGTATGCGGAGCAAAATTAAGTTCCTCTTGGAACAAAACAGTGTGCCGGGCATGCATAGAAAATCTGGTCAGAGATGACCCTACAGTCTCTACCCAGAGGATGCTGTCCTCAGTGAGAGATGAACTAACAAACACGTTCAGTTCATTCAGAACTCTCATGGAAAAAATGCAGGCACCAACCCAGATCCCCACCTCAGTTCAGATCCCGGCATCCCTGACCAAGCCATCACAAGGCTTTGAGGAGGAAGAATCAGAGTCTTCCCACTCCTCTATGGAGGGATCAGGGTCAGGGGAGGAACCTAAAGATAATTCCTATGGTAACTCCAATTTCAAACTGAGCTTGGAGGACGTAGATGACCTACTCAAAGCGGTATATGTCACTCTAGAAATTGAGAAGGAGAAAGTGCAGCTCTCTAAGCATGACCTTATGTACGCCAGTCATAAGAAACAGGCTAGAGTGTTCCCTCTGCATAGCTCCCTGTTAGATACAATTAAACAGGAATGGAATTCACCTGATAAGAAACCTTTCTTTCATAGAAACTTGAAAAGGAGGTATCCATTTGACGACAGTAAGGAGCAGCCCTGGAACAAAATCCCCAAATTGGATGCTTCTCTTGCCAGAATATCCAAGGGAACTGACTTGGCATTTGAGGATTCAGGGTCACTAAAGGACCCTATGGATAAGAAAACTGACACCACATTACGTAGGGTTTGGGAAGCCTCCATTATGAGTTTAAAACCTGCCCTGGCATCCACCTGCATAGCCAGACACCTAGATTTATGGCTATCTCAGATCCAAGCGCACATATCTGCCGGAACATCAAGAGTACAGATTATAAAGTCATTTCCACTCTTGTTTCAGGCAGTAGGATTCTTAGCGGATTCTTCAGCTGAAGCTGTAAGAATGGCAGCAAGAACCTCAGCATTGGCTAACACAGCCAGACGAAGCCTATGGCTCAAGACATGGTCAGGGGATCTCACTTCTAAGTCACGCCTCTGTGGTCTTCCCTTCACAGGCGACCACCTCTTTGGCCCAGGCCTAACAGAGGCTCTGGAGCGCACAGCAGATAAAAAGAAGGGATTCCCAGAAAAGAAAAAGTACCCCTATGCCCCAAAGAATTTTCGTGGCAGGGGCAAACAGCAGAGATCTAATGAAACTCAGCAAACTTTCAAGAAGCACTGGACTGGGCATAAAGGTAGGGGGAGGGGTAACATCTTGTTTAACCCTCCTCAACGCCCCAACGACTCCCTTCTCAAAGTGGGAGGGAGATTAAGGGCCTTCCTCCCACAATGGAAGGGAATTACTTCCAGCCCTTTTATTCTGGATCTGGTAGGCAGAGGGCACAAACTGGAGTTTTGTCTCCAACCTCCAGAAAGAACCCTGATTACAAGTCTGCCCAGGGATCCAGCCAAGGCCACCGCCCTGAGTCTCCAATTAGGGGACCTATTAGATCAAGAGGTGATAATCCCAGTCCCCAAGGAAGAACAGGGAACAGGGTTTTATGCCCACATCTTCGTGATACGAAAACCTTCAGGAAGTCATCAGTTGATCCTGAACTTACGCAATCTAAACCTCTTAATAGCATACAAACATTTTCGCATGGAATCAATATACTATAGGGAACCTATTGTATCCAGGGTGTTACATGGCAACCCTGGATCTAAAAGATGCGTATTTTCACATCCCGATACACAAATCCTACCAGAAGTTCCTGAGACTGGCAGTAAGGATAGGACTAGAAGTCAAACACTTCCAATTCCAGGCACTGCCCTTCGGGTTATCCTCAGCCCCACGGATCTTTACCAAGGTCCTGGGGGAGGCACTAGCCCCACTAAGACTAAAGTCCATCATGATCACCCCCTACTTGGACGACATCCTGGTAGTGGCAGAATCATACCAGAAACTGAAGGCAGACCTCCTAATAGTTCAGGAATTTCTAACTTCCCTAGGCTGGATCATCAACAGGCAAAAATCCTGCCTAATACCCTCGCAGAGAGTAACTTACCTCGGATACGAGATTTCCTCTCGGGATCAGATGATCTTTCTCCCTCAGTCCAAGATGGGGAAGATGGACCAGATGGTAGCCTCCTTACAGACCAATTTATGGGTCTCTCTGAGGGACATTACAAGGGTAATAGGCTTGATGACCTCCTGTTTCCCAGCAGTCCCCTGGGCACGATTCTAGTAACGTCCACTCCAAAAATTCTTACTAAATAGTTGGGACGGACGGCCAAGTTCCTTGGAACAAAAAGTAAGGATTCCCACCAAAATAAAAAGAACTCTTTGGTGGTGGAGATCCTCTCTTCACCTATCAAAAGGACTAGGCTGGACCATCCAGGTGTCACAGAGGATCACCACGGATGCAAGCGCTTCCGGATGGGGGTCATATCTGCAGAGCAAATGGGCGCAGGGAACATGGTCCCCATCACAGATAAAAACTTCACCAAACCAAAAGGAACTTATGGCGGTCCAAAAGGCCTTAGAGTTTTTTCAGGTAGATGTAGAGGGAAGCCATCTACAAATCCGGTCAGACAATATAGCAACTGTGGCGTACCTGAACAAGCAGGGAGGTACTCGAAGTCAGGGTCTACAATCCATAGCACAGAAGATCTTTGTCTGGGCCGAACGGAATCTAACATCCATCTCGGCTATCCACCTGAAGGGGACGCAGAATTGTCTAGCAGACCATCTCAGCCGCCACCAGGTGAATCAGGACAATTGGTCCCTCAACCCAGAGGTATTTGCAAATATCACAACCTCATGGGGGCTTCCAGTAGTGGACCTATTTGCTGCCCAGGCAAACAGAAAGGTTTTTCTCCATAACTCAGGGGGATCAGGCATTGACACCTTTGCCTACCCCTGGAAAGTCAAATTCTGTTACGCATTTCCTCCGGTCAGATTGATCCCACAGGTCCTTCAGAAATTCATCCAGGAAGACACAGAGATGATCCTGATAGCTCCGTACTGGCCCAAAAGGCCATGGTTTGCACGCCTTCAGGCTCTAGCGGCAAAACCTCCAATGGTCTTACCCTGGAGACCGGACCTATTGACACAAGGTCCGGTGGTCCATCCATACATCAGGACCCTAAACCTGACGGCCTGGTATCTGAGGAACAGATACTAGGCTCTCAGGGGTTCTCAGACAGAGTAATCCAAACATTAAAGAAAATGGCCTCTGCCCCCACCTATAACTGGCCTTCATAGCAAAGAACACATGGAAGGGCAACGCACATGAAACAAACAAAGATAAAATTCCCAGTTCAATTTGCCAACCAGTCTGCTTACCAACCAAATTGGCCTGTCTAACAGTTTGCGTCAATACAGGGGTTTAGTTAGCACACATTTGCAAACGCATGTGAAAGCTGCAGGGCCACGTCAAGGCTCCCTGTTACCTGCAGTCCTAACTCTAATGAATTTTAAAGAGTCTCCTCAGTGGGAGCACATGCAAGCTAATGGATAGATAGGGGGCAGGTGAGCCTGGAGGTGGCCCATCCCTCCTGAAAGGTAATTGGGGGCATAATGGAAGCCCAGCTGATAGTATTACAGCAAAGGCACCCAGTATGTCCACTCACCAGTACACATATACAACAAAGAAAATGGCCTCTGCCCCCACCTATAACTGGCCTTCATAGCAAAGAACACATGGAAGGGCAACGCACATGAAACAAACAAAGATAAAATTCCCAGTTCAATTTGCCAACCAGTCTGCTTACCAACCAAATTGGCCTGTCTAACAGTTTGCGTCAATACAGGGGTTTAGTTAGCACACATTTGCAAACGCATGTGAAAGCTGCAGGGCCACGTCAAGGCTCCCTGTTACCTGCAGTCCTAACTCTAATGAATTTTAAAGAGTCTCCTCAGTGGGAGCACATGCAAGCTAATGGATAGATAGGGGGCAGGTGAGCCTGGAGGTGGCCCATCCCTCCTGAAAGGTAATTGGGGGCATAATGGAAGCCCAGCTGATAGTATTACAGCAAAGGCACCCAGTATGTCCACTCACCAGTACACATATACAACAAAGAAAATGGCCTCTGCCCCCACCTATAACTGGCCTTCATAGCAAAGAACACATGGAAGGGCAACGCACATGAAACAAACAAAGATAAAATTCCCAGTTCAATTTGCCAACCAGTCTGCTTACCAACCAAATTGGCCTGTCTAACAGTTTGCGTCAATACAGGGGTTTAGTTAGCACACATTTGCAAACGCATGTGAAAGCTGCAGGGCCACGTCAAGGCTCCCTGTTACCTGCAGTCCTAACTCTAATGAATTTTAAAGAGTCTCCTCAGTGGGAGCACATGCAAGCTAATGGATAGATAGGGGGCAGGTGAGCCTGGAGGTGGCCCATCCCTCCTGAAAGGTAATTGGGGGCATAATGGAAGCCCAGCTGATAGTATTACAGCAAAGGCACCCAGTATGTCCACTCACCAGTACACATATACAACAAAGAAAATGGCCTCTGCCCCCACCTATAACTGGCCTTCATAGCAAAGAACACATGGAAGGGCAACGCACATGAAACAAACAAAGATAAAATTCCCAGTTCAATTTGCCAACCAGTCTGCTTACCAACCAAATTGGCCTGTCTAACAGTTTGCGTCAATACAGGGGTTTAGTTAGCACACATTTGCAAACGCATGTGAAAGCTGCAGGGCCACGTCAAGGCTCCCTGTTACCTGCAGTCCTAACTCTAATGAATTTTAAAGAGTCTCCTCAGTGGGAGCACATGCAAGCTAATGGATAGATAGGGGGCAGGTGAGCCTGGAGGTGGCCCATCCCTCCTGAAAGGTAATTGGGGGCATAATGGAAGCCCAGCTGATAGTATTACAGCAAAGGCACCCAGTATGTCCACTCACCAGTACACATATACAACAAAGAAAATGGCCTCTGCCCCCACCTATAACTGGCCTTCATAGCAAAGAACACATGGAAGGGCAACGCACATGAAACAAACAAAGATAAAATTCCCAGTTCAATTTGCCAACCAGTCTGCTTACCAACCAAATTGGCCTGTCTAACAGTTTGCGTCAATACAGGGGTTTAGTTAGCACACATTTGCAAACGCATGTGAAAGCTGCAGGGCCACGTCAAGGCTCCCTGTTACCTGCAGTCCTAACTCTAATGAATTTTAAAGAGTCTCCTCAGTGGGAGCACATGCAAGCTAATGGATAGATAGGGGGCAGGTGAGCCTGGAGGTGGCCCATCCCTCCTGAAAGGTAATTGGGGGCATAATGGAAGCCCAGCTGATAGTATTACAGCAAAGGCACCCAGTATGTCCACTCACCAGTACACATATACAACAAAGAAAATGGCCTCTGCCCCCACCTATAACTGGCCTTCATAGCAAAGAACACATGGAAGGGCAACGCACATGAAACAAACAAAGATAAAATTCCCAGTTCAATTTGCCAACCAGTCTGCTTACCAACCAAATTGGCCTGTCTAACAGTTTGCGTCAATACAGGGGTTTAGTTAGCACACATTTGCAAACGCATGTGAAAGCTGCAGGGCCACGTCAAGGCTCCCTGTTACCTGCAGTCCTAACTCTAATGAATTTTAAAGAGTCTCCTCAGTGGGAGCACATGCAAGCTAATGGATAGATAGGGGGCAGGTGAGCCTGGAGGTGGCCCATCCCTCCTGAAAGGTAATTGGGGGCATAATGGAAGCCCAGCTGATAGTATTACAGCAAAGGCACCCAGTATGTCCACTCACCAGTACACATATACAACAAAGAAAATGGCCTCTGCCCCCACCTATAACTGGCCTTCATAGCAAAGAACACATGGAAGGGCAACGCACATGAAACAAACAAAGATAAAATTCCCAGTTCAATTTGCCAACCAGTCTGCTTACCAACCAAATTGGCCTGTCTAACAGTTTGCGTCAATACAGGGGTTTAGTTAGCACACATTTGCAAACGCATGTGAAAGCTGCAGGGCCACGTCAAGGCTCCCTGTTACCTGCAGTCCTAACTCTAATGAATTTTAAAGAGTCTCCTCAGTGGGAGCACATGCAAGCTAATGGATAGATAGGGGGCAGGTGAGCCTGGAGGTGGCCCATCCCTCCTGAAAGGTAATTGGGGGCATAATGGAAGCCCAGCTGATAGTATTACAGCAAAGGCACCCAGTATGTCCACTCACCAGTACACATATACAACAAAGAAAATGGCCTCTGCCCCCACCTATAACTGGCCTTCATAGCAAAGAACACATGGAAGGGCAACGCACATGAAACAAACAAAGATAAAATTCCCAGTTCAATTTGCCAACCAGTCTGCTTACCAACCAAATTGGCCTGTCTAACAGTTTGCGTCAATACAGGGGTTTAGTTAGCACACATTTGCAAACGCATGTGAAAGCTGCAGGGCCACGTCAAGGCTCCCTGTTACCTGCAGTCCTAACTCTAATGAATTTTAAAGAGTCTCCTCAGTGGGAGCACATGCAAGCTAATGGATAGATAGGGGGCAGGTGAGCCTGGAGGTGGCCCATCCCTCCTGAAAGGTAATTGGGGGCATAATGGAAGCCCAGCTGATAGTATTACAGCAAAGGCACCCAGTATGTCCACTCACCAGTACACATATACAACAAAGAAAATGGCCTCTGCCCCCACCTATAACTGGCCTTCATAGCAAAGAACACATGGAAGGGCAACGCACATGAAACAAACAAAGATAAAATTCCCAGTTCAATTTGCCAACCAGTCTGCTTACCAACCAAATTGGCCTGTCTAACAGTTTGCGTCAATACAGGGGTTTAGTTAGCACACATTTGCAAACGCATGTGAAAGCTGCAGGGCCACGTCAAGGCTCCCTGTTACCTGCAGTCCTAACTCTAATGAATTTTAAAGAGTCTCCTCAGTGGGAGCACATGCAAGCTAATGGATAGATAGGGGGCAGGTGAGCCTGGAGGTGGCCCATCCCTCCTGAAAGGTAATTGGGGGCATAATGGAAGCCCAGCTGATAGTATTACAGCAAAGGCACCCAGTATGTCCACTCACCAGTACACATATACAACAAAGAAAATGGCCTCTGCCCCCACCTATAACTGGCCTTCATAGCAAAGAACACATGGAAGGGCAACGCACATGAAACAAACAAAGATAAAATTCCCAGTTCAATTTGCCAACCAGTCTGCTTACCAACCAAATTGGCCTGTCTAACAGTTTGCGTCAATACAGGGGTTTAGTTAGCACACATTTGCAAACGCATGTGAAAGCTGCAGGGCCACGTCAAGGCTCCCTGTTACCTGCAGTCCTAACTCTAATGAATTTTAAAGAGTCTCCTCAGTGGGAGCACATGCAAGCTAATGGATAGATAGGGGGCAGGTGAGCCTGGAGGTGGCCCATCCCTCCTGAAAGGTAATTGGGGGCATAATGGAAGCCCAGCTGATAGTATTACAGCAAAGGCACCCAGTATGTCCACTCACCAGTACACATATACAACAAAGAAAATGGCCTCTGCCCCCACCTATAACTGGCCTTCATAGCAAAGAACACATGGAAGGGCAACGCACATGAAACAAACAAAGATAAAATTCCCAGTTCAATTTGCCAACCAGTCTGCTTACCAACCAAATTGGCCTGTCTAACAGTTTGCGTCAATACAGGGGTTTAGTTAGCACACATTTGCAAACGCATGTGAAAGCTGCAGGGCCACGTCAAGGCTCCCTGTTACCTGCAGTCCTAACTCTAATGAATTTTAAAGAGTCTCCTCAGTGGGAGCACATGCAAGCTAATGGATAGATAGGGGGCAGGTGAGCCTGGAGGTGGCCCATCCCTCCTGAAAGGTAATTGGGGGCATAATGGAAGCCCAGCTGATAGTATTACAGCAAAGGCACCCAGTATGTCCACTCACCAGTACACATATACAACAAAGAAAATGGCCTCTGCCCCCACCTATAACTGGCCTTCATAGCAAAGAACACATGGAAGGGCAACGCACATGAAACAAACAAAGATAAAATTCCCAGTTCAATTTGCCAACCAGTCTGCTTACCAACCAAATTGGCCTGTCTAACAGTTTGCGTCAATACAGGGGTTTAGTTAGCACACATTTGCAAACGCATGTGAAAGCTGCAGGGCCACGTCAAGGCTCCCTGTTACCTGCAGTCCTAACTCTAATGAATTTTAAAGAGTCTCCTCAGTGGGAGCACATGCAAGCTAATGGATAGATAGGGGGCAGGTGAGCCTGGAGGTGGCCCATCCCTCCTGAAAGGTAATTGGGGGCATAATGGAAGCCCAGCTGATAGTATTACAGCAAAGGCACCCAGTATGTCCACTCACCAGTACACATATACAACAAAGAAAATGGCCTCTGCCCCCACCTATAACTGGCCTTCATAGCAAAGAACACATGGAAGGGCAACGCACATGAAACAAACAAAGATAAAATTCCCAGTTCAATTTGCCAACCAGTCTGCTTACCAACCAAATTGGCCTGTCTAACAGTTTGCGTCAATACAGG